>NC_031971.2:18307726-18627763 GCF_001858045.2 Oreochromis niloticus | reverse complement strand
TTAGCATTAAAAGACAAACTTTATTTAGAAACCCACAGAAATAATCTTTATAATGAAAAAAAAAAGCAATTAGAATAAACATGCCATAAACAGATGAGTCTGCAAACACCTCATCAGGCTTTTCAGAGCCACCTATGATATTAAATTAAAGTTTATTTATATAGCGCCTAATAACTTGGGGTGATTTCAAATGTGCTCTGGTTTCTCTTGAGACATGTCTGGCACAAGGCATTTTAAACAATTTACAGAGTAAGGTACAGATATATTTCCTTTGAGCAAACACAGTATTGCAGCAGTGGTACCAAACTTAATAGTAAGAAACCTCTGACAGGGCTGGCATATAGAGAATAGCCATCTGCCCTGATTGGCTGGGGTGAGAATTAATTGATTAACACCAGTGCAACACATCTCTGGGCTCTCATTCACACTAGCTGTGGATCACAAATATTCACTCATCAGGTATAATGCAGTAGATGTGGCTTTTCCTACATTTTAGGATATTCTTCCTATGATCTCCTAAACAGAGTCAGCCGTACAGGTACCGGCTCATCACCCCACCTGATTTAGATGCATGCATTCCTCGTCTGTAGCAACCATTTACCATTTTTTCACACCACATTAAGCAATTACTATTATCCTTCTGAGTGAGTAATGGTGGAACCCAGAGCAGCAGGATACCATCATCACCAATTTAAACGTGGAGGAAATGAAATGCGATCATGTTTTCAAGGGTCAAGATGTGTTCACACATCTAGTTTTTTTTACCTAATTGCCACGAGCTGATTGTTGTATCGCTGCAGTCCATTAATTGTACTTTTTCATTTTTTGAAAGCAGTTTTGCTGTTTATAAAAATGCATGTTTTTTTAAATGTGATTTTTGTTTCAAAATGTATTTTTAGAGAACAATGAAAGGTTCAATCAAAGTTACGCTGAGCATAAAAGTCCCCCAGAAAATATAGTAGAAAATCAATTTAGTGTTTATTTACACTATAATGGGTTTCTGTGCAATGTGAACATAGGTTTAACATTTGCAGTAGACTATAAATGATTTCTTTTCTAAACCATTTCCTGCCTTGAAAAAAAATCCAAAGAGACAAGACATAAACACTTCTCAGTAATTAGTACTTTTCCCAGTTTTCTTGATATGAAAATTTATCACTTACGGCCGCTGTTATGCTTAAAATTTCAGTGTGAGACAAAAGGATGGAAGAAGCAAAAAACTTTTTTTGTGTGGCTTGCAGTGTAACATCTGAGTGGACTATCACAATGCTATATAAATGCCAATCCACTTACCAAAACTTACACGATGTAAATAAAATCCAAACAAAACAAAACAAAAAAAACTACACATGGTAGTAGGTGTCGTAAAAGCTCCTGGTAAATAGAAGTGCCATCACACTACAATTTCAAAATTACAGATAACTAGGAAAATGCTAAACACTTAATACCATTTTCATTTAAAAAAAGATAAAAATGTCAAATTTTTAAAAATAAAGGTTAGAACAACGCAAACAATACTATTAATGACAAAACCATTTTTAAGTCCAATATAGCGAAAAATATATAGTTATACATATATGATATATATTTTAAGATTCTCTTCGGTAATGCAAACAAACAAAAACACAACAGTAGTGCTGTGCTTCAGGCCTTATGTTTCCATTGCTAATCAGAGTTGGTAAAGTTCGTTGCTAGTGTTTCTGTCTAGTAGTTCGTAGACTTTTCTCAGCTTCAATCTGGACTTTAAGAAAAACAACACCTTTTAGACACAAATAATTGTTACGGCTTCATTAGCTTTATGATAACTTAACAGACCGCTTATGTGGCTGTCGGCTAATTGCTAACAGCTGTCGTATCACCAGACTTTAACAACAAACACAGATCTCTGTGACTCGACTGGACAATATCAACATTTCTTTCAGAGGACTGAACAAACTTTACAATGCTGTGGATGTTGTGAACACATCTGCGCATCCACAGGAGGACATTCATGCCCCGTTCTTTCTCTCTGCCTATACTGTGATGCTCTTGGAGCTGAAGAAAAGACGGGAGGTGAGAATGTTTATCTTGATCCATATTCTCACATTGATTAATCCCTGGTGGAAGTGCGGCTCACCAGAGACAATAATGACCCTGATCTGGGCACTCGGCATGTCTCTGTTTTGTTAAGTTCCCACGTTATCGATCCAGTTGGGCTCTCGAGTGCTGCTTGGATTCCCTCCCAGGCCTCCGTGCCTCGGCACACTGCAGTGACCAGGCACAAAGAAGGCTCAATTAGTACAGCTCTGTGTCGTCTGCTCCCCCACCTGCATGCGCCTTCAAAGTCGACTGGCAGGAAGAGGGAGGTGGGGGGAAGACACAAGAATACGGAGACAAGAGAAAGAGAGGGTGATAAAGACAGGGTGAGGAGAAGGTAAGAGCTGATAGTGCTACACCAGGGACAAGGGAGCAACGCCAAGGTTTCACCTCAAATCAAGACGCTGTGGCAGCAGCTCAGCTCGCATCAACGCTGCTGCCTCTGCAGCAGAGCATACATAACAACCTGGCTGCAACGACAGACTGAAGGGAAAGACAATTTCCCGCTCCGGCAATGAATGCACACAACAGAGTATTGAACTGGCTGAAGGAGGAGGGAGACATTTCTCCAGACCTCAAATTAACCCCACCACACCAGCACAGCAGGCAGGGTATTCTGACTGTCTGCTGGTGGCTTTGGGTGATAACAACACAGTAAAACTGACATGTGGTGGAATAATTCTCTGCTGATTCTGGTGAGGCAGTGTAAGGTCTCAGGGCAGCCTGTGATCTTAACTGAACCTGGCAGGTGCAGTAAACGTTGAAGCCACATCGTCAGCTGATTAAAACAAGGTGGTAGAAATCAAACCAGTTGGACCAAACCAAGCCGAACTCCGACCTCTGCAGAGCCACACGCGTGCAAAGGCGACAAAAACCTCCATCCGGAATCTTAAAAATTCAGGATCCCTATCTTTTCCACACAAATACTGGAAACGCACAAATACTCCCCCATCCCCAAGCCCACCCCTGCGCTGCTCCTCCTCTCCCCTGCAGCCTTGGCGTCACACTGAGCTGGGGCCAGAGATAAACCACTCAAGACGATGAGGATGATAATGGCAGACGCCACAGCGCCTCAAAATTCAATCAGCGCCCAGACGTCAATGCGGATGAGTGTAAAAGTGAAATATGCTCGCCGGCGTGTGTTAAAAGACGCCACACAGGGCTCGCAGAAACAACAACAGGAGATGAAGAGGACGATGAGGGGGAAGAAAGCAAGAGGAGGGGAGAGAGATAGAGAGAGAACGAAGGAAAGAGGAGAAGAGGAGAGAGAAAAATTAAAATAATGTGTCTTTACTGCTCTGCTTCCGAGCACTATTCCACTGGCATTCTGAGCAGCCCTACTTTAACCACAGACTGTGAATAAATTACCCTTTTGAACTCGGGGTGATTGCAAATGTGCCCCGGTTTCTCTTGAGACATGTCTGGCACTAACCCTCAGCTCTCTGCTCCCAGCCAGCCTTGTCACAGAGGCCCCCCCTGCCCCGCCACCACCACCACCACCACGACCGCTTCACTCCTCTCACTCCCACCGACACACACTCAAGGCTCACACACGCACACAGGCGCGCGCAACATCATAAAACTTTTAATTCAACGCAATTACGGGTGGATTTTTTTTTCTCCAGCTATAAACTCGCCTTCCCGCCCTCACTTTTTCTTTCCAGGAAATCTCAAGAATCTGCTTGTACTCTACAGATGACAGAGCAGAGAACAAGAAAGATAAGAAAAAAGGCAGGGAGAGAAAAATCAGAGAAGAGGTAGAATGAATAGAAAGGGGGGAGAGAGATGGAGATATGTGGGAGACGGAAAGACAGAGGGGAAGAAGGAATTTCAGGTAGAGGCAGTAGGACTGGGCAGGTTGTGGGAGTGTGCTGATGTGTTTCCAAATGCTCATTATAACACACGGCCCATACGTTACCCTGACAATACCCATTATTTATTAAGATACGGGCCGGGAACCAGGCCGTACTTCATGACCACAATCCTTTGCATGGAGCTCTAACAGGCTGCAAACAAAACATATACAAATATACAAACTTTTCTTAATTCTTCTTTATTTTTCCTGCAGACTGGCTTTCAGATCCATTCAGATGTATAATTGCAAACACTTGTCTTTCTCATACCTACAAACACCTCGCACCTTTGCAAGCTCCAAATACATCCAACACCTCCAAACTACAGAAAAAACAAACCTTTCAAAATAAAACAACAGCCTGCTTTGATTATTTTAACCCCGGTAGTGAGGTGGGCTAAAACCAAAAGAAATGTCTTTTTCATCAGAGTCGAGGAAGGACGACTTTGAGATCCATCCAAAACACTCAGAACCATCTCCAGGCTGGGTGGTGGTGGTGTTTCAGGAATCCAGTCAGCCTTAACTGATGTGTTATATATTGCCTGTCACTTTATTCTGGAGAAATATTGGGGCGTTGCCAAGCTCAGACCTGGAAGGTATAGCAATCCATCACCTGCAACGTTACCGCTGTTAGGAAGGTGGGGGCTGAAATCTCATCTTGGGGCTTGTAGCCAATATTCTAGCCACCCAGTGCTGCTTATAAAAACTACCTCTCCAAGGCCGTTATCACGGACAGACCACTCATCTAGGTATCCACACACCGCTGCGCCCGGTGCCGCATCGAGACGCCGTAACACGAGCAGACACGAGCAGGCACGAGTTTAGACCTCAAATATTGCAAATACTTTCTTATATTCAGCGTCGGCGGCAATAAGTAGAGAAGTTGGGACTGTAATAAAATAACATGAATAATGTGAATAAATCACACATAAATCTGGGTTTTGCAGATGTTGTTCAATAAGTTACATCAAAATATAATATTTTAATGCAGGCTAGGAAATACCCTTATTTTTGTTCAGGATGTTAAGCTGTCATTTCAGTTGTCATTGTTTTATGAATTTTGCTTATATGTTTGGTTATATGACTGTCATAGGACCATACAGGTGCAAACTAACCCTTGAGCGGGGACATTTATATTGATGCACCAACAGAAGAAAAGGTTAACTGTGAATTTTGTGGTATACTGTCCCCACCTGCAGACATTTATCAAAAAATGTTTCTGGTCACAGACATTTCAGTGCTATAGTTTATGTGATTATACAAGGAGGGCTCAAAATTAGAGATAGAAGCAAATTAAGTAGAATGGTATAACCTTTTTCCCTCTCTAAACAGCATATGTTTTCAGTTAACCACCCTACTCGAATATGCTCATGGCACACAGACAAAGAACCCGAGTACACCAGAATGGTGATAGCACTCCAACACAGAAATGCGGCTACAATCTTTTAATTCAAGGTCCAGCCTTGCACTAGGCATCCATTCGAGCAAATCAGGCTAAGTGTATTGCGGATGTTTGTGAGTAATGAGGAATTTGGGAGTTTTTCGCTGACTAGGCGTGTATGGACTGGGGGCAAAGGGGGGCGGTGGGGGGGATGTATGATGGTGTGCTTAAGAGCTGTGCCTGCGAGAGGCGGGGTGGTCACAGGGGGGAGATTAGGCTGAGGGGCAGCGAAGGAAAACCAAATCCATCTCCATCTCAGAAACATCCTAAAGCAGATTACTTACTTCAGTGGGAGAGGAAGAGAGGGATGAAAGAGAGGGAGCGGAGCAGAGGAGCATGAGATGGATGAGGAAGCAGGGAAAGAGAGAGAGCAATTAGCATAGATGCAATTCTGGCACAGTCCTCTGACTTGATATTTGACCTTCTGCGCGAGTCTTGCCAAATATCGCCCGAGAAGCACAGACGGACCATATGGCAAAGTGCTGCTGGAGGCTGAGTGCAGTGTGACTCCAAACCTCCGTATGCTAATGGGCGAATGTAATTACAGTGCAGTATTCCTGTAGGATGTATATTTTACGAGCCCTCCATAGGAGTGGATTTTCTGAGAGACGGGCCAGGCCTCAGTGGCTTCAGGAAATAAACAACAGAAAAACGCCTTTCTTTTATCAAACTGTGAAGGAGCCATTGAGTGGACAGCGAAATGGAACAGGCCCACCACTCCCAAGGCGACACAGCGATGTGTCTCTTTACGAGGAAGTCAGTGTATGTTGATGAAAATGAAAAACGCCCACAGTCAAACAGGTAAATCGAAGGAGAGTTTGCCGAACTCGAGACTGCGGCTCTCCTCTGAAAACTCCCCAGTCAGTGATGTCACAGCAGATGTTTTCAATCAGCTGCCAACGGCAAAACACCTGCTGAGCCAGTGACGTCACTGACGGAGGCTCGACTGGAAGCGCAGGATGCTTCAAACGATGCAAACCAGAGATGGTAGCGAAGCAAAGAAACTCTGATTTCACCCTTTAAATCTTGAGATGTTAGTCAACTTTGGATACAGAAACAGGAACTCAAGCACTTCTTTCATTCTCACGAGATATGTGAGAATGAAGGAAGCGATGTGAAGTGCACAGTGGAGAATTTACATTTTTTTCCGTGCCTTCTTTTGAAACGGGCAGTTAGAAACAGCTGTGAAATATGGTAAGAGAGATACAACTTGCAATAAAATATGTACCTTGAGTTTTCTTTAAGTGGGTGTTCAGCCTTGAGTTTAATGGCATCAAATGCCTTCAATAATTAACAAATATCTTTTGATGTACTAGGATCCATAGCTGATATAAACATAGAGGATCTAAAGATTTTGATAGTGTATGAAAATCAAATAATTACCTTGACTTTTAAAGGATAAGCCAGCTGTAAATGACACTTTATGTCTTTTTTGCAACGCTTTAAGATTTGTTACAAATATTATTGCAAAAAATGTTTTTTCTCTAATAGTTCTACTATTTTTTAAATCAGTATAACAAGGACATGTTTAAATTTACTGTATATGTTTGTAAATGTTCATATACAGTATTTATTGTGTTTTAAAAACACAATCGCAAATGTTCAACTCATTTCACCTGTTTTTCCCTTTAAAATGTCCTCCTGCCAATCAATGGCAAAACAACAGATGGGAAGTGTTGAATTTCAATATTTACCAAAACGTCAATCTCTCTCTAGCCTTAAGAGAGTGGCTGGATGTGCTTCTGCTGCTCTGCTCACGAGCTTCTCATGCTACACCTTCTGAGTAGACGTATCTCTAAAATCACACGAGACGCAGTACGAAAACTTCAGTGTCAAAAACTGCAGATTGGTGGCATTTTTAAATATTCAAATAGTCGTTATGTCATTTAAAAAACTGAATTGTCTATAAAACTATTTTATAATGCTCAAAAAATATAAAGGACCACACAAATAAATTTGAACTTTGATTTTTGGTGTGATTTTGAACCCGGCACTCAAATGTTTGATGATTCTTGTTTCCAGTGACTGTTTTTGTGTCATTTTGTCCTCATATATCGACAAATATTTTCAATATTTGTCACAATCCAATGTGTGATTTAAGTTTTCTTTCATTATTTTGAGCAGTATATACCTATCTGTTAGTGTGCATGCTCAATGACCACTTCATTAGGTACACCTGTTCAACTGCTCATTAACACAAATATATAGTTAGCCAATCACATGGCAGCAACTCAGTGCATTTAGCCATGCTGGTATGCAGAAGAGCATTTATGAACGCACAACACATCAAAACCTAAAGCAGAAGAGCACACCTGGGGTCACTCCTGTTGCAAAATATGGATGATAGAGTCTGAATCTGCACCCCTTAAAACCACAGTGTGCCCATCTTCTAATGGCTCTTTTCAACACACTGTATCACGAAGCTCAAATGATCACAAACTAGTTTCTTGAACATGACAATAAGTTCACGTTACTCAAATGACCTCCACAGTCACCTCTGTTGAATCTAAATCCAACAGAGCACCTTTGTGATTATGTGGAAGAGGAGATTTGCATCATGGATGTGCAGCCAACAAATCTGCAGCAAATGCTATGCTATCATGTGTTGTTGAATCTATGCTACGAAGAATTAACCTGTAATGCACTTAGAAGTTATTTGATGATGACTATTAAACAATAAAAAGAGTTCAGTCCAATAAAACATGCAAAGTGTGTTGATAAGGTCATGAAAGTGTTGTATGGCATCAACAAAACAAGCCCAGTGCTGACGTAACCATGTAAAGCTAGCATGCCACTACCAGGCATAATCATTTGAGAGCAGTCTGCTTGGTGGTGTTGGGTGTGAGCTTTGAAGAACAGTGAAAAATTTCCATCCCTATCAAGAACTTTATTTGATGGCTTGATGCTCAAACACATATCCTGATGCCATTTCTGCACAGTATCAAGATTTCATACTTGATAAATTTGGTGAAAAAATTGGTGAATCAGTTTTGTGTAAATGCACAGTGGCCCAGTAGTTAGCAATGTTCTTCACAGAAAGAAGATTTTGGATTTGACAGTAAAAAAGATGGATGTAGATGTTGTGATGTCACCCACTTTTTTGTGAAGTTCTGGTTTGAAGCCCTGAGAAAAGTATTTTCACCATCACCATCTTGGCTTTTTGAAATTAGATGTGACAAAGAGGGGCAGATCTGACACGACACGGTCAGTGTGTACTGACTTGTCAAACACAAGTTCGTAGACAGTGAGCATATGATAGATAAGCCATCTTTCTGAGACTTACAACCAAAATGTACAAAATGAACTTAACGTTTTATACAGTTTGACCTGAAATAAGTGAGCCCATAAACTCAGCAGGAAAGCATTTACAGAGGTCAAGTCAGAAAAACAATTTCCCACAAACTAGTATAAACTGGAAGCCTTTGTAACCACAGCTATCGCCATCTGATGGCCTTTAAAATGGATGCAGATTTAACCCTCTCAGGCTCAAATTAAGTTTTTTGTTGCTAATGCACAACCAAGTCCTGCAGTGGTACTTCTGAGTAAAAAAAACTCATAAAATATGTATGTGGGGTAATCAGGTTGTTAGTTTTTAACTGTTGCAAATCTGCAACGCCTGCCGTGAGAGGGTTAAAGAACCTCTGCGTTGGCCTCACTTTTCAAACCAAGAAGCAATGTTTATCTTTTATGCTGGTTTGAGCCTTCTGAATCTTACAGTCCAAAGACAGGCAACATTAACTGGTGATTCTAAATTGGTGTAGATGTGATGAGAGAATAGTTGTCTTTGTGGTAGCTCTGCTGGTGACCTGCCCAGTGTGTAACACACCTCTTCCCTAATTTCAGCTGGGATAGACCCCATCCCTACAGGCATATAGAGAAGAATAGGTTAAGACAGCATGTTAAGGATTGAAAAATATATATGGATGGAGACATCCTCCTCTGTAACACACTGAACAATTTGATGAGCAGTTTCAGCAACAGATTCTTTCAACCTCGATGTCTGAAGGAACGACACAGGAGGCGCTGCTCTCAGACTCTTTACTTCATCTGATTAGATCATCTGAACCGGACTAAACACACCTCACTGTACGACATATATTTGCACACCTACCAGCACCTTTTTCCTGTTAATATTCCAGAAACACTGGTTTTAATACTTGTGTCTTTTTATGTTTATGCATTTATCTCTTTGTTTTATACAGTTGCTTTGTTGTCTGTTGTGTATATGTGGCTATGACAACTTAATTTCCCTCTGGGATTAATAAAGTTTCTCTGATCAGATCTGTTACCTTAAATAATGGCTAGATATATCCATGCTTTTTCATTGAAATTCTTTAATAAGTGCTAGTTTGTGCTAGTTCAGTATTTTCTTCATTCAGACGTCAGCATTGTAGAATATGCAGAATAAGTAGGGCGGGCAAAAACTCTGCCTTCAAGCCAAAAATTTAGGTTTGGTATTCTGACGTTGTCCAGTAGCACCTGTTCCATTGCTAAAACCTCTCACACTACATCACAGAATACATCCCACACAATGGACTCATGCTGTGTGAGAGATATCTAGGGCAAAACGGGAGCAACTTTATGCTGCTGAAACATTTCTCAGATGCTGTGCCTCTTCCCTTCATCATGCATGGAAAATCCATGCCCACACAGACGGAGGCTGAGCCAGCCCTCTGAGAAAAATCCCGCACAAAAAAAACAGGCCTCACCTTAAGGTCAGAGGCTGCATCCGTAGCCAGGATCACCTTCCCGCAACTATGTATGCTAGCTTCCATTTCAATTAGCTTTACCTTAGCACCCTCGCCCAAGTAAGGCACTTTCATACAGGGCTCCAACAAAGCTAACTCCTGTCTGTGAGCATACCCCTATATATGAGACAGTGAACAGGCTTTCAGGTGCTGCTGAGATTTCAGGAAAACTAAACAAAGAGATGCAGCGGCGAGGTCAATTGAGCTCCAAGACAGGAAATCAGGGCAGTGTGAGAAGCGAGAAGGGCAGGCGCTGAAGGATGGGAGCGGGGGAGGAGGAGAAGATGAACAGGACACGCGTTTTGAGTGTGCGGATACCTGAGGGATCTGGTATGGAAATCCCCAATTTCTCAGCCAAGTTGCAGCCCTTTGAACAGCGAAAGACGTCAGCTAGCACGACGAGAAGCCATGTGGGTGTAACGAAGCGAGGGCTAAGCGAGGCAACATGCTGCCAGTTCTCTGAAATGTTAAATTGAAATGCAAAGTAGGAGCAGGCCTTCTTGTTTTGAGCAGATTTCACAGCATCTGTGTGGGAGCCCTTAAACTTAGAAGGTCCATACGCAGAGCTCTGCATATTTACAGCAAATCAACATAATATTTAGGTTAGGATTAGAAAATACAGACAGCTGAAGATGAATCTTTAATTTTGCTCAGGTAACTGGGAGTCAAATCAATCTGTTCGTCAAATTCAGTGAGTAAAAATACATTTCAGTAAATCTGATTTTTTTTTAATAATCAGTTGTCGTAAGTAAAATGTACTGCTTTTACTTGTAATGTGCTGCTCAAGCCTTTATACTCGCTTTTTCTTTTTACACATTTTTAGATGTTGGCACCGAGTGAATGTAACTAGTACAGCTTTAAAAAAAATCAACACGTGAAAAGTTACTGTTATTTTCAAATGTGTCCAAAAACCAACAAGAGGTGATCAAAGGATTTGAAGTGAATAGTAAAGCAATCCTTTTTTCTTTTTTTTTGGTAAAAGCAAAAATTCCTTTTGCTTTGTCTGTGGAAATATTCAGGTTGACATTTGTGTGAACTGATCTGCATTAGAAATATCCGGACGACAACAACAACAACAGCCACAGCCACACAAATGTCTGTATTAGTTTGAAATTTTTTCAGATTAAAGAACTGTGACAGCAGAGCTTTGGAACAGCTTTGATTCATGCCTCCTCCATACAAAAGTGAATGAGGAAAAAAAACAAAACAAGGTAAAATAATTTCAAATGGTGATCATAGCACGCATGAAGGCCTGCTATTACAAAAAAACAGAAAGGGAACTGAAGAGTAATGAAAACTATTTGTGAAACCAGTGGCTCATCTGACTTTCCAATACCCCAAGGTCCAAGGAACAGTGGCAAGAAGCAAACCCAGCGATGTACTTCTTCTCCATTCAGTCACGTTATTGCTTGTGAAAAAGCTAGAAAGCAGAAAACATGCTTCGGTTGGGTGCGTTCAACCAACCACAGGCAAAGGGGTTGCATTTCTGTGGTTATTCCCTCTACATAACTGTATGCAGGACATTTACATTTGTTTAAAACCTTCCTCCTCATTAGAGCTGAAAGAACCAATCCAATCCTTAATGCACAGGTTTGCACAATGCATGCTTGAGATTTGGGAGCTGAGCCATACCCATCACAGGATTCTCTGCGTGGGCTCGCATAATTCCAACTTAAGAAGTCACACGCCACAAAGGTTGGAAACCGCTGCACTGCTGCATTTATATATACTGCTGAAAAAAACAGCGAGGCTGCATGTATAAGAAGACTTAATTTGGTTTAATTGAATTTAGCTGAGACACACATACAATAAAAGTTTGATGGTCTCTGCATGTGGAGAAAACCTCCCTTCTGAGGATTAAAGTCATCTAGTTAAGAGTCCAATGACTAATATTCCACCTGAAGCAACCTAAAATGAGGAATTATATAAGGAAGCTTTAGTTAAAACTGGATTTGTGGAAGTTGACAAAGATAAAAACAAGGCAGATATCATTAGTGGGCAGGTAATAAATCAGGGCTAATCCAAGCACGCTCCCACCGGCTTAGTCATCCCAGCTCCACGCTGATCAGACGGTGCAACTGGTCACAGTTTGTCAAAGCGCAGCTTGCATTCTGAGCAGATTGAAATCATTTCTCTACTCAACACCACGCCACAGACAGATCTTTTAAGGAGTGACACAAAACCGTGAACAGCTCAATGGTTTATCAGTCATGGAGGACAAAGGGGCTCAGCGGTAAAAAAAAATATCCACCTGATGTCATCAGCGAGTGCATCATAAATCCTATCCTTTGCCTGGGGACCAGACTGACTTCACACCTCTGTGACACTCTCTAACCCCAGGGTTTCTGACAGGAAAAAAAAACTTGAAATATCTTTCTGGGCACGGTGTCAGATGCTCGGCATGAAATATTCATAATCTGAGAGCAGAGCCACAATAGAGGAGGTGGCAGCATGCGCGGATTTGACTTGCAGAAACTGAGATGCTTAAACCACATTGACCGATTTCTCCCATCACAAGTTGTCACTCACAAATTCACTTTCACGTCAGTTTTTCTCGGATGAATGGCACAAGGCCATCTGTCATTTGCTGCCTTTTAACTTATACGCATAAACCCCTTAGTGCATCTGTCCAGCTGCATTCCTTTTTTTTTTTTTAACATCCTGGATCCTTATGCTTTGAGCCATATAGCTATACTTGTATAACTTTCTCATTCTCAGATTTATGTTTTCAGTAGAGAAATCATAAAAGACAAACTCAGCAAACCAAAATGTGAACGTGTCTCAAAACCCCCCACTTACAATTAAACTCAAATACTTCATATTTTTGGATGCGGTTTAAGTTTTGTATGTGTCACAAATTTGCATAAACAGTCTTTACCTTACAAAATAAAGCGCCTTGAGGCAACTGCTGTTGTGATTTGGCGCCATATAAATAAAATTCAATTGAATTGATTGAAAAGAGGGGAATAAAAAAAGATCAAATTAACACTATTTTTATGGTGTTTACCTACTGTTTGTTTCGTGATAGCTCAAGAACCTACACCTTGTTTGATGTCCCATCCTCTATAATCGATTTTGAGCTGACGATGTTTGAAAAAAAAACCTACAACCGAACACAGTATAATACTGTTCATGGATTAATTATGTCAAACAAGTTTTTAGTATCTGTTATGACATCACAGTGGTTATAATGAAGGGAAATGACTTCCTGTGGAGGCCGAAGATTAATTAAATAACACAGTTATAAATAAAAGGCACTGCAGAGAATGAAAAGGTAACAGTAGCTGGATATGTTATGATACCAGAAATTTAGCAGTTGGTGCGAATATCGTTAGAGTTACGATATTCTTGATACCTAATTCGATACCATTTACTTTATTAGCTCCTTTATTAAAAAGGAATTTTAAATTACTAACGTGGTGGTGGCAAAATGTTAACATCAGCGTTTGCTGACAGGACACAAACTGAAATATTAGGATGATTGTCAAATAACCTACTAATGTCACCAGGGGGCATAATCACAGCAAGTGTAAAAGATGGACATAGTTACTGCAACGCAATGTTTTTGTGTGTCCCCACTGGAAGGCTTTGAGGCAAACGTTTACACCAAAATGAGTAACTGAGCCCAAAAACTCAGGAAAAGACCAGAAGTCTGGTTTGCAACCACAACTATTGCCATCTGGTGGCCTTCAGATAGAATGCGGGTTCAAGGCACTTCCATGTTAGCCTAAGCATTTAAATAATGTTAGCCATTGCAAATATTTTAGCCTATGGAACATAGCTAATTTAGGTGTACGGTGGCAAGTGCACTGCAACTTAAGAAAACACTAGCAACTAGAAAAAATGCTTTAAACGCACACAAAGCACAGCAGAAGTTAAATAAAACAAAACGGATATTAAAAAATACAATTCAGTTTTAGTTCTGGTCACATCCGTAGTAGCAGTAATGCTTCCATTTCTGGAAGTATAGGCCAAATGAGATGGGCATTGTAGAAGAGATCCTTTAAGAAATTTCTTATATGATTTGTTTGACATATAAAGACGCCTTAACGCCCACTCACATCCTGGGCCATCTGACCTCAGGAAATCACATGATAGTTTGGGGTTAGGTTTCACACTGAGCTCACCCGAAACCTATGCTGATTGTGACCTACACCCATTTTCACACCTTGGCTCATGTAGAGGATCATTAGGGGGTCCATTGTCCCTCTTGGGGGGGGCACTCCCACAGGGCTTAAATCTGGGACTCTCCACCATTTGACCCTAGAACTGAAGAAGCTTCTCGGATGAGAGGTGAAACGTCTTCAAGCAACTTAAAGAAGTCCAGACGCTTTTCTTTCCAAGCTCCTTAGACGACATGTAAAGGGATTTCATGGCACTTTCCTTCTTGTCTGTTTACACAGAAAGCATCTGTACTCCAGATGAAATAATTCTTTGCAGGATCTTCATTCACTGGCATACAAACAAAAACCCCTTGATATCAGGATGGCAACCAAAGCCACAGTAGTAATTAATAAAGGCTGCCTCTTAGTGTCTTACGCCTTTGACGGCAGGAACAGTCAGAAGGTTTGATCTACCATGTGTTAGCCATGCTGGACAGATGATGGGACCAAGCCATTTACATGATTTAAAGATGGCAGTTTGTTTTGAATGGATCAGGCCATTGAGGAGTCATTTTTCCTACATGGTCGCTTATATTTAGTTTTTGTACCAGGGTAACGTGGTCAACAGCTTTAGTATTTAAATTGTCTACTCTATCCTAAGGAAATGAAGGAACGTTGTATTTGGAATGACAGTGCAGCGTATTCAGAGGCATGATGAACGGATCACAGGGAAGAGATGAGCTGATTCACTGACATGTTTCATGAAACCCAAACGAAGTGGACAGCCAGTGGGGTTCATGTCTGTGTTATTGTCACTTTATATTAAAGTATTAAATAACAATTTTATCATAGCTGATGTTTAGCGATAGCCACTAGATATGGGGACGCATACAAGGTAAGCTTAAAACCCTGAATCTCAGTTAGTGAAAACTGTGTAACAGTATATTCAGTTATGAATAAAGTTTGAGCTTTATGGAAACTGAATGCCGTTTTCCTCTATAACACATTTTCATACAAATTCTGACACAAAATTCTTGAAAGCGTCTGGTTTTCTGGAGCTTTGTGCAACTGTGCCAACTACACATAAACTTTAACACCTCTTTGTTACAGCACACTTCTTCTCATACACGACAGTTGCATGGCGTGTCTGCGATACTTACTCGTGCATCCTGCACCCACAGCACTGAACAAGTTCCTCATTTATTTTGCAGACTTTCTGTGTCAACAAAAGACAGGTAACGGGTCATGTGATGATGATTAATGCAACTCAAAGAGCGCTTTTATGCTTCAGGCCTACTTTTGTGCATGTTATATCTGACTATGCTGATTGGGTTTGAGCCAAAACACAGTTAACCTGTATCTCAACACTACTTTTTTACACACAAACTTTTACTAGCATATCTGACTGGTCAGCACCACACAAAATTGCACACTTAAAATACAGCGAATCTCATTCTTTCTGAAAAAGAATGAGATTTTATATGAAGCTGGTTATAAGAAGAAAGTAACCGTGATCAATGCTACATGCTAGACATCTCACACTGAAATCTAAGTCACTTGAATGAGTCTTTCATCTGATTTAAGCAAAGCTCCACTGGCTTTGTTTTTTTGTGGTGGTGCCACATAATTTTACAATGTCACAGGCCAAATCATCACCTATGTGCTTGCCATCATTTTATATATGTCTGTGAAGTCAGGTTGACTCTACTCTTTATCACCAACCAGATAACAGTGGATTGAATCAACTTTTCAACTTGCCAGTGCTGCAGCTCTTTCAGCCTCAAAAGAAAAAAAAAGTGAAGAGACAGGTTTAGGCTACTCTGTTGCGAAAAGGTCTTTGCATAAAGACTTTTTTTACAGAAATATTAGATCTTTATTTCTTCTAAATTCTCAATTGTTTAAATTGCTAGCTTTGACTTTAAGATTTATTTCAAGATGCTTAACCTGGATTTAAATGACAAAAAGGTCAAAGTCAGTATGAAACCGTGACATTGGCCAGAACCGCACTACGACTGCAATGTATAATGAATGAAATAAAATGAAGACTATAGGCGAGTGATTAAAGCGATTAAATGTGGTGAGGTTTTTTTTCTCAGAAGGTAGCCACTAAGTTAGAACTTCGGTTCCCAGTCCACAAATGATCATTTTCCTGTGTAGTTCACTCTTCTTATAAGGACAATGTAATAATACAGCTACCCATTACATGTTTGATATAACCACAAAGAAGCTGGTTATAGGTATTGAGTAATAGCTCACTGGAACAGAGGAATAGCATGTCTAATCATTCATTTTACCCACTGAATTAGGGCATTATGCAAAAAAAAGAAGAAAAAAATAGTGAAGAACACGGCATCATAATAACACGTTGTTGCTCTCCGCTCAGTGAAGTCCCCTGATGCAATTACTGAAGACTTTTTCTCTCACACCTTTTGGTACACGCTCTCAGTAATGACGAGATACCTTTTAACTTCTCAGCTAGAGTCATCATCAATAATGTATTCTCATCTGTTTAAAATTTAAAGTGCCACACATTAACGTCCTCCCGCACCTGCTCTTTCACGCTGTCCACCCTCTGCTGAGCCGCTGTTTTACCCCCATCCCCGTCTCCCTGTCTTTCTCTCTCTCCTCTCACTATAATAAAGACAATGACAACGACTTCTCTTTTACCGCCGAACTAGTGATGTTAAATCAAGCAGGGGCAGAGGAGGCGACAGACCACATAATGTAAGGGCATCGTCCGGACGCCTCCAATTACGCTTTGGCCTTAATTGGTGACAGTGGCAGCGGCGATGAATTCTTTAACAGTCCTGTGCGGTTGTGCCTTTCCGCGCGCAGCGAAGACCTGAGGAGGACAGCTACTCACTGCAAATGGAAGCTGACAGAAAAGCCACATGGCACAACCAATCTTGGGGAAAAAGGGCATGACAATGACTAAAGGGGCCCGGGCTCTTAAGTAGCTGAGGGTAGCTTGCAGGAAAGATGTGTATAATTAAGCGGTCTGCGTTGTGGTTCAGATGGCAAAATCCCATTGTCTTGACAGGAGCTTACTGTTGCCCTCTAGGTGGAGATGCGCAGCAGCGTACGGTCTCATTTTTCCTTCCCTTTTTTTTTCTTTTGCACCCCCCCTTAGACCTCTGCGACCAAATTAATCTGCAGTTTTAAAGCTTGAATAAATCCAGTAAGTTAGAGATCTGCAGATCTAAAGGCTGCGCGTCCCTCGGGCTTTTTCTTTCGATGCGTTTTTTTTTTTTCAAATTTCATTCCCTCCTTTCCTTTGCCCATGGAGATTGACTGGAAGCACTCGGTGTTATCTCCAGGGAGGCAAAGGTTGGTGGGAGGGGGGTGAAGGCCACAGATTTGTCCTTATCTATTCTGAGCACACCTAAAACAAATTAGACCTGGCTACCGTTGCTTATTTGGCTCCCGTACTCATTAAGGGGCTGAATCCAAGCTATTTTACTCAAGGTCCTGCTTCCTACCATTTCGGGCCTTGTCTTTTATCACAATAGTAAAGGTTTCCAGGCAGCCATGCCACCTTTTCATCTCACCCATTTCATGTAGTCGTATCAACACAGCACAAAGAACAGAAGGAGGGAGGGAGCGAGGGAGGGAGAGAGCGAGCGAGCGAACATCTCTGTACGCTGGGATGCTGTTTTCCTGCACATGACTTGATGCTGGCCTTTGACATTTGTTAATTGAAAGAGGAATCTGTTCAGCGGGACTTGGCTTTGTCCTTTCCTGCTTTTTTTTCTCCAGTGTTATGTTGCTATTAAAATAGAAGCCTCTCAGGATGTTATTTCAAGTAGATTTCTTTGTCTTTACTATTTTATTAATGTAAAAAACAAAACCTACAGAAGCGCTGTTTAAGTAAAATTGTTCCTGCTGGTATACTTCCTGCTTCACAATAAGCTGAACTTCCATTTGGAATTAAAAGGAAGTTTCTGTTGAATTATATAATTGCAGAAGGTGTGGTAGGCATTAGATCACTGATTTACAGTCTTTAATAGTGACAATCATTGGGAAATAAACCATACATTATAAATGCAGCGTCAACAATTATGTAAAATTCAACAGCTGAATTTGTAGCATAGCTAGAATATCTTGCAGGAACTGGTCAGGGCGGTCATGATTTAGCCTGGATTGCTTCAGTGTCTAGAGGCATGCTATGTATAATAAAATCTGTGACAACTGAACTGATAAATTATAAAGTGTAAGGACAGAGTCCAAAGGTTTCTCAGAAAAATAAGTGTTTTAAAGCTTTTCTGAGACACATTCAGTTCACACGCAGAATTGTTTATGAATACATCCATATGATCTTGACAGAAGCACCAACAAACTCCCAATAAACTGAATGTATTTAGATCTTTGAACCACTTGTTGTACGCCACCTTAGAGATAATATTTCTCAAACATGGGCTCAGTGTTCTGATAATAAACCTGAAGGGTTAAAAAATGGAAAGCAAACAGAAAACACAAAAATATGCACAACATATGTACAAACATAATATTCTTAAAGTAATATAAGACGTAATTTTGGCCTTTTTTGGCCTTTATTTGACATCCAGGCCTCTGCAGCACCTTTGGTTTGGGTTGACAGTTTAACCAGGTGAGTTATAGCAGCATCCCGGTAACATAATGGTAATTGTGAGACTCTATACTATTAGCAGAAAGATGAGGCTATGTTCACTACAAGGCCAAACGCTGTATTGGGGGGGTGATTAAACATAACTACAAAGAGTGAAATTGATACATACTTATAAATTCCCTCAACACCAGGCCGGTATTTTTTGTACTTTAATTGTTTTGTTCGGTGCAGCACAGTTTGTACTGTATCTTCACTGACAAACATTAAGAAATTTAAAATAAGACTACGCAGAAATAAAAGTTGAAGTGAGGCAGACAGGTGAGGTAAACAGAGGTGAAGATGCGGCTTACCCTCATACAAGTATAGCATTTGAAAGTTAATGAAGGACCTCTGAGCCATCTGAGCTAAAGCTATGCAAAGGTAACTGCTCAGGAAATGTTAGGTTAGATGAGATTCCTCTGCCAGACTAATCCATCCTGGAGCCTGAGAGCAGCACAGAGACGGAGCAGACAGAGAGCAGAATCTGCTGCAGAACAGCACAGCGGTGACAGAGGGCAATTCTCTAGGGCCTTGCATTAGCGCGCTAAATTAAAGGGGGTATTAGATTAAATTGGCTCTCCGATTTCAGGGGTGTGAGTAAAATTCTGATTTGCATTTCCACCGCTGCTTAAGATATAATTAGTTCAGGGTGATTCCCATGTGGAAAACACTGACAGCCAAATCTAACTGGCTGCCAGTAGCTTATCGTCTCTTCCAAGGCAAAAGGTAGACTTGGCTCATGTTCAGTGTGTGCGTTTGTGACTGCGTAGTTAGATGCTAGATTGTGTGTGTGTGTGTGTGTGTGTTTGCGTACATCTTGTGTGTGCGAGAGAAAAAGAGGAAGAAGAAGAAAAGGTGACACCCAGAGTGCGACTACGTGTTACAACATGTGATGCTGCACATATTGCGTGCACCATTTGACTCCTCACACTTCTTAATAAAATCCCAACGAACCCCGAGCGTCGTCAACAAGGCGAAAAGAGACCCACTCAGCGCCCACGTACATAAAACTGCACAACTTCACACCTCTGAGATGCCTTTAAATGCAAGCCCATTTACACTGCAGAAGGCACACCTGTAATTACGGTTGCAGAGTCAAAAATAACAATTAGCGCTGGAGAAGTCCATACTAGGAATTACTGAACTCGGAGAAAAAGCTTTTAAATCCAAGTTAGGATTTGTTTGGGGGGCTTCACACCCTCGGTAATTCTAACCTTCTTTGCAAATGGATGTTTTCCAAAAAGTGATGCTACCCATGGATTATGAGCTTGGGCCCAGCTTCCTGGACACCTGTTTGGAACACCTGTTAGTACATCATCTATAGAGTCAGCATCCGATGAGCTTCAGACTGACACCTCGGCAATATCCACATCCAGCTCATACTCAATAACCTCCTTAATGGCCCATTTAATTAAACTCTTAAACCTTAATTTTTTTGCCCCTTAATAGCAGAGTCTTGCACACTCCATGACAAGTCATGCGTGCAGTATGATCACACCAGTGTTTTCTAAATCTAACCTTCAGCATGTTTTAAGAGAAACATCCAAACCTGACACGTTTGATTCTGCATGACTCCACCAAACATTTAAAAACATTTAAAATGCAAGCCTCCAAAGTCTCTTTCCTAAAGAGTCGCTTTTTATATTTGTAATTTCTGTCCTTTAAAATCATTTTCTTTATCCCCACTGTGACAATATTTCTACTTGTCTGAGAGCAAACCATCTCAGTTCATAGACACCCACTATTTTTATGGATGTATTTATTTATTTATTGAAATCTTGATTTCTCTTCCAAAAAGGTTGAAATCATCCCACTTCACTGAGAGTTTCGTTCACCCTGTTTTCTAAAAGAAAACAGTGAGAAAAAGTGAATGCACAAACATTTCTGCTTCATATGCAAGCCATCTCGATAAATTTATAACTTCTGAAATGATGCACCTTGTCTAGAATTTAAACAATAAACTTTGATGGTGTGCCTTCAGAGCTTGCTTGTAACAGCTGATCAGTTTAAGGGATTAAGCTGAGTAAAACAGGCATGTAGATTTCTGTGTCGTTGACCAAGAGGCAAAGCTTTGGAGGTTCTGGACTGGAGAAATTGATTACAAGGTGCTAATGCTGCCAGGCTGCGACTGAATTGATGGAAAATCTCCATGTGGCAAACAAAAGTGACATTTATGATAAGAATCATATGACTAACTAATAAAATGTTACATCACAGACTTGGGCATTGGTGGAGTCAACATTGCATTACTGAACACGTGTGAGAACCAAACAAGAATCAGACAAACTGATGTCTTGACTTGACTTCAGATTTAGCAAAGCATACATCCATACATGGTGTTTTTCCACATAGATTAGGTAATATTTCAGAATTAACCTTGTTATCCTCCCTGTGTAATCTCCTGATTAGAGAACAAATTATCTGGCACTCGGGCTGCATTTGGTGGAAACTCATCCATACAGGCGCATCTTAAGTCAGAACCTCAGGATAATCAGAACCATATTTGCAACTCAACATTCGTATTCCGCCTTTGCCCCTGATAATCAAATGTCAGCTGGTAAATAGATCAATTAAAACAAATCTTTAAAAACAATTCAGCCCTGTGTCCTAATGAAGCCTCTTGCTAGCTCTCAGTTAAGCCGATTCCTAATATGTTTTTCCCTTTCCTAAGTGGACCAGATTATTATTATTTTTTTATGCATCATGCCCCAGACTGATGCATAATTGCCCATAATGGCGTAAATATAATGTAAAATGACTTTATCTCCATCCCACTGTGATATGCACAATCAATTCATACAGGATAAGTGTGAAGGGATCAGTCTGGGTGCTTTATTCCCCTCCCCAAATAAAACTTGGGGGGATGTTTTGAGAAACGCCATCAGCAGCTCTGCCATCACTCTCGCCATCTCTTGGTGGTCGGAGGCTGAGGCTTTGTGGGATATTGATTCTCCCCATCCAGAGACGGTTTCCATAATTGGTTAAAATGACCGGGTGCAGAGAGAGATGGCTCTCTGCTGAAAACCATTTCCCAGCCCTGCTTGGAGCTGAGCCAAGCTCGGGGTTGTTCGGATGCGTTCCAGCCCCAGCCTGACTGGCAGCAATTAGGGGTGTCTGAGCCAAGCTCAGCTTGCGCTCCGCACAAACACCCCTAATTACTGCCAATTAGGCTAGGCGGGTAGGCAGATTTGAGAAACCGGGGGGATGTTCAGGCATGGGTGGGCATGGAAACAATTTTCAAGGGCTTAGAACGTGACTGGATGAAAAGGTTAATGCTTTGGAGTGCAAGGGGATAATAACAAAAGAAGGGGAAGCAGAGCCCCGGTTCTCACCTCCAGCGATGAGCCTGGCTTCTTTTTCAGCTCCTCACATTTCCTAAATTTGCAGATCTGGTGGCCCGTTTTGCGGTTCCGACAACTGCTGCAGACACCACAGTTGATTAGCCGCCTGCAGGGTGCACAGACCCCACACCTTTTCCTTTTCTTCTTTGCTGGGTTTCCACTGGATGCTGAGGAATTATTCTGTGGGCAGTCTGCCAGATTGGCAATTTGAAACGCACTGTCTGTAACGGCTGCTGAGGCTGCGGGGGAGTGAAGGGCTGTCATGACGATGACCCCGGGAGGTAATGAGATGCCCCCTAAAGCCGGAATAGCGGAAAAAGTTCCAACGCGTTCTGGGAGATTCATTATCTCTGCTTCAGCAGCGCCGCATTTCAGCTTGTTCATGCATTCTCCTGCTAAAGGTCTGCAGTGTTCGGGGGATAAGGTAGAGAGGAAATTATTATTTGCCATTTGCAGCGTCTCTGGCGGCACGCCAGGCTTCCCCGGCCTCTGGGAGTCATTTCTATGCATGCTGGTCCTATTAGGGTTTATTGCCGCTGATTTCCTTCCCCAGAGCATGGCGTTATCACAGTTCCAAGGGGACATACCAATTCTAGCACTGGGAAAAATGGGCGTTGTGATACGGGCAATCTTAGCAGTCTGTGGAAATGCCCCATTGGTTTTATAAAAGTTTGCAAAAGACCTGTACCTTTCCATTTCTGCATTATAATCCAAAAGCTGGCTTAATCCACCATCCTGAAGATTATCCTTTTGTAGCAGAGACACATCTGCATTTTGTCCATTTTCAATGCAAAGTGCATTGTTTATGTTAGACATGGCTGAGAAACGGTAGTCAGTGTTTAGAAGAAGAGAGTGAGGTTACAGCGGCCTTCGTCAAAGTGAAGCTGGTTACGAACAACGAGTTACCATCCTGGTTTGTCTCCTCCAGAGCTAAAAAGAAAAAGAAAACAAAACAAATGAGAAGAAAACAACAATTACACACAAAAGAGACAAATACTTTCATCCTGATCACTTTCCACTTCTCAATTTCAACTTTTCTCTGAAAAAGAGAGGCTGATATTGTGAAGAATCCTCTGGCACAGTGTTTATGCTCTGACAGTATAATCACAAAAAGTCATCTAGTGACAATAACGTGATAGCTGTGACAGACCAACATGTCATTATTATTATCAAGAGAAAAAAATTTGCAAGTTTATTTTAAAAAATTCTCTTGCCAGGGTCTTCTTACATATTTTCAAGAAAACTCGATCTGCTACTTCACAGAATAAACACAAACATCTGGATATGCAGCAGTGCATTTAATAAAAACGGGAAAATTTAAATATTCTATCCAAAATCATATTATTTTGGAAAAGTTAGAAGAGAGCCTCATGTCATGTGAAGACATGCACAAAATCTCATTCCTGCAGGAGGTTCTTAAAAATAAGCTGGCTTGGATGTGAGGATTTACAGAGTTAAACATTTTCAAATCTCTTGATTTTCGCCTGTAGTAACCGTAATTGCAAAGCTGGCCCATCCCTGTAAACAAGACGCTGACCAGCCTGAGCAGCAAGTGGTATTCATTCATGGCCAGCTCTATTACATTTACTCTGTGACAGCGCTCAGTGATAGCCACTGGTGAATTTCCAACCAGATCATGGACCAGACCAACTACAGTGTCAGCTGCCTCAGGATGGGACACATGCATGTGTGGGTCCATGTGTATGTGTGTGTGTGTGTGTGTTTGTGGGGGGTGGGGGTGCTCCATTTCCTCTCTCACTCTCTCTCTCCCCCAGTCTGTCTGGATTTGGTTTCCACAGATAAAAGCCCATTAGACACATCTCCCCTACTTCCATTACCTTTTTCTGGGCTTTCTCTCTTAATTGCCAAAGCTGATCCATTGCTAGAACACTAAAGCATTTCAAATCACTTCCATGGTGCTACCCAGCAGCTGTCTTGAAAAGAATGAATTATAAATATGCACACACAGAACAAGAGGTATCACACTGGGTGGCATTATCAAAGTCCTCAATATACTAAAGTGTATCCACCACTAAACATGCCCAAAGAGTCAAGCATTTGTCCTGTTAACCTGAGACCAGATTATCAGGAGAATAAAATCTAAATAGTGTTTCATAGGGTTTTATATAGATATATTTTTTTTTTTCTCTCTTTCCAGCAATTCTTGAGGTCTCAGTACACTTTAGACTTTTCATTTTCACGGAGCAAATGTAAGAAGATGAGTTTTATCCACCATAGTCTCAGATCTGGAAGTTCAATGTCAGTGTGGCATCTGAAACAACCGCCAGCCACCCGTAAACAAAACCTCCTTGGCTTAATGATCAGCCCTCCTCAGGGTCATTATTACTTAATCAATTCACCCCTGGAGCGAAATACGCAGCCCAAAGGCAATCAAGTCACGGACATTGATTTTCAGCCTGTAAACAAAGTTTAGAGAGACAGAAATGTTCAATACTCGAAGCTGGAGAGACAGAGAGAGGAAGAGGGGGGAGAGGAGAAAGATAACCAGAGAAAGGTGGAGAGTGCGAAAGGGAGACCAAAGAAAGAAAAGTAAAAAAAAATAAATAAATATATAAAAAAAAAACGCGTCCGGTGATCAGCAGCTGTACCTCCGCTGTGCTGCACAACGATGCCATTAATTACACTCAGCCTGGTCTGAGCTAGACATCCAGATCAAAGGTCATGCATAGATAATCCGGAGAGGGGAGTGCGGTGCAACAGTGCGAATAAAAGCCCCATAAAAATAATCTGACACTGGCCGGATCACTTGGCAGCCACACGGACACAAATCGGGACAGCAAAACGGGAGGGTAAAACACATGCAACCGGACGCCAAAATAAGGATGGACAAACACTCGGAGCGAGAGGGAAAGCTTGAGAGAGAGAGAGCGAGTGAGAGAGAAGAAGGGAGAGAGGGAGAGAGCATCACCTACCAGGTTCCTGTTGAGAAGAGCTCCCAAGATGCTACCAGCCGGCGACCGTGTAACGGCACATCACTGCGAAGGGATACGCGGGGGGGAAATAATGCAAAGACGCGAGAAGACGCACAGACATAGGCTGCCGGAGGAGAACAGGGAGACTGTGTGTGTGTGTATGTGTGTGTGCGTGTGTGTGTGTGCTGAGAGCGCTCAAAACAAAAGGATCATTTTTATCGACTTTCTGGACACGCTAGGGGGGGAAAAAAGGTTGAAAAGTGCATAAATAAGCCAAAAGGTGTCGGACGAAAAAGAGAGAGAAGGGGGAAGCGGAAATCGCAGAGGTGGTTAGGTGTTTCCTCTCCTCTTGATCCGGAGGCTGTATTGTGTGTGTCTGCCTGGTCTCAGTTCAGCCCGTGTCTCCTGTCGCTGTGTGTGGCTGATTGGTGCTGAGGTGAGGAAGCAGGGATGTGGACACCTACTGATCATTGGCTGGAAATTACTATAGAAACACTCGGGAGGTGGGAGGGATGGATGGCTCAGGGCGCCCTACAGAGAGAAAATATCTACGGCAAATATCTGCGTCTTGAACCCTTGTGGTGTCCGCTTTCATCCCTTTATTTTGACAAAAATATTTTTAATATACTTCTTTAATAATGAGACATTTAGGGGGGGGGGGGTTACGTGTCCTTTAATAAGGGTTGGGGTAACTTGTCAAATTAATTTAAATGGAGCTGAGCTGTGATTCGTCCATCGACAGCCATAATTACCAAGACCTCCAGGATTCATCACATTGTAAGTCCTGCCTGCTCACCACCCATGCCTACACACTTCCCGTTGACAACAGGAGCTTGCCTGGCACATTTTACACCATGAGTCCCAGTGTGTGGCAGTCCCGTCCGATCATGTTGATGCTTGGGTTATGATGGGACCTTCACCTTTGTAACCCCATTCTTGGTTTTACGTTACTTTGCATTATAGAGAAAAAACAAATACCAAACACAATGTTTGTCTTTACTGTATTAATAAAACAGAAGGTGAATAAGATATAAACTTATCACAAAAAATTAGGAAATTTGTGTTTGGTTGATTTTTTGTAAGGAAAATGCATTTGTGGGTTGCGCCCATGACAAACTTGCCAAATCATCTCTGCCAGTACTAAACAGCTTATTTTGCTATCGACTCTTGTTTGGTTTATTGGATTGGATGATCGAAGTCTGAAGAAACAGAAGGATATTAGGAATTTAACAATTTATTCATTTAACCAGCAGGAGCCTCAGCAGCATGTGGAAGAACTGTACACAGCCACAACAGCCTTGCTCTTCCTCCCCATGCCGGTCACCAGCTTGGTCACACACTGCTGTTGGATGGCATCACATTCACCAGCATTTGTAGCAAAAATTAGCCAGTGTGGGGGTTTTTTGGTAAATTTTGCTTGAACTGCACCAACAAGACTTCAGTGGGGTTGAGTTCAGGAATGCAGGCAGTCACCTGTCCTCTCCACTCCCAAACTCGTAGTCTTTGGGCTCATCGCTTAACATAATGTTCCTCCACATGTTCAGGTTCCAGCGGATGTTGCCAACACCAGAGCAAATAGGTCTGATGATAAAGGGCATTCATGGCAGGTCTCGTGGGAAGTTTTTCATGGTGCAGCAGACATACTCACCCCTGCTGCTCAACCCGAAAATGCATTTTTGTGGCACCATTTAAGGGAAAATAAACAGGTTTACCAACAGTATAATATCAAAGTCAACTTTATTATCAAAAACAATATGTAGAGATCATACACAGGAATTTGAAATTGCAGTGCCCCCACAGCCCTCAGTGTTACACTTAAACAAACATAAATAAAAATTTTATATACAATCTTACGTATACATTATTTATTACCAAGAAGCTTTGTTACAACAAAGAAATAATCTACTGAACACACATTTCCTTAGTTTTTCGGCTAAGTTTATTTTATTCAGGTCCTCAAAATCATTACAATCACAGTGCTACTTATAAGTCATTAACAAATACTCAGTATAGAATATGGCAATCATAACAATAAATCTGGGTTAACAAGTTGTGGAAAATGAGGCTGACAAACTGGTTCTAGATGCTTGATGATGATATCTTCAAGCATCTAGATAAGACTCTAAGAAGGCACCAATTCTTCAGCTCCAATTATAAATATGTCATTAATAAAAGGTCTTAATATATTACGCTGTCAATAAGTAAGTGCATATTCATTTAAAAGTTGCTTCTTTTCCCTTTAATCTTTAGTAAATTAAGTTTTAACTATTAATACTTAGCTATCACTTGCAAGACCATAATAGTGCATTGCACTCATGTAATTCATAATATGGGCCAAAATCTTATCATTTTTCATGTTCTCTTAAGTTGCATGACATTTCCTGAATTAACCATCAGAAATTCCCAGAGACTGATGTGACAGCATCTATTTCTTGTTTTGCTTCACTAAAGATCCCAAACCCCAAATATATTCAATTTACAGTCATTAGAAAAAACAAAACAACAACAAATGTTGATACTTGAGACAAAAATGGAAAAACAAACCACCAACTTTCTTGTGTTTTTGTTGATACGATTCATTATCTGAGTTTCTACCAGCTGATTTTCTGTCAATCGGTAAGACGATCAATCATTTCAACTCCACTGGAAAATGGCATTATGTCGCAGAGGAATACACAGTCCCTGCGTCGCTTCTACTTTTAAAGCACGCTTATGTGTGAGTAAACACAGTGACAGCTGCACTGACACATTTCTAAGCCATAATCTTCCAGGTGAGCTGTGCGGCGCAGGCCTATGGGCTGCTAAAGGCGACGCTTTGATGACTGTATTTAGAGGTGGCAATAGAGAGGACGAGGAAGAAGCGAAAACTTCTGTGATAAGGGTTGTACAATTTTATGTAAACATCTTTTAAACTTTGTTCAGAAATAACATTTGGATTATAAAAGTCAGTTCTTCAAATTCAAACATAATTCTTTAAGAGTATTCCAGCATTTTAAAGTACTAATCAGGAAAAATGTAAAGATGAGTGTTTTACTGTAGTTTAATGGGAAAATGCAGTGAATATGCAACACAAACTATAACGATAAATGCACCTCACCTCAAATTTACTGATGTAGCTCCATAACGTAACAACTGATTTGGGTGTAAGTCTTTCGTTTGTTTTTGTTTTGTATCTGACAAACCTCTCTGTCTACAAGAAACCCTTTGTGCCTAAAAAAGGTCTGACCTGACAAACCTTAATCCTTTAACCCTTCACCTCTGTGAAGTCATCGCTGGTCCGTCATAATGGGCACAGTGATTTGTTTGGAATAACTCAGGATGTGCACCAGAGCTTTCCCGACACACTTAGAGGAGGAAAACAGCTTTGGCATGACGTGCACAGTTACGAGAGCTGTAATATTAAAATCCTATTGTGACATCATCATTTTAAGGGGGTTGTTATGCCACAAGCTATACAGTCATGCACTGATAGAGTCACTCAGCGCTGGTGGTGTGGGGGTAAGGAGCAATGCTGAAGATCTGAAGGAGTAATCTGACATAGAACCGTATATACTACCTATGAACTTGGCATCATGTGTGTGGAAAAACTGGAGGTAAAAGTGACGGAGGAGGGATGAATCGATCTGACACTGAAATAACAGCTGACAGCAGCAGAGAGACCATTTAAAAAAATCTGACAGCTGTAAAATTACTGGCTCCCAGTCAGAGGTTAAGGCAAAATTTGATTGGTTTAACTGAGGAAAGTGCACTCTCAGTCAGCTGATGTGATGAGTTAGGAGAAAGAAGACAGAGAATGTAAATAAGGAGCATAAGCAGGAGATTGTCTTCCTCGGAGCACTGTATTAAACTTAATATGTCCCAGCAGTGAGTAGAAGCAGTGGTGCATGGGCATGTTTAGGAAAATTGGTAGGTGTATCAACAAAAGTGTTGATATGTGTAGTTAAGTGTGCGTGTATATGTGATTAGGAAGTCAGTGATTGGTTTGTTTGGGTCTGGAGTAGTGAAGTTTAGTATCAACAGTCTCACACTCTACTGTCATCTTTAAGCTGAGGCTACTTTTATACGGGGATCAAAATCCTCCAATATGTTCACTCTTTTCCATCTCTAAATAGAAAAAATAATATTTGACCACTACGTTTGCTCCGTCAGTTATTATTGCATGACAAATTAATAAACTCAGATGTTTGCTCATATACACAATCAGGGATAACACTACTCCCACTGACAGGTGAAGTCAAGGATTTGAGTTGTCAAGGGCCAAATTGTGATGGGCTGGACGACCGGGTCTCTCCAGAACGGGAGATCTTGTTATGTGTTCCTGGTCTGCAGTGATCAGTATCTAGCAGAAGTGATCCAAGGAAGGAACACTGGCAAACCAGTGACAGGGTCATGGACAACCAAGACTCACTGACGCACATGGAGAGCGAAGCTGGCCTGTATGGTCCGATCCAACAGACGATGCAGCAGTTAGCATCAAGATAATGAACCCTGGCACGAAGCAAAAAACAATTCAGAAATGGTTTGAGGAGCACAACAACAAGTTCCAGGTGTTGACTTGGCCTCCAAATTTCCCAAATCTCAATCCAATCAGGCATCTGTTGGTTGATCTTGTTGCAGATACCACAGCACACCTTCAGGGGTCTAGTGGAGTCCATGCCTCAATGGGTCAGGAAAAATAGGAACCAGCACAATGCTAGGCAGGTGGCCATGATGTTATGTTATGTAAATGTTGTGCAGCATGTAAAGGCTTTGCAGTCATGAAATGAAATCCAAGGAAATAAATGCTTCAGGGTTCTTCACAGACAGATCATCATGAATCCGTGTAAATGCTCAAATACACTCTGCATGTAACATTAGTTTTAAACTTATGTAAATGAAGAAAACACAAAAATCTTTAAAAATGATTACTTCAAATTCAAATTGGAGACATAACACACAAAACAAAAATCACACCAGCTGTAATGTTTCTTTTCCCACTTTGCTTACTTATAGACCGCTACCATTGAAGGTCTGCCTGGCTTTGTGTAGCCCTGCAATAGATACAACCGAAAAAATTAAAGACATAAAAGATCTCCACAGCCTCCTTCATATTCATCGTAATGTGTGTTTTATGCAATTTCTATAAATCGTTTTTCTTTTTCTTGTTTTGATCATTTTAGCGCGGTGTCCTTTTCACACCGCCCTGTACCACATGCTGTTTTGAGACTACAAAATGCATTTTACAGTTTTTTACTTTTTTTGCAAAGGATAAATCCTGAATAAATTTGTCTTGACATTTGCCTAAAATAATGATCAATCAGAGCTTTTGTTCTTAGACATGAGACTTGATTGACAGTTACTTAAAAAAGAAGAAGAAGAAGAAAAAGAAGAAGAAGAAGAAGAAGAAGAACCTCTCTTGAAGTGAGATCGGTATCAGAAACTGTGCATCTGTGTGTGGAAGCTCCTCTCTCTGAAAATCATTTCATCTTCCTGGCGATAATAGCCCCCAAGGGAAATCTGCCTAGGTGGTCTTAACCTCTCAGTCTGCAGAGCCACGGCAGTGTATGGGTCTCTAGCAGTGGGAGGCATGAACCTTCGTGGCAGGCCTTTGTTCCTATCTGTGTGCTGCTGGCGTTGCTTCCCATGCATCTGCTCCTCCCCCTGTTTCCTTGAGCTTTCCACTGAACTCTGAGGAGTAATTAATAACCATGACCCCCTGATTTAAATGTAGCCTGCATTTGGTCGATGGGAACAGAATCACGGAGGAGTGAAGTCGTACGACATGGGTGTTTGAGGATTGATGGCGTGTATCCATTGATTCATCCGTCTCAATTTGATCCGAGCTCCGTGCTCACATCTGTGAGGGGGGGAAAAAAGGCAGTGATCATACAGGAACCCCGCTCATATTTATCCTCCTTTTCTTGCCTCGCGAGATTAGTAAAAAATGATGCAGACAAAACATATTTCACAAGAAAAGAAAAATATTAAGCTTTGGTGGACATGGAATGATCCACATAATGATAGGAAGCGAGTAACTGCGTCATACCTGAGCTTGATAATTCAGACACGCTCTATACTTCTGTCTTGCTTTAGATGGCTCGAAATGCTTTCAGGGTGTAATGATGTTTGTGTGCAAGTGAGGAAAAACCACAGCAGAGCCACAACTGTTTCTCAGATGAAATAAAATATCTGACCAGAAAGAGGGAGGAGCTTGACTGTAACTTCTGGAGGTGTTTCTGATGGGCTCCCACAGACTGTTATGGTAAACAGCATTCCTTTGAGGCCTTCAAAGCATGAAGACGCAGACACAGATGGAAAGAGAGTGAAGAGAGGCTAAGAGAAAAAGAGGGCTAGAGCAACTTGGGAAAATAAACAGTGTGAGATTATGGGTTTGGCAGTGATGCACCAGAGTGTAGCAGCAACCTTGGCAGCATTTATTCAGAAAGCAGCCTCACTTCCTCCTGCAGTCTTTAATATATGATGCCCTCACCTTTTGCACATTAGCCTTCTGCTGTGATTTAACTGTTTTACGCTGCTTCCTTCAGTTGCATTTGAGCGATTCCACCTCCCGTTGCAATTACCTGCTAATTGGAGTATATAGAGCGCCCTTCATTATGCTAAAAAGAAACTCCCAGCACACGGTCTACTACAGGTGACGGCATCTACACACAATCACTCCCACACAAAATGCAGCTTAGACCTGAGGATAGAAATATCTTCATGTAGCCTATATGAATGAAAATTTGGGGTCAACGCTGTAGATCTTTAGAGCTAAAGCTTAGAACTTTCTTAAAAATGGCAGGAACCACAGGAACACAACTTGCAGAAGACTTTACCGATAGTTATGAGTGTAAAGTGCTACAACACGTAGTTCATCACATGCAGCTGCATATGAGACTGCATAGCTACAGACCAGTGCCAGTGTTAACCCACTCCAACCAGCCCGTTCTCATTCCCAGGGTGTCAATTACTGCAGCTTTGTCAAAGCTTCTGGCACCTCCAAATTAAGCACAAGCTGTCCTTTGGCATCGGTGGCATGATGCACTGGGTTTTTTGGCGACAGTGAGATGGGTCTCTCATTCCCAACTTGTCAAATATGGAAGTTAATGGAGGATCCCTTGGAGCCACATTTTAAACCCAAGGTTAAGTGCTATTTTTCAAATTACAGGCTTAATGCTGTGAATTATCTTCTTTTTTTTTTTTGCCCAAAACATATTTTCCTAAAACTAACAAAGTAGCTTTTAGTGTTTGAACAGGTCAGCAACTAGAATAAAAAGTAAAAAGCAAATAAGCAAACAAATAAGCAAGTAAAAACCAAGTTCAAAACACAAAACTTCCAAATAGGATGTGAAATACTGTTGCTTGGCTTACAAACATTTATGATAACTTCCTATCTGTGACAGCACCGCCTCAGTATATGCGACAAGTAGCATCATGCTGTGCCAGATACCACAGGAAACTTTCATAGATTTTCAGAGGTGGAGATAGGAAAACAACTGGTTTTGGGGCAGTCTAATGTACTGCTTTGGCTCTTTGATGTTGCTTTGAGGAAACAGCGAAAAAGTTTTGAAAAAATACAGATATTTTCTCTTTTTTTTAAACTTTGCTTAGCATTTGCTTATTTGGTCTTCCCTGGGGTGGCGCTCTCACTTGGTGTTCGCTCTCTCTGCGGTAGAGTATCACTTCCTGTTCCAACACACAGTGGTGTTTTTGTGTAGCTTATCTGCGTAGCAATTTAATTAAAAACTTAGAGATAACTTATTTCATTGTGTAATCTTCACGTGCTTCATCCAAAGCACACGCTCTGTGTATTCACTCGCTAATTTATAGTCAAAGTATTCACTTACTGTTTCTTTAGGGTTTTGCTATCTTAGCTTAGCTTGTAGCTCTTCACCTGTCCCCCCTGCACTTTCATGGGTCACCTAACTGGAGCCTTGGCTTCGCAACCTCAAAAACCCGTAGCTAGCAGGGCCCCTGTAGCGGGTGCCCGATCCCTGACTCCTCCAGTCTGCATGTCAAGAACGTGAATGTAGTTAGGAAGCACTCAGTTTAGAGAAAGTGTGTGATTGGGTGAATGTGGCATCTTGTATAGAGCACTTTCAGTAATCCGGGAGAGTAGAAAAGTGCTGTATAAGAATCAGTCCATTCACTGTCTGAACAGTTTCGTCATGTTACTTTTGCACTATTATGTTCTGGCACATGTTGTTATTACATGTCCTGAGGTACACATTGGGCTGACATCTGGGGCCAGAGCTGAAACTGTTCTGGGCCAGCAGTGTGTCTGCAACTGGCCCGTGGCTGCACACAACTTACACATGGCCCACATACCACAAAGAATGACGGCCCTTTGGTGGCCCAGATCAGGTTTGCCAAAGGTAATCGACACATGGGCTAGCACAGGACCACCAGTGTGTTTGCAACTGGCTGGCCCATGTGTGGGCCATCTCTGGCAAACCAGATCTGGGCCGTCATTCTTTGAGGGCCATGTGCAAGCACATTGTGTGGGCCAGATCCGGGCCATACCAGTTTTGCTATGTGGGTATAGTATCATATCACCTCAATAGAGAACTTTACTCTCACGCTGCAGGCTTGCTTGTTGTTCCTAGAGTATTTAAAAGTAGAATGGGAGGGAGAGCCTTCAGTTTTCAGGCCCCTCTTCTATGGAACCGGCTTCCAGTTTGGATTCAGGAGACAGACACTATCGCTACTTTTAAGATTAGGCTTAAAACTTTCCTTTTTGCTAAAGCATATAGTTAGGGCTGGATCAGGTGACCCTGAATCCTCCCTTAGTTATGCTGCAATAGGTGTAGGCTGCTGGGGGATTTCCATGATGCATTGAGTATTTCTTCTTCAGTCACCTTTCTCACTCAACATGTGTTAATAGACCTCTCTGCATTGAATCATACTTGCTATTAATCTCTGGCTGTCTTCCACAGCATGCTTTTATCCTGTCTTCCTTCTCTCACCCCAACCGGTTGCAGCAGATGGCCGCCCCTCCCTGAGCCTGGTTCTGCCAGGTTCTGGAGGTTTCTTCCTGTTAAAAGGGAGTTTTTCCTTCCCACTGTCGCCAAAGTGCTTGCTCATAGAGGGTCATTTGATTGTTGGTTTTTTCTCTGTATGTGTTATTGTATTGTATAAAGTGAAGCGACTTATGTTGTGATTTGGCGCTGTATAAATAAAATTGAATTGAACTGAATTGAATTATTGTGCAAAAGTCTTAAGTTTTCAGAAGCCCATCAGAAATAGTGTCAATGGAAGGGTGGCTGTCAAGAAGCCATTGTTAAAAAAAGGAAACAGGGAGAAAAGAATGAGGCATGCCAAATTACACCAGAAATGATCTGAAAATTAAGATGATGACTCCAAATTTTAAATTTTTGGTTGACATCATGATCAGTATGTATCGAGGAGGTCAGGAGAGAGGCACAACAGTGTCTATAGCTATTTGTAAACACGATGGAGGCTCTGTCATGGTTTGAGGTTGTCAGTGTTGTTGTTCTTTTCAAAACTGATGGAATTATGAATGCAGAAATGCAAGAAAGCCTGAAAGAGACAAGAAAGACAGACTACACAGCATTTAACAGTAAAGATGGCCATACCAAATATTGCCCTTCAGCTCCTTAGAACTGTACAACGTATGTTTTTGCCTTATATGCCATATTTCCATGTATGTTTGCATGTTTCAATAAATTGCTGAAGCCATTTCCAATTTCCCTAGGAAAATATAAATGAAGGGCTAGTCAAGACTTTTGCACAGTACCGCAGACTCACCGACCCTCTCAGACCCTGAACATCTACACATTTCTTGTCTACCTAACAAACCAATTTCATATCTGCATATGCTTACATACATTTAACAAATACATTCACTGACAAGTGATTCAAATTCTGAGTTTTGCCTTTCATAAAAAGGAATTGTCAGGATGCCTTTACTTTTGAGTTAATATGTGTAAACATCGTTGCCTTGCTCATCTGTCAGCGTGGGTGAACAAACAACTTTAGCAAAGCAAATATCTCTTAGAAACACCTAGTTAAACCCATAGGTCACATTCTGGATGCGACTCAGTTTGTGTGCACTCACACTTGTCAGATTTTTTGCTTTTTTAAAGTGTCTGCATCTGGATATGACACTGTCATATCACAGACGCCACTGCTGCAGTGATTTTACCATTAAATGACAATATTTCTAAAAATAATAATAATGCTTTGACATTGTATTTGTTCCTAAACAAGTATTAATAGATATGAAGACCACATTTACAACAGCTATTAACATAAAGTCTATATCTGCTGTCCGTTTAATGATGTCCACATATCCAGCCAGACAAGTAGAGTGATCATTTTTTTGTCCTCATTTTCATTATTACAGCTTACAGCTGATGAAAATCAGAAATATAGAATCTCAAATTATAACAATATTTCATTTTGAGTGTGAGTAAATTATTAGTCAAACTGTACAAATGACTTTTATCTCTTCATGTAGTTCAGTACACATAACCACAATCATTGAGAAGACTGCTAATTGACAGGTGTTTAGATGGTGATCATTGACATCCTCTGCAAGGAAGGTAAGCTACAGGACAAGGTCACTGGTGAAAAGGCTGGCTGATCACAGATTGCTGTATTAGAGCAAATAATGAAAAGTTGAATGAAAGGGAAAAAAGTTATAGGAAAAGGTACAGCAGCAATAGGGATGACTGCAACCTTGAGAGGATTGTCAAGAAAAGTCTATTCAAGAGTTTCACAAGGAACGGACTGAATCAGTGCCTCAAGCGTCATCACACATCTCCAGCTAAGGGGCTACAATTCCTGTCACATTCCTAATATCAATGCATTGATATTGGAGACAACATCAAAAGCCCATGCAAGATCTAGGGTAATGAGAACAAGAACTGGAAATTCAGGGTCCTAGAGTCGAGAGGAAGAGTGCTGATGCCCAGAATTTAACATGTTTGAAGTCCAGTACAAGTTTCTGCAGTCTGTGATGATTTGGGGTGCCATGTCATTTGCTGGTGTTGGTTAGTTGGTCCACTGTGTTTATCAAGCTCAGTGTCAACACAGCCATCTATCAACACAACCATCCGATGATAAGCTTTATGGTGATGCTGATTTTCTTTTCCAGCAGGACCTAGCACCTGGCCACAGAACCAAAACTAATACCAAACGTTTTTCTGGCCATATTATTACTGTACTTGATCAGCTTGGTCAGCCACCTCGCCTAACCTGAACTTCACAGATATATTGTCAAGAGGAAGATGAGAAACATCTGTCCCTAAAATACAAATGAGCTGAAGGTTTCTACCAAAGCAATCTGGACTTGGATAAGACCTCAGCAATGCCTCGAGCTGATCATCTCCATGCCACTGATGCAGTAATTCGAGTCCCTAACCAAGTACTGAGTGTGAATGAACATACTATTCAAAAGTTGACATTTATGTATAGTAAATATTTTTTTTAATATATCTTACAAAATATTTTCTAATAATTTAAGACACTGGATTACTGATTTCCATGTGCAGAGAAAAGAGATGTTTTAAATGTGAACTTGGGCAGACTGAAACTGAACTGCAATGCTGAGAAAAGCATTACACTGGTGATACTTTACAGTGGAAAAAGCTGGCCAAAATGCTACGACAACATTTTAAACTAAAGTATGGAGGTAGATCTATAGAACAGAGTCTTCTAAATCCATCATTTTAAGCAATAAATAAATAAATTATTTGAAAAGAAAGTAAACACTATGCACAAAACCATGACTACATCAAAAAAGTCAGATGCAGCAAACTTGCTGAGAGGGAATATGAAAAAGTGAATATCAGTGTTAATTTCATTGACCAATACTTTTGTCAACACCTTTTTTTTTTTGACAAAAACAAGACCATAACTAAATAAAAACAAATTCAGTAGGAGAAAAACTATGATGAAGCTATGACACTTTTATCAACAAGTGGGGAAAAAAGAGATGAATATATTCTGAAAAGACTTGTGCAGTGATGTTAGATGCGCACATTTGATTTTTCCACAAGAAATGGTACAGCTTTACATTTCGTATTTGATGTCAAGGAAAATGGGACACTGTGAGAAAATCTCACAGGTGAAAACCTGATAAACTTTTTACACTTCAAATTTCAGTCAGCTAAACCACCTTCAGTCTACTTTAATTTTCTTTTAATCTCAAAATTAGAAAACTGAAACAAAAAAAAATGCTGTCAAAATTAACACAAAATTACATAAATTTGCTTTATGTATGACATTTTTGAGTTTCTAGACCTTTAATTCTGGCTTGTTTTTCTAGATGTGTGAGTTCACATGGAGACATAAGAAGGGTGACAGTGAGGTGTGCTCAGTCTTATAGATCACTAGTAAGATTTTCTACCATCTGCTAAGTTAATATTTAAATGTTCTCCAACATGCATCAGCTATCTGGATGGATAATAAGATTTTCATAAACGGTTTCTCCCAGTGCTCAGTTCTGTAAGTACAACTGTTAATGTTTTTGCTGGGAGACATGACACACTTACACATACACACAAACCCACTTATTACAGTGATCATTTCATCTATATGAGGTGAAATGAATACAACTTTTTATACTTCATAGCACTGTCAACCAGAACTAGCCACTATTTATCTGCGTGTTGACTCAACCTCTGAGCCGCAGCCTTGGCTTTGACAAAGTCCACAATGGCAGATGCTGAATCTGTCTCCTGCACAATAGCAGTGAAAAAAATCAATGTAATACAGCAAAACAGTCTTGAACAACCGTGACAGTGAATAGGCTCTGTGTTGAAGGAACATGGAGCACAACTCACCAAACTATCCCTGACACAGTGTAGAGAAGTCGTCTTTGATTGTGCTATTTCAGAAGGGCGTGCGTACAAACAGTCGCCTATCCATTCTTAATATGAACTCTATTGTAACAGAAAGTCATTTTTAAATGGGTTCTACTAGTTAAAATGCCACTGAAGGTCCTGTTAGAAACAATGCACATGCAGAATAGCTCAGGATGGAGCTTATCAGTCTGAAGGACTGAACACACCTGTTTTCTATCCTACAGTGGCTTGCAAAAGTATTCGGTCCCCTTCAACTTTCCCACATTTTGTCACATTACAGCCACAAACATGAATCAGTTTTATTGGAATTCCACATGAAAGACCAACACAAAGTGGTGTACATGTGAGAAGTGGAATGAAAATCATACATGATTCTAAACATTTTTTACAAATAAATAACTGCAAAGTGGGGTGTGCGTAATTATTCAGCCCCCTTTGGTCTGAGTGCAGTCAGTTGCCCATAGACATTACCTGCTGAGTGCTACTGACTAAATAGAGTGCACCTGTGTGTAATCTAATGTCAGTACAAATACAGCTCAGGTGGGGGAATCTGTCCATAGGACAACTATTAGTCGTGCACTGCACAAAGTTGGCCTTTATGGAAGAGTGGCAAGAAGAAAGCCATTGTTAACAGAAAACCATAAGAAGTCCCGTTTGCAGTTTGCCACAAGCCATGTGGGGGACACAGCAAACGTGGAAGAAGGTGCTCTGGTCAGATGAGACCAAAATGGAACTTTTTGGCCAAAATGCAAAACGCTATGTGTGGCGGAAAACTAAGACTGCACATCACTCTGAACACACCATCCCCACTGTCAAATATGGTGGTGGCAGCATCATGCTCTGGGGTGCTTCTCTTCAGCAGGGACAGGGAAGCTGGTCAGAGTTGATGGGAAGATGGATGGAGCCAAATACAGGGCAATCTTGGAAGAAAACCTCTTGGAGTCTGCAAAAGACTTGAGACTGGGGCGGAGGTTCACCTTCCAGCAGGACAACGACCCTAAACATAAAGCCAGGGCAACAATGGAATGGTTTAAAACAAAACATATCCATGTGTTAGAATGACCAGATCTAAATCCAATCGAAAATCTGTGGCAAGATCTGAAAACTGCTGTTCACAAACGCTGTCCATCTAATCTGACTGAGCTGGAGCTGTTTTGCAAAGAAGAATGGGCAAGGATTTCAGTCTCTAGATGTGCAAAGCTGGTAGAGACATACCCTAAAAGACTGGCAGCTGGAATTGCAGCAAAAGGTGGTTCAACAAAGTATTGAGTCAGGGGGCTGAATAATTACGCACACCCCACTTTTCAGTTATTTATTTGTAAAAAATGTTTGGAATCATGTATGATTTTCGCTCCACTTCTCACGTGTACACCACTTTGTATTGGTCTTTCACGTGGAATTCCAATAAAATTGATTCATGTTTGTGGCTGTAATGTGACAAAATGTGGAAAATTTCAAGGGGGCCGAATACTTTTGCAAGCCACTGTATATACTCCTCAGATTTGGGAAATTCAGTGAGTTTTCATGCATAAATATTTGAAATTTTGATGATTTGTGTTGAATATAGTTGAAATCTAAACATTGAAACAGGGAAGTAAATAACTTTTTTCAGGATATTGGGCACAGTTCTTTCATTGTTTTAAATTGTGGCGTGAGTTGAGAAGAATGGATATCGCCAAGAGATGCGTTTTCTGAATAGTTAAGGTCACTTGAGCCAGAGGTCTAAATCATCGTGAGTTTTATAGCCTCCTTACTTATGAAGACGTTACCAATGACTTGCCATGCCACACCTCTTAAGATGGCTAAGCTAAGTAGTGCGCCAGTGCCTTTCTGTGATTGATGACAATATTTTCTAAAACTAAGACATGAAACAAATCTAAGATATTTTAAGCTTTTCCTCATCTGTTTTGTAAATGGATGGTTCATTAGTTCTGAGTTCTGAATTTACTCGTACTTCTCTACATTAAAAAGGGAAACATTTTGGCTGTGTTCTACATTGTCATTTTTTTTAAACTGGCAGGGACAAGTTGTCAGTGAAACCATTCATGCAGTTAAAGCAGTTAAAAGACACCCTTTTCATGAGATTAGTGCCATCAAAATGTGGCTTGCACATGAATAAAAACAAATCACGTACATTATACATTACACTGCATACAGAAGCAGCACAGAAGTGAATGTTTGGCACTTTTGCCAAAACGCAAGGTCTTGGGTTTGAATCCACAGGCCAGTTTTTTTTTAGGAGTATGCCTGCGTGGGTGTAGATGTTTGTTCTGTCTGTGTTAGTCAGGGTGATAGTTTGATTACCTGTCCCTGGTGTACCTCACCTTTTGCCTATGCTATGACAGTTGAGATAGGCTCTAGCCACCCTGTGGCCCTGAACTGGATGAGTGGTTAAGAAACCACTCATCAACGAAGGTTGAATTTCTATACAGAATGAGGTGAAAACATCTTATTATGCCTTATGTGCTTGCCACACTTTCACAATTACCACCTGGAAAATATCCCGGTTGGCCAACCATGTGAAGCAGACTATAGTATGATGAAACTGTAAAACATCCTTGGTCATAGTCAAGAGTTGAAATTCCGGTCAGACTCTGTTCCACTCGGTTTAAAAGTTCAGTTTGCAGACCATCGTGGCGTCACCAATCATTGAAAACGCCACCACTTGTTTCTGTGGGTCTTACAGTATGGCAGCGCATTAGGTATTATCATGACTGTGATGTAAAGAGGCTCTGGTGATAGCCAGATGGACCTGGAATAACCTGCTGAAAATATACCTTTGCACGTTCCTGCAGCACCGACGGATAAAAACACAGAGCAGGCACACTTTTGCACTCTGTGTCAGTCATTCCGTGAGGCAGGAAAGCACAGAGGCAGGCATCCATAAAACAAACATGGTAGCAGCAGTGGAAGGGCAGAAGTGGCAGGATGGGAACTGCTGCCAGACACATTACAAGGAGCTCTAATGAGGGAGCCCACACTCTCACCCCCCACCGTCACAGAGGAACGCGAGGCGGGAATTAATTGTGAGGGCGATGATGGCGAGCGAGCTGAGGAGCAGGTCATTACTGCACGCCTCCTCCTGGAGCGCCGCGGGCAGAGCGTGGAACGCCACGCTACTTGCACAATTCCCATGATCCCACAGGAGGGGGAACAGATAGCAGGAGGGGGAATGGAGGGGACAGAGAGAGAGAGAGAGAGGGAACAGAAAATATAGTGGGAAAGGAGGCGGGCAGCCTGCTTTTTACTGGAAACAAACAAACAAAAAAATAATAATGTTGAGCATAACACTATTACACATTTTTATATCAATTATTACTCAATTAAAAAATTTTGCTATTTTGTATTTTCTGTACTGTAGAATTCATTTTTTCTGTGGTAATTGCTAAAAACAGAGTGAAATCTAACAAGAATAAGATTTAATTCTCTCTTATATTTTGATTATTTATAATATTTAATAGCAAGCTACATCACTGCTGAATTTAATTTGAAAAATGACATTGCAGGGGTTAAACAGTAAGGATATAAAAAAAACAAAAAACACACAAATTGCACAAAAATGTGAAGCAAAGAGAAATCGCAAAAAAATAATGTTTTTTTTTTCATAGCTGCAAGTCAAAGTACAGAGGTGAGGGGTGGAGGGAAAGATGGATTTATATCATGGTAATGATCAGATTTGCTGGTGCTTCACTCTTCCAATCAGCACGCGGTGTAATAACTGACTCTTTGTCATTTCTCTTTGTGTGGTTTGTCACCCTTATGAAACTTGTGACATCAGATTGAATGCATTGGACACATTGCCCTCTAGTGGATATTTAATGTATGTCTGTATATAAAACTTAAGCCATAGGTAAAAGTGATGCAGTACACAATTTATGCTGCTATTATCCCTCATGAATACTGAAATAATATTCATTAAATATTTATAGCTTGCCTTTGATTAGCATTTATTTATTGCGGCATTTACTTCAACAAAGAAATGCATTTATAGTAATAAATGAACACGTGTCTCATTAGTCCCATGTGGCTGTGACTAATGGTGACAAATACATGTATTCAATAATCAGAGTCATAAAGTGTTTCCAGGTAAATGCTTTTTTTTCTTTTGGATTTCTCTCATTAAATCAATTTTTAAAAAGTGTAAATAAAGTGCAAAGATGACCTAAAAAGCTTTTAAACTCTGAGATTAATGACTATTTTGTACACACAGAACCAACGCAACTGGTGTTATTAGCTGCAAAAAATTAAATTCTCTCCTTAGAAATGGAAAAGTCATTACGACTCGGTAATTAGATAGAAAAACAGAAATACACAAAAACACTAGCAGCGTTTTCCCTGCATATAACCCCCTCCTTTCCACCACAATCGAGGATTTTTTTTCTTGCATTATCTTAACTTATAACGAGAGCAGAGACACACCTCTTTGATGATGTATTTAACGACCCTATTCAGTGCTTTTCCTTTTTCACGACTTTCATGACAAGAAACGCTAATGAGCACAGCACTGTTGCCTTAGGGATGGCCAAGCCCATTGCATTAGCACAGGAAATCATTTAGGCCATGTCTCTGGAAATAAAAATATCATTATGGTGAAGCTTTCTGTGAAAAGTGAGCTGAACGTCCACTATTTCCAAGTGTTCGAGTTAAAGAGGTGGGTATTAGAAAACTACACTTTATGGAGTATTGTCGAAGAAGAATATAACCAAAAGTTTAAAAAAAAAACATCTCATGTCTTTGTTTAAGTGCATAAGTCATGAAAACAAGCATCTAATCATTTTCCTGAAAAGGCTTTTGTTGCAGTGAGCAACTAATTATTATGACCAATAACTAATTATTATTTGATTATTTAAGGGTTCTAGATTTTAGTAGGAGGTAATATTTCTGTTAAGTTCTAGTTGGATTTTATCAATAAGAATTTTTTTTATAATTGTATTTAAGGAAGGGAACCTACACAGTGGCAATTTTAATCATGAGTAAATACATTATTTATTACTAAATAAGGTAAAAAAGTAGTGAAAGGCTTAGTTTTACTAAGTTTGTTAATGTTGGTTAAAAATGTGGGAGAATTGTGAAATTTTATCTTTGTTGTGCTTTAAAAGCGTTACTATGTACTGTAAAAGGCCGTGAACCTTCGTTTCCCCTTTGTAGTCAATATGATGAGGAAAAAACAGCCAAAGAGACATAAAACAGATTTGAGTGGGTATGATAGAAGCTTTCTTGTCGATTACCCCAAATTCTGTTGCTACCATCTAAGTTTTCCATGAGAAATCGAGACTCAATAGACGTGGCAACATTTGTGAGCCTATGCTCATAAAAGCCTCCGTTTCCTGTTCTTAGGTGACAGGTGTGGCGCCTGGTGTGGTCTTCTGCTGTAGCCCATCTCCTTCAAGGATCAATGTGTTGTGTATTCAGCATACTTTGATATCAGCTTTCTCCTCTGACATTAACAATTTGGTATTTTCACCCAGTGAACTGCCACACATACATTTTCCTATTTCTGACTATTCCCTGTAAACTTTAGATATGGTTGTGCGGGAAAATCCCAGTAAATTATTAGTTTCTGAAATATTCAGACCAGCCCATTTTGTCACAACAACCATACCACAATTCTTCATCATTTTGATGCTCGGTTTGACCCGCCTTGCACCAACCATGCCACACGTCTACATGTCGAAGGGGGTTGAGTTGCTGCAATGTGATTTTGTGATTCGGTATCAATGTAGGCATCAATAACACATTGAAAATGTGGTCCTGATATATAGTGTATATATCACATTATCAGCATACGAAACATTAAATCTCTACATTTTTTTTCAGTCTGTTGACCTGACATGGTCTGCAAGCTATTCCGCAGTCCTGCATCAGTACATCCATCTATTAACTCAAGTCTCAAAAATATTATTTTAAATGTCTCAAACCGGTTAATAGTATTCTTGGTGAGGCTGACTAAAAATAATGATCAGATGCCATACATACCTTATAAAACTTTTTCTTTGTTCCTGCCAGTAAAAGATTTTTCCATCTTCATTGGATTTCTCTCTTTAGGGGTCACCACAGCAGATCATCTACCTCCATCTCATCCTATCCCCTGTATCTTCTTCAGTCACAACAACCCTCTGTATGTCCTCTTTCACTACATCCATGAATCTTCTTTGAGGTCTTTCTCTTTCCCTCCTGCCTGCCATCTTCAACATCTGTTGTCCAATGGGCCTATATCCACTATCCCTCCTCTGCACATGTCCAAATCATCTCATCCTTGCCTCTCTTTGTTTTCAAACCACTCAACCTGAGCTGTCTCGGTCTCCAAATCCTACATCATAGCAGGTCTCACTACCATCTTACAAATCTTCCCTTTAATTCTTGCTCCTATCCTTCTGTCACAAATCACCCCTTACACTCGTCTTTGCCCGCTCCACAGTTGACCTCAGGTATGTGAACTCATCCATCTTCATTACCTCTGCTCCTTGCAGTTTCACTGTTACACCTGTCTCCCTTTCGTTCACACACATGTATTCTGACTTGTTTCTACTGACTCTTCTCTCCAGTGCATACCTCCACCTCTCCAGGCTCTTTATCACCTTCTCCCTACTTTTACTACAGATCACAGCGTCATCTGCAAGCATCATAGTTACCACTGCAAACAAGAAGGGGCTCCAATCTGATCCCTAATGCAATTCCATCCCCACCTTCCTTATGCAGTCCCACACATCCTCTTTTGGCACCCTATCAAATGATCTCTCTAGATCTACAAAGACACACTGGAACTTCGTCTGATCTTCAGTATACTTTTCCATCAATGCTCTCAAAGCATCACATCTGTAGTGGTCTTTCTCAGAAGCCATACTGCTGCTCACTGATTTTCAACTCTCTTCTTAACCTAGCATCAGACACTCTTTCCCATATCTCAATCCCTGTGCTGCTATTACAGTTTTGCACATCACTGTTGTTCTTGAAAATCAATAACAGTACACTTCTTTTCTATTCCTCAGGCATCCTCTCACTCTAACAGGTTGTATTAAACAGTCTGGTTTAAAACACTGCACTCTCTCCTAGACATCTTCATATCTCCACAGGTACACTATATTGCCAAAAGTAGTTGCTTGTCTTCCCTGACATGCATAAGAACTTCAGTAACATCCCCTTCTTAATCCATAGGGTTTAATATGATGTCAGCCCACCATTTGTGGCTATAACAGCTTCAACTCTTCTGGCTTTCCACTAGGTTTAGGAGTGTGTTTATGGTAATTTCAGACCATTCTTCCAAAATTGGATTTGTGAGGTCAGACACTTACGTTGGATGAGAAGGCCTGGTCCTTGTCCTCTTTCCTCTGTCGGATGAGGATACACCTTCTTGGAAGTTTCCCTCAGCATTACAGCTGTACTTTTCCAGTCATCTGGAAAACCTTCACCACCACCCAGAGCCTGTTTCAACTTCTTCCTGAACTCTAAGCAACATTCTTTCTTCTTCAACGTTCACCCCTTAATCATCATCCAAAGTCATCCTACAGACTACCATCTGATGCTGCTTAGCTATATTCTCCTCTGCTACCAACTTGCAATCTCTCCCCCCAGGGACACTCTCTACAACTTCATCTAACTTTCTCCAAAATTCCTCTTTCTGTCCTCTTTCCAACCTGTGGGGCATACACATTGACAACTTTTAACGTCACCTCTTTGATTCCCAGCTCCAAATTTGTGATCCTGTCAGACAGTCTTCGTGTGCTCAACACTATTCACAAACTCTTCCTTGAAAATGACCCCTACTCCATTTCTTTTCTCATCTACACCATAGTAGAAAAGATTGAATCGACCTTCGGTGCCAGAAGCCTTGCTTTCCTTCCACCTGGTCTACTACACACGCAATACATCTACCTTCCCATCTCAGCCAGTTCTTGCTCATCACAGTCATAGTCCCTACATTTAAAGTGCTTACTCTCACTTCCACACTCCTACTTTTCCTTCTATCTCTCTGCCTCCAAACATGCCTCCTTTCCTTAGTCTTTAGCTAGTAGGAGCAGAGTTTCCACAAGCACCCAGTTGACCAACAGCACTAGAGGCGGTTGTTGCTCCACATCAACCAATGTGGAAAATCTCATTCTTTATAATCTGCAAGTTCGATTTGGCCAAGATTTTACACCAGCAGCCCTTCCTGATGCAACATTCCCCATTTATCTGGGCTTGGGACCGACACTAGGAGTATACTAGGCGTTTGGCTACCCCATTCGATTAAAAAATTCCTTTATAATGTGTGGAGGGCTACTGCACAATCAGGAAATGCTAAGAATTATGTGCAAAAAACTCTATAACTTTGGAAACTATGCATTTGGTTTTGGCAGTTAAATATATTGTATGCTCGATTATATAATTTTTGGTTGCTTCTCTTTTTTTTGTTTTTTGTTGGGGGTTTTGTTTGTTTTGTTTTTATACAAGAAAGTTGGATTTTGGCCTCTAGCATTTACATCAGAATAATTCTACATAATACATTTAAAATAATAATATAATTATATAATAATATTTAAAATAATATTTACTGATAAGAGAAAAATAATAAATAATAATTAATGGAACGATTACAAAAAATAGAAACAGTTTTATTGTAAACTACATGTATATTCCTTGAAGACACACTTGATTAAAAAATGTTAACCTATCTATTAATGCTAAATGCTTTATTAACTGCAGCTTTTATCATTGTGGTGAACCACAGCTGGATCCAACATTCTCCAGAAATATCTGCAGCAGCGCAGAACATGATAATTTATGTAAGTGCTTGTTTGTGAGTTGAAGGGGGGCAGATCAGGGAGAGCTTGTGTCTGTGTGTAAATCATGTCTTGCCATATGCTGCCTTCCTCTGCAGTGCACATGGCTAGAATTGATTGTCAACCATCTTCAGCTCACAACAGCGTGGGCAGGAAGAGAGACAGCAAGGTCACAACCAAGGACTTGCCACAATCAGTGATAAGCTGTGAAGGGGGGCTTATGTGTCACTGCACAGCTGCCGTTCTACATTCTGAGTCACAAGCACGTCTTTGCTGCTGCAAAACATCACCTTAATTACCTTAATGCCACACTGTATCCCCGTGTCTGGAAGAATTCTGCTGTGGATGCCTTAATCTCAGCTCAATCTTCAATCTCTTCTTATACTGTTAGGCGGGTAAAATCAGAGGTTTGCCCTTCTTATCTGTTTTTTATTTCCTCTCAGGTTTAAGTGTTTTATGGTTGAACAGTTCAGAGGGAAGGAGGTTTGCCTTGTGATAGACAACATGGCCAGGGGCAATTGTTGCACAGGGTGCTCGTCATGCTGAACCAAGCCCGGAGCAGGTGAGGGGGATGATTTCATGTCTGTGCTATCTGGAAGGACCATCCCAGCTGCCAGTGCACAGATACGCAAGGAGAAAGCAGCTGCTTCTGGGCAGCTGTGGTGTGGTTCTGAACCACGAGCTGCAGGCAGCCCAACAAGGCTGGCTGTTAATCATTCCATCCTGACAAGATGAGCAACAATCTTGAGCAAGTGCAGTGTTTACCATCATACATACAGAAGCCTTGTGGTCCCCAAGACATGTGCTAAATTTTAATGTTAGATTGCTACAGAAACAAATGTACTTTTGTGTTTGAATAACAGCAAAACAGCAGTTGGTTTACTTATACTTGAAGAAGACACAATATTAATAAACAGGGAAATCACACCAAATACACTCAAGTGAAAGGTTAAATTCAATTCAATTCAATTTTATTCATATAACATGAAATCACAACATCAGCTGACTCAAGGTGTTTTATACTGTATGGTAAAAACACTATAATAACATTGAAAAAAAAAACATCGAATAAAATGAGCCCATTTAAGCAAGCATGTGGTGATAGGGGGAAGGAAAAACTTATTTGTAACAGGAAGAAACCTCTGGTAATACACACTATATACTAGGGATGTTTCCAAGCAGTTGACTAGATTACTAATTGCCGCTATTATCACTAGTTGCTACAGGACGCACACTAGTGATTTAACCGATTTAACTGATGCCCGGTGGCGGTAAATTGTTATGTCCTAAATGTTATGCAGCTATCTGCCACCAGATGGAGCACTGTTGTCGAGAAACATCAATCTGTTAACCAGTGTTGGGACTAACGTGTTATTAAGTAACGCGTTACAGTAACTACGTTATTATTGTGGTAACGAGCATGGTAACTAGTTATTATGCCAAAATCAGGAGCGCGTTAGTCGTTACTGGGATTTAGATAGGGTCGTTACTCGTTACTTCGTGTGGTGGCTATCGCGGAGCTTCCACAGATTCAATAACATTAGCAAGTGGTGGAGGCCAGCAGGTGGATGAGAGAAAGGGGACGCAGAAGGAAGAGAGACCCGAGGCAGCCGCCGGTCCGAGTGTGAACTGAACTTCAGGTAAGAAGTTATGACCTGCAGTCTATCTGGGTCAGATATAAACCAAGTTTAGGTGGAGTTTTTTTCCGTATTGCGTACTAGCTAGCAGTTTCTATACAGCTGGGTGGGTGCTATGATGGTAATGATGTTGAACTTTATTTTGTTCATAAGGTTAATTATTAGAGTTGCCAACCGTCCCGTAAAAAACAGAATCGTCTTAAATATCACGCGTTTTGTACTGAGGTGAAAAGGAACACAGTTTGTCCAGTACTTCAGCTACAATGAAAAAGACACAAAGCAGGAGCTGCGCAGCTGCCTCTTCTTCTCTCATTCTCTCCCCCTCTCTCTCCTGTTTCTACTTCAATCATGAAAACTGATCAATGATCAGCTGATCGGCTTTTCTCTCTTGTTTGTTTATTGCCCACTTTGCGCCAGAAAGAGGAAACCAGCGGATGTCGCGTTAAACAACAGCAGCACATTTAAGCTTGATCAGCTGTTGTTAGAATTTATTTAATATTAATTTATAGTATCAGCTGATGTTTGCTGGAGCCACAGCTGTAAAAGCTGCTGGTCATGATATCGGTTTGGTTATCTGGTGAGAGGGAAACATGCAGATGAAACCAGGAGATGTCCTTACTGAATCATCAGAGCTGAACAGCTGATGGAGAAACAGGTTTACCTTTTGGGTGACATGAATGAGTTGAAGGGAAGTTATGAACTGTTTCTGAGAGACAAATAACACCAGGATCCTTTTCTATGTAGCTGACAGCTGGTAACTGTGCAGGGGCGGGTCTAGCAAAGTTTTGCCAGGGGGGCAGGTAGGGCATTAACAGGGAAAAGGGGGGCACAAAGAAATACTTTTCTTTCTTATTCTCATTTAAAATGTCTAGCTTTTAAAAAATAATTATCTGAATCTTACAATAAACGATTGATAGATTGATACATATATACCATCAGAACAGTGTACATCACTGTCACAACAGCGTTTGTTTTCATTCAAAGGCTTTATGATTTTTCCTATAATGGTGGGCCGGTCTCTAGTCAAAATGCCCGGGACGATTTTTTGTCCCAAACCAGCCCTGTATGCAGCTCATCTGCAGTCTGGTGTTGCCTACATCTTCCTTTTCGGAAGGCAGAATTTCCGAGTTCTGAGTACAATCGAAAGCACCACGACTGCAGTTTTTGTGTTGGATGTAAAAAGAAGGCTAGAATCATGGCGGCAGTCAACGACGGTCCAGGCGTGGGATTTCTCTCGTGGAAATATGCACATTATTTTTTCCTTTCTGTTGGTAGGTGGCACAGTGCACTTGTGGCAAGTAAGCAAGCTAGAAGACTGGCAAAGTTATGGAAGCAACACATTAACAAGAGAATTCTGAGTAAAACCAAAGTTACTTTCCCTAGTAACTAGTTACTTTGAAAGTAACAAGTAACTTGAAGTAACTGAGTTACTTTTGATAGAAGTAACTAGTATTGTAACTAAGTTACTAATTTAAAGTAACTTACCCAACACTGCTGTTAACCTAGACCTCATCTTTTTGTTAACACAATTATTTTTAGTTCTTTTAAAGGCGAAAGAATGAGAAGCTTTCTCTGAACGGTGGATGGGCTCCCAAATTAAAAGAAGACGCACAAAGATTCATGCTGACCATGGAAAATGAGCTTGCCGAATAAGCAATTATGTGCAGATGTCTGAACGAAAACAAGGCAACAATTGACAAACTGAACAAGATTGTAGCATTCTATAAAGAGGTACCAGATAAGCTGAGTGCAAATAATGAAGCACAAAATCCAAAAGCCGTTAAAGATGAGAAAAGTCAAAAGGGAAAGATGAAGACAATAATGCTATAAATGCGAAGCAAGAAATGTTGAAAGCCCAGAAAGAACCTAAAGGGAAGAATAAGAGAAAACAGCAAGCAAAGAAGGAAACAGAAAAAAGAACACAACTGTTCAAAGTGCATAAAGTGGTGAAAGATGAAGATGAAAAAAGTGTAACGCAAGCAGCTAAAAGGAAATTCAAAATGCAAAGAAAGAAGCAGTAAATTCCAAGAAGGAATTACTGGAAGTGCAGAAAGCACTCAAGGAGGAGAAAAGAAGAATACAGGAGACAACAAAAAAAACTGAAACTGCAAAGACAGAAGCTGAAACTCTCAAGAAGGAGTTACTAGATGTACAAAAAGCATGTAAAGAGGAGCAAAAGGGAAAGCGGGCGGCAAGAAATGAGATGGAAAAAGTAAAGAAGGAATTGTCAGAATCTCAGAAAGTGTTGGAAGAAGTGACAAGCAAAATGCAGAAAGCGGAAAATGAATTGGAAACACAATGAATTATGCTGAAAATATAAAGATCAAATTGCTGGAAGTCCAGGAAGCATTAGAAGAGGAAAACAATGGAAAATGGGAAGCAAAAAGGGAAAGTGAAAATATGAAGAAACAGTTACTGAAAGTCCAGAAAGAACGTGAAGAAGAGAAAATTGATGTGATGGGGTTTCAGACAGAGCTGGTAGACACTAACTGGCAAAGAAAGCGTGCAAAAATGCACTGGAAGAGATGAAAAAGCAAGAAAAAGATGTTTCAAAGACAAAGTAAAACTGGCAAAAAAAAGCAACCCCACCCCTCCCAAAACTGTCATCAATTCTCAGGTCTACATGTTATCTGCTTCTTATCTGGTGCGCCTGTGGATACAAAACAATAACACACTTTTTTCCATTTAACAGCATTTTAACACAACAGCTCCCAGCCAGGGTTGGAACCACACGTGTTAAAGCTGTCCCGCTAAATTCTGTCATTTGAGAGCTGTTTTATGTTGGGTGCTCAACACAACAACAGTTAATGTATCACCTATAATCACCTATTGTTTTAATGACATAGACAAAAATTATAGGTAATTACTAAATTGAGAAAGCTATATATACACACAAAATGCGGTTTCCTAAAGTGATGATTTCATGTATTAACAGAAAAAAGTTATTTGCAGAATCGTTTTAATGTAGTCACATTGGTGGTGGTGGTGATGATGATGGTTGGATGCGTTGCCAAAGCATCTGATTTAAGTCCGGACTTTGACTGGTCCCCTCCAAAAGCTTCATTTTATTTATTCTTTTTTTTCATGGAATTCTGAAAGTACTTTCAGAAAGTAAAGTACTTTACAGCATTCCAGCTAAGAGATACCTGAAACAAGAGTTGTCATCTTAATGTTACATGCCCATGCATCTATATTGGGATAGAACACACAGCTACATCAGGATCAAACTTTTTTGATGTTCTGGTCCATTTAATGTGTCAGTCTAATTCTAATTCTAATTGTGAGAAGAACTTAATGCACATCCTGCATAGATGTGTCTTTAATTTATTGCACCTGGCAACAAGCTTGAATGAGATTTACTGACTGCCGTACTGGGATGGAAGTAAACCTTTTAGTCCAGCTTGGCATCTTGGTACCAGGACAAAGCTGATTAACAGACCTACTGAGCAATACAGTTACTAAGTAATTAAGTTTATCCATCCACCAGGTTTTCCTATATCCCCTGCTTCTCCTTCCACATAACCCGGTCAGTTAGTCAGTTAGAGAAGAACAAAACTATGGCCTCAACCCTAAGTGAACACTTATAAAATAAAAGAAAAGATATATTATATTTCTATTATATTAATAGAAATAATACTATGTTTTCCTTTGACAGCATGTCAGCTGAGTGGGATGTGCTCTGGCTTATACAGTGTTGCTGCAGGGACAGTTGGCAGGCAGAACTAGGAGACACCTGTGGGTGGATGGTGAATTGGTAGGCTGTTTAGAGAGTATGGGGACTATTCAAAGCTGCTCCTGTGTGATGTGACTTTAACAGCAACAACTGTTAAGTGCAAACTGTTTGCACATGTAGTTCCTGCATTTAATGTATCTTCTTTTAAAGAAATAATATCTTTAGTTGAAGAACAATGCTGTGCCTCTTTATATAAATACAGTATTTTTTTTCTCATAGCAAATAAGCTATTGTATTACTTTTTAGAACTAGACTGACACGAATGATCAAAAAAAGTAATATGTACTTTTGACAGGCAAACATTTGTCCTCTCTGAAACAATGTCTAATAATAAAGATAAGGTAGGCGTAGTAATTTAGTGAAATGTGTAAAAAAAAAAATGGACATACAGAATAGAATACAAACACATTTGTACATTTCTAATGAGCTTGAGAATCAATATTTGGCATGGCCACCTTTATTCTTAAACACTGCCTGAACTCTCTTTAGTTCTGTTCTCTGTTAAGATGATCTCACACTGCTTCAGTAATGTTGAGTTCTGGGCTCTGGGGAGGCCAGTCCATTAATGATAGTGCTGCATTGTGTGTTTTTCTATCCAGGTATAGGGATGGGTATCGTTTAGGTTTTATCTGATACCGGTGCCAAACCGGTACTTTTGAAACGGTGCCGGTGCTTAAACGGTGCTCAAACCGGTGCTTAAAGAATGGAGAACACAAAATTGGTCCAAAAACCTCATGTTCAGCTGTTTTTTTGTAAAAAGATAACAATGTTAGCCTTTTCTGCAGCTATAGGGCATATATGGTATCACTCTTGGCTGGAAGCAGTGCTTAAACAATGGAAAAAACACAAACTTGGTCCAAAAACCTCTCATGTTTTGCTGTTTTTTTGTAAAAAGTAGAGCTGGGCGATATAAGATTTTTTCATATCACGATATGTTTTTTTCATTTCAGGCGATAATGATATATATCACGATATAAGCCAAATAACTATATTTGTAAGATTTAAATGTGCTGTTGCTCACAAGTAAAATGTGAAATAATTAGCAGCTTGTTTTAATTAAAATATTTATTTCCCATAATAAGTTCAACAGGGTAGATGTACTTAAGGAACATGAGACTTCAGTTTCAGATAAATAAAGGCAAATATTGCAAACTACACAAAAGGCAGCCGCTAAAGCGTTTAAGTTTCAAAATAGAAAAAACAAAACAGACCACTAAATTGTCAATTCCACTTAGAAACAAAATATTAATTCTAAAAATAAATCTTAGGTCGTTTTACAGAAGAACAGACAAAATTGACTAACTTTTGTCAATATCAAATAAACTGAGAACTAAAAGGAAATTCTCAATCTCTCCTTGTTGTATAGCTTAGCTTTTCAAACAGTTTTAACAGTTACTTTAGTCTGACAAAAGCCGAATGACGAATTAGCGCTTTCAGTCAGAGATTGAGCATGCACCGCTTTATTGTATATCCAGACTTGCTTTCGGCACAATTTACAGTGCGCGCTACTCTGTTTTTTGTCAGACTTGAAATAGCCGAAATACCTTCACACTACGGAACTTCTGTGGCCCTTCTGTTCGACAAGCTCTCCGGAATTGGAATCATCATCTGTTTTTTCTTCGGAAACCTTCGCTCACGCTCTCGGTTGATTTTTCGCTAGTCGGCAAACTCATTTCCTTCATTACCCGGGCTGCACGGCTGCAAAAACAAATACACATGTGCACCTTGGCGCTTGTGCTGTACGTAACAAGTCACGTGAGGTGACGCTGCGGCTGTGATTGGTTCGGCTCTGCGCTACTTAATTTGGATTGGCTGTTCTTTTCTTTTTCTTTTTTTTTTAAGAGGACAAGAGAGATGAGGCCTATCGCAATAGTTTAATTTTTCTATCGAGAAAAAGTTATTTCGCAATACATATCGTTATCGTTTCATCGCCCAGCTCTAGTAAAAAGATAACAATGTTAGCCTTTTCTGCAGCTATAGGGCATATATGGTCTCACTCTTGGCTGGAAGCAGTGCTTAAACAATGGAAAAAACAAACTTTGTCCAAAAACCTCTCATGTTTAACTGTTTTCCACTTTTTCTTTGGTCATTTTAGCCTTTTTGGCCAGGGTGAAGGGAGTATCTGCCATCAAACAAGAAGACAGCCGCATGTAACTATGACGGTGTTTGCTAGTTCACCTTACATGCATTAATGTAATAATGTGGTTAGCGTACTCAACGTTAATTACACACGAACAACATGAAGCTACTCACGCAGAGGAGAACGGCTGCTGCTGCCATCATCATCCGTCATCATTTCTGCTACACTGGCAGGGCTGGGGGCCAGGACTCTCCTCTTCGGGTTTTGGGGGGATGTTGCTAACTCCGGGTCCGATAACAGGCACCACACCAGCAGTAGATGTGCACGGTGTGAGGTCTCGCAGCAAGCTATCAAACACGGCGCATTTCTCGGCTTTAAAAAAAAACGCTATGCGTCGCCAGGTGTTTGATCAGATTTGAGGTGTTACCTCCTTTGACAGTATCACAGTATCAGCTTAAAGCACTTGTTGCAGGCTGCTGAGTTTGCATCTTTTGCTGTGAAGTACAGCCAGACTTTTGACCGCTTTGCCTCGGGCATTTTTAATCTGTAGCTCTGCTCTAAAAGAACGTACGTACCTGGCCCCGCCTACTATCCTCGGAAACGTCAAATGATTGGCTAGAATTGGCTCAGGAAAAAAAAAGCACCGAAATAAAGCACCGAAATGTGCGCTGCTTTTCGGTCTGGTTACTACTGTTTATGACACCGGTACCCATCCCTATCCAGGTATGATTCTACTACATTGGCAGTGTTCTTGGGATCATTGTCATGCTAATAAATGAAGCACTTGCCAATCAGATGCTTTTTTAGATAGCATTCACATGGTGGATCACAATCTGATGGTACTGTTCTATGTCCACCAAAGATCCCCAACAGCACTGGATGAAATGCAGCCCCAAACCATGACAGAGCCTCCACCATCTTTTATGTATAGCTGTAGCCATTCACTGTTGTACTTCTCTCCTGACCTCCTCTGTACATTACTGATGACAGTTTGAACCAATAAATCTAAAATTTGGATTTATCAACTGGTTAGCACTGTTGCCTCGCAGCAAGAAGGTCCTCAGTTCAACTCCACCAACTGGCCAACTTTCTGTGTGGAGTTTGCATGTTATGTGTTTGCATGAGTTCTCTCCAAGTACTCCGACTTCCTCCCACAGTCCAAAGACATGGCGTTAGTAGGGTTAGGTCAGTGGTTCCCAAACTTTTTTTTGCCAGGCCCCCTTTTTTACAAGAAAAATGTTCGCGCCCCCCCCCCCACCACAAACACATCCTCCAAACACACACACCCATATTTTGTTTACAAACTCGATTGCGGTTTATTTCAAACCTCAAACATTTAGTAAACAATTAAGCAAATACAAGTAAACGGCAATAAATTACAGGTAGTAATAAAATATACTACTAACTCTTTTACGCTACGTCCACAACTACACGGGTATTTTTGAAAACTCAGCTGTTTCTATGCGTTTGGGCTTTTCGGCAACACGTAAACGGCGTTGCGATTCACCGAAAACGGAGATTATTTAAAACTCCTTTTTTGCGTTTACGTGTGGACGAGGATTACAGAGTTCGTCACGCAACGTCAAAGGTATGTGCCTTTTTTCACGTCACGCTGTGCGCCACGTTATTGTTTACATGAGATGAATTGCAGAATGGCAGATAGAGACAAAATACTGTTAATCTGACTATCTTCAGGTTTTACACGCTTACATATACACACGCAGTTACTGTCCCTCCATTTAGAAAGGCAGAGGCGTCACGGTGTAATTATTTTACGTGTATTTGTTTTTTTTCCTGTGTAATAATATTCAACATTGCTATCAATACATTTTTCAAAAAATGCCTCTCTGTGCAAAATGGGTTTAAACACATAAACAGCTGTGGGATACTGTTTGTCCGTGATTTGAACAGGGGGGACAAATTACGGCAGGATCAGCCTGATATTATTTGTATCCCACTGTAACTTTACTGCATAAAGAGCTAACATCATGTTAGCTCTTGATTTTTAGTTCACAAACACTTCTTGTAATAAATGTCAGGAGTAGTTAGTTATTACAAGAAGTGTTTGTGAACTAAAAATCAAGAATGTGGGATACTGTTTGTCCGTGATTTGGAGAGCACAGCGCGTGCTCCCGACGCAGGGAAACTAATTTTGCAGGGGAGACCTACCTTGGCACTTGTGCAGGTGAAGCCAAAGGGAAGATATGCTTCACCATATTTTCCTGTCTTTGGCTTGGAAGGAAGTTGGTTTGGAAACATATTTGGCGATGCTTCATCTCCTCCTTTGCGTTTGTGTGGGAGCCCCGTCAAAAACCTGTCCACAGTGTCCAAGCGCTCTTTTTTTTTTTTTTCTTTTCATACTGCGCCCCCCTGCAATGGCTCTGCGCCCCCCTAGGGGGCGGGCCCCACACTTTGGGAACCTCTGGGTTAGGTTAAGCCTCTGGAGTCCAGGCTATAATTGGCTGTTTTGTTTTGTACTTTTGATTTTACCTCTATATTTCACCTTTTAAAACTGTTTACCTTGCCTTGTTTGGTATCATTCTTTTCAGCACAACCTCACATGTCTGAATTTACAGTTATGTTTTCATTTTGACATACTGTATTAACACAATTGATCTAAAATCTGACAAAAAACATAAAATCTAAGTAGAAAAAGTTATATCTTTTACTGTAAAAATCAGTTTCATAACTTGAAGTACAAATAAATACTGTAAGTTTTAAAAACACAAGTTTTGCAAACTACAAAGTTATATGTAACTATTTACCTAAAAATGCAGCCAGTGTATCAGGCACTTTTTATAACCATTTAATACTATTTACAGAACAATCAGGTGTTCTGCATCACATAAGATGCCACTCAAATTATTTGTGCCACCTCAAAAATAGTTTCTGTCCACTATAAGACAGTTGAGCACATCACAAGCCTCATACCTCCAGGTGTACCAGGTGTATCACGCCTCCTGTTTTTCACCTGGAGGCAGCGTTTACATTGTAATCTGCCTTTAATGGCTTTATGGCAGCAACTGTGACATTCAGCAGTTGCCTCATTGTTTTGACAAACACAAAGAAACAATCGAATACACTACACATCAGCTACACAAGACAACACAATAACTATACACTCCAAACATGCTAAAAGTCACAAATCTATCACAACTCAAAACTTGCTCTCTCTTGCCGCTGACACTCACAAAACTTCTCCCTCTTCCTAAACAACCAAATGTCACATACTACCATATAATTTTTTGATCAGTCAACATGGTACATTTTCCACCAATAGGAAAGGGGTGTTTTCTCACAAGCAGAGAGTGCTTGCTAAAGCTGTCCTTAAAAAACGCAGTTTTTACCGTTTCTTCCGGCAGTAAACATGACAATTTTATTCAGGAAAAAACACTGCGTATATTTTTTATCATAACTCTGGTTTTATGTGGCCTATCAACACCCTGCTAACACATAAACTCTGTACTGGTGACCCATCCAGGGTGCACCCCACCTCTCGTACTATGACAGCTGGGATAGGCTCCAGCCCCTCCACGACCATGATAAGGATAAGCGGAAGAGAATGGATGGATGGATTCATCACTCCATTAGACATGTTCCAACCGACTTTCAGTCCACTTCTTGTGTAATTTGGCATACCTCAGTCTTTTCTTCCTGTTTCCCTTCCTTAATAATGGCTTCTAGACAGCAACCCTTCCACTGAGACCATTTCTGATGAGACTACAGTGAAAAGTAGATGAACCAAGGAAGGGCCAGAAGCCAGATGACACAGGCCCTGTGTAAGGTCTTTGCTGGACTTTTTTCTTTTTCTTAACACTAGAAGTCCCAGAGAAGAGCCATTTGGCTTTTCTACCTTTAAAACCCACCGTCGAGCCAAATGGCTGGTAGGCTTTTAGCTAATATCCTTAATCACCTGTGAACAGCTGCTTTTGTTATGTAAATAAGGTGGGGCCATGCTGAACCACTTGGAGTGGTTAGTTTCCTGAGCCACAAGGAAACTTGTGTTTCAGTTTGCCTTAGGGAGAAATCAACACAGATGGGTGTATTTCCATTGTTGCTGAGATTTATTGATAAAACAGTACAAAAAAACAAAACAAAAAACCAACCATTTGTACACATATTTACAAATAACAATAAAAAGTGAGTGAGTACATTTCAACATTTTCAGCAATCACTCACAATCCTGGCACTCCCATGGTATCTGTAGTCTGCATTTACCACATGTGTATCTGTAGCAGTGAACACATCGCACAGTGGCATGATTATTCTTGCATTTGTGTTTGATCTGACACGTGGCTCTTTTTTCAGGGCTAGGTGTGGAGGGTTGTGTCTGAAGCAACTGTTCTTTTCTTGCCTTCTTCCCAGCTATACGACAGTAAGCCAACTCTTTTGCAAGCTGCACCAGGAAGTCCACCCATCTTTCCTGCGTCCCGGTGCATGCTTGATACAGCACATGTGCATTCAGTGCTGCCATGTCAATCATGTTATAGAACACGGCAACTGGCCAGCGCCGTGTTCCTCTGCGGACCGTGTACTCCCGCACTATCTGGTCCATCACATCCACACCACACTTTGTGGTGTTGTAAAGGGTGACAGTGTTTGGCTTCCTTTTGGTGGTGTTATCAGTCTGAACCACGCTGTGCATGCTGCTAAGAATATAGACTGTCTTCTTCTGTTTGGCCGCATACGCCGTCAGCGTGGCAACAGAGGTTGAAAACACCTAAGAAGTAAGATAAATTGTTATTTCCATAGCACTTTTACACACAATGAAACACATGAACATACAACCACAAAAGACCTGCAGCCTACCTGAGTGGTGAATTCATTGCGATCTCTGTATCTAGCGGATTGAGGAATTTCCCGGCGAATCTTGTTGACTGTGCCGAGGATGGTGGTTTTCCATCTAAGAATTTTTTGCGCAAGTGAAAGCGATGTGAAGAAATTGTCCATGGTAACATTTCTGCCCTTGTCTAGGAATGGTTCCATCAGCCTCATCACTACATTCTCAGACAGTCTCTCCCCACTGGGACGATTGGGGTCCTTGCCAAGATATGGGAGGACATTGCAAATGTACTTGGATTTTAGGTCGCAGGCCACCCAAAACTTGATCCCAAACTTGTCAGGTTTACTTGCAATATACTGCAGGAAACAGCACCGAGTCTTTGATGGGAAGAGCTGTTCATCAACGGTGATATGTAGACCAGGGTTGTAGCACGTGATGCAGTTGGTGACAAATGATCCCCACACACTGGAAATTGCAGCGAACTTATCAGTCTTTGCTCGATCACTGCGGGTGGACCTGTCATCAAAGCGTAGGTGTTGCATGATGTCTTGGAAGCGGTTACGCAGCATAGTTCCAATGATCTGTGGGTTTCCCAGGTTTGCTGACCAGCAGTCACGTAGTGATGGAACACTAGTAACCCCCCGCAAGATGACAATTGAAATAAATGCCATTAGTTCAGGGAGGTCCATGAACCAATGAACATCCTCCGTTTGCTGTGCATGTTGAATAGTCCATTCTTGAATGCTATGAAGCATGTCAAGAGTGATGAAACACAGGAAGCTCTGAAGGCGACTCAAGATACTTTTCCTGGCCTTAGCCGTTGGCTCTCCATCTGCAGCGTACGCTTCTATTGGGGTGAAAGGGAGACAGGTCCCCACCTGTTCACGCCACACTGTGCCATCTTTCGCTGTCTCAGTCCCCAAACAAGCTCTCTTTTTAGGTTGAGAAGCAGTCTCCTCATCTGCAGTGTGAACAAATTCAAATTGTGAGCAATGGGAAGGTCAAACGAAATTGCAAATGCATTCATAGATACTAATTATAATTCCAGTATCTCCTCCTCTGTATCGGAATAATGTCTGAAATATCTTACTTACTACATCCACTTACTTGTTTGAAATTAAATAGGAAATGATATGAAATGAAATATCTTCCTAAATAAAAAGATACAACTAGAGTTAAGGTTACTAGCTCTTCAGGTTAGGTTTCATTTCATATTATTTCCTATTTCATTTCAAACAAGTAAGTGAAAAATACTAAAAAAGCAGAGCAGGATTAGGGTTAGCTAGTAACCCTAACTCTAGTTGTATCTTTTTATTTAGGAAGATGTTTCATTTCATATCATTTCCTATTTAATTTCAAACAAGTAAGTGGATGTAGTAAGTAAGATATTTCAGACATTTTTCCGATACAGAGGAGGAGATACTGGAATTATAATTAGTATCTATGAATGCATTTGCAATTTCGTTTGACCTTCCCATTGCTCACAATTTGAATTTGTTCACACTGCAGATGAGGAGACTGCTTCTCAACCTAAAAAGAGAGCTTGTTTGGGGACTGAGACAGCGAAAGATGGCACAGTGTGGCGTGAACAGGTGGGGACCTGTCTCCCTTTCACCCCAATAGAAGCGTACGCTGCAGATGGAGAGCCAACGGCTAAGGCCAGGAAAAGTATCTTGAGTCGCCTTCAGAGCTTCCTGTGTTTCATCACTCTTGACATGCTTCATAGCATTCAAGAATGGACTATTCAACATGCACAGCAAACGGAGGATGTTCATTGGTTCATGGACCTCCCTGAACTAATGGCATTTATTTCAATTGTCATCTTGCGGGGGGTTACTAGGGTTCCATCACTACGTGACTGCTGGTCAGCAAACCTGGGAAACCCACAGATCATTGGAACTATGCCGCGTAACCGCTTCCAAGACATCATGCAACACCTACGCTTTGATGACAGGTCCACCCGCAGTGATCGAGCAAAGACTGATAAGTTCGCTGCAATTTCCAGTGTGTGGGGATCATTTGTCACCAACTGCATCACGTGCTACAACCCTGGTCTACATATCACCGTTGATGAACAGCTCTTCCCATCAAAGACTCGGTGCTGTTTCCTGCAGTATATTGCAAGTAAACCTGACAAGTTTGGGATCAAGTTTTGGGTGGCCTGCGACCTAAAATCCAAGTACATTTGCAATGTCCTCCCATATCTTGGCAAGGACCCCAATCGTCCCAGTGGGGAGAGACTGTCTGAGAATGTAGTGATGAGGCTGATGGAACCATTCCTAGACAAGGGCAGAAATGTTACCATGGACAATTTCTTCACATCGCTTTCACTTGCGCAAAAAATTCTTAGATGGAAAACCACCATCCTCGGCACAGTCAACAAGATTCGCCGGGAAATTCCTCAATCCGCTAGATACAGAGATCGCAATGAATTCACCACTCAGGTAGGCTGCAGGTCTTTTGTGGTTGTATGTTCATGTGTTTCATTGTGTGTAAAAGTGCTATGGAAATAACAATTTATCTTATTTCTTAGGTGTTTTCAACCTCTGTTGCCACGCTGACGGCGTATGCGGCCAAACGGAAGAAGACAGTCTATATTCTTAGCAGCATGCACAGCGTGGTTCAGACTGATAACACCACCAAAAGGAAGCCAAACACTGTCACCCTTTACAACACCACAAAGTGTGGTGTGGATGTGATGGACCAGATAGTGCGGGAGTACACGGTCCGCAGAGGAACACGGCGCTGGCCAGTTGCCGTGTTCTATAACATGATTGACATGGCAGCACTGAATGCACATGTGCTGTATCAAGCATGCACCGGGACGCAGGAAAGATGGGTGGACTTCCTGGTACAGCTTGCAAGAGAGTTGGCTAACTCTCATATGGCTGGGAAGAAGGCAAGAAAAGAACAGTTGCTTTGGACACAACCCTCCACACCTAGCCCTGGAAAAAGAGCCACGTGTCAGGTCAAACACAAATGCAAGAACAATCATGCCACTGTGCGATGTGTTCACTGCTACAGATACACATGTGGTAAATGCAGACTACAGATATCATGGCAGTGCCAGGATTGTGAGTGATTGAAATGTACTCACTCACTTATTATCTGTAAATATGTGTACAAATGGTTGTTTTTGTAGAAATTTTTTTTTTTTTTTTTTTTTTTGTACTGTTTTTATCAATAAATCTTTTGGAGATTTATTTTCCTGGATGATTGAGAATGCATCAAGACGAACACAAAATGAAGTTCACAGCTTTTAGCAGTTCCCCCTCCCCACACACAAACAAAGAGGCAGTTGGCAGTTAGAAATCAGCAATCATTCACACACCCCCACTCCCCTCCACAATTCTCAGGTAACGACCCAATTTACATATGAATTGATGCTAACAGACTAGCCAAGTTAGCTTTCACTTGGCTGACAGAGGGTTAGAAAAGCCTGGGACTTCTAGTGTTAATTACACACATGAAAAAACAAATAGATATACCCTTATTTTCATCTTGCGTTGAAATCTATAAAGTTGATGCAAGTTTTATAAGAATTATGTGCTGCTAATGAAAACCTGACAGGAAAACCTACAGTGAGTGACAGGTGGAACTTTCTAAGGAATGACAAGAGTGTGGTGTCACCATGCTAATATACAAAAAACTCTGTAAGGCCTTCAAAAAGTGGTACTTGGCAACTTTTAGACATTGTTGACTTGGTTCAGCAACACTGACAGCATGTGAATGTTTAGCTTTGTGTGTGTAGACATAAATAATGTAGGACTGACTTACTCTTATCATCTAACTTCTATTAAAGTAATACCAATTCTAATACCTAACATTCTAACACCCGCTTTCACACCTTGGCGCATGTGATTAGAGGATCACCAGGGGGTCTTTTGTCCCTCTTTGGGGGGATACTCCCACTGGGTTTAAATCTGGGACTCTCGGCCATTTGACCTTAGAACTGAAGAAGCTTCTCGGATGAGAGGTGAAACGTCTTCAAGCAACTTAAAGAAGTCCAGACGCTTTTCTTTGCAAACTCCTTTGACCAATTCTAATAGGAAAAACTGTTTGTTTTTTTAGATGCAATATTTTACATTTTTCTTTGTTACCACTGTGATGATACAACCACCTTTTTTTTTCAGGTCATAATACTCACATGCAGAGACTGAACCGAAATGGCATTCATTTCAACACCATTCAAGCATCAAACATGACTAGTTTTTCTGGTGCAGTTACTAAGAAAAAACCACTCAGGCAGACACAGGTGTCCATGGAACTACACAGGCTTTTGTCCAACATGGACAATAATTCTGTGGAAACTACAGTCATGTCTGTGGGAATATGGGGATATGCATTTACAGGAAACTAAATGAATGAAGCTGAAACTTTGTTTTGTTTGTTTTAACTCAATTACAAAATCTTAAGTGAAGGATCAGACATACTGCAGGTCATCATGCTTCACCAGCAGGGGTCATCCTCTGCTCCATACCAAACACTGCTGCATTTAAGCATTCAGTGGTAATAAAAAGTATAAGTGGGAATGTTTCAGAAGCATTTATGTAATAGCAAGTCAACTTAACCTCTTCTGGGTGACCTGGAAACTCTAAGAGGGCTGCGAATCCCCTCCCTTCTTCAATTAAATAAGATTGTAAGAGGTTTTTGTGATCAAGGGTTGAAAAGGTGGGTAAAATGCTTACATTTCAGGGCTGGTTTAAGAAAAAAAAAAAAGGTCTTAATAGCTGTCCATGCCTACTGAGGCTTCAGTTGGGGGTGGTGTAAGGGGTGGATGGAAACACCTGCAGCCTGAATGCAAAAATCAGTTCTTGAACCTCTCAGAAGCAGTTGGTCTCCACGGGAACAGCAGTAGACCATGATTGGCCTGGTCCAACCCTGCTGTGCCCAGGGAGGTGCACTGTCAATCTTTGTATGGTGTGAATGTACACACACACACACGGACACACATGCACGGCATATGGTTAACACAGTTTTAAATGTGCAGTTTGGAATGTGAAATAGGGTACAACAACACAAAGAATTCAAAAATTGTTGACTTTTAGAGTTTTAGAGATACAAAATCATTTTCCATTTATACTCCCCTCTCTTTCTATAAACTACTGTGCACCAGGCCCCTGCTGGGACTTAAACAATTAGGCTATGTGAGATCCACAGTAACAACTCCCCCTAGTCTTTTAAGATAACTACAGGAGGAGGGGCAGAGGGATGACATCTTGTTAGGGGGGGGATCCTGTGGTCAGTCATTTTGTGTATTGGCCCAGTCTGTTTGTATCTTCTACTCTACATAAAGACTTGTGTGTTTAGATTGCCTCAGGTGAGATGTGTAAAATTCCACTGGTGATTGTGGGAAGTGCTGCTTGTCCCAGCCTCACGATGGTCCCCAGCAGTTCTCATTCATTCCTCAAACGGTCACCCTTTTCTCCTACTTTGAGACTAATGTAGGGAAAGCTATAAATCGGTGCTTACGTCACAAGTCCTTTCAAATGACTCCACCTGATTAGTAGCAACAAATGACTAACACAGAAAAAAAAAAGCTTTTGCAAATGAGGTCATGCCCTCATGTGGCTTCATTGATAAAAATGTGCAAGCCCATTAATTCGGATCTCACAAAAAACTCTGCTACACAGTCTCAAAAAGTGTAGCCAATGCTAACTAGTTAAATGTTTCACAGACGTGAAAAGCTTTAAGAGTCACTCTTCAAATGATTTCATTAGTCTTTAGTATCTGAAACCCTGTTTGATCTATAAAGATCAATAGTACAAAATTAAAATTTTCTCTGAATTTTCACATTTGCAGCTTTGGGGCACTGAAAATGCTTTTTGTTGTTATAAGATTTTATCATTGCAACTTGGGTCAGGGTAAGCATTTTACGTGGCATGCAAATGAGTAAGAAGAAGAAGATGACTCATTTAACTCTGCAAAGAGCTTCATGTTTGAATGTGAACTCTTAAAGCCCCCTAAATGAACTTAGGTTTTCTAAGTTTACATGTAAATCATGTAACTCAAGAAGACCTAGATTGTTTGCTTGTAGCACATAAATCAACAAGGCTACTGCAGCGGCAAGAAAAGCTATTTAAATCCCCCACTAATGGTCATCAGCACGTTTGCATGAGTGTGAAATCAGTCAAGTGACAAGTGTGCCTGAATTTTGATGACCCTGTGTCAGCATGAGGCCACGGCTCTGTGTTTACAGAAGAGGTGATGGCACACGCCACTATTCCTTTGAAATCCTGCAAGGTGAGAGGAATAATGAGATAATCTCTGCTTTACGAGTTACAGTAGCTGTAATGGGAAGCAGCCCAGCAAGGAGCTCTTCTGCTGGAATGCTGGCAATACACACAGCAAAGAGCAATGACTGCGCTGCTGGAGCGCTGCAAACAGCGTTTCATCATCGTTTGACTTCATATAGTGACGTTGTTAGGAAACAGTTACTAACAAATCCAGCAATCAGTGATCAACATTATCATGCTTTTGCAGTCATGTTTCTGGCCACTTGGCAAACACAAGCCCAATGTTCACTGTCCAATAGCTCGTGGGGGAACTATCTGGGTCTTTGGCTGTTAAATGATCTACTGTGTTCACCAGCTTGTTGCTAACTGTTCCGGTCTGTGCTCAGTTGCTGGGAACATAGCAGACAGTGGATTGTTTGTTATGGCAGCCAAAAATGGCAACCAGTGAGTTCAGAGTAAATAAAAATCATACATTTTAGGACAGGATGATTAAACAATCACCCACAACTTTATTATGTTGCTTCTATATTTTTTTTTTTAAATAGTGATTGAAGCTGTACAAGTGAAACTGCACAAGCATTACAGAGTAACAGTGTTACTCCATAATGCAGAAACTTGTTGTAAAACGTTGATATGAATCTTGAATATTATTTAACCACGTATTGAGGAGTGAGAGCATTTCCTTCTTTTTAAAACCAGCCTGAAGAAAAAGGGAGATGGAAGGAAGCTGTCCAAACAATCCCTGAAAGTCCCGCAGCACTGACTGCTTGAAGACCTCATTCAGTGGTGGCAGTTTGAGTTTTACTACCAAGCTTGGAGGCAGTTTGATGGCAGATCATGAAAAGGGAAGAGAAAGACAAGTTGCAGTGTTGCGGTGCAACACTTGTCTGTTTTAATCTACAGGTTTGTCCCAAATTAAAGGAAAAGGAAAAGCAACACATAATATCTTAATAAGATGAAGCCTGGCCACCATGTGCCAGCAGAACAGATTTAGAGAGCCTTAGAATTGTTTGGCAACTGAATAATGTGCTTTAAAGACAGCCTGGTGTCTATTTGAGTGACAGCTTTGTGCGAGAGTGCTAACGTTGAGAACAAGGTCCGTTTGGATCCGTGCTGCAGTCTACAGTGACTTCTCCTTCTTCTCACTCTGCGTCTTCCCCTCCCCCCACTGTGTGTAAAAACAAATCTCCTTTTCTCTGCTGAGCCTGAAAGTATTGAGTCAACAAATGTCATTGCAGCTAGGCAGGGGCTGTGAGGAAAGAGGTGGGGTCTTAAGCCTGCAGTACAGATAATAGCAGATTATTTTAAGACAAGATCCACCTGGTAACTAGTTAGTTGCCTTTCTCATGTGGCCAAAAGGACAAATCGGCTTATGTTAAAAAAGTAAGGTTGAGGTGATAAGGCCTTCATTCATTTGGATTTGGTTTATTCCTCGAAGAAAAAGAGAAACACTAACACACTTTTCCCTGACAACCTATAATCCTTCCTATTGCTTTCATTGGTGAGATTTATGAGATTACCTTTAGCAGTTTAACACCAAACAGACAAACACACACACATGCAAGTTGTGGCTACCACCTTTCAGAATCCTATGACAAAAACAGCAGTTGAAGTATTAATATTTGCCACCTTCCTAACACTTCTAACTTGTGTTAGCTCAGCAACATTCCAGGGCTGAATTTGTCTTTTAAATCACCCTTATCCCCTTTCCCTCTCACACTGCACTCTCTTTTTTTCAGGCCCACGTGGTGTGTGTCAACAGGAGGTGGGTCTTGGCAGACACATGAAGCAAAGTATGCTGCCCGCAGACTTGTCTTACAAGTCACTCTAAAAATGAACCAGTGGGCAGGGAAGAATGAATTTCCAACAGCAGTTGGAAATTCATTGCTTAACCGGTTGGACTCCAAAACTGGCCACATGTTGTTGTTTCTGCAGTGCTCTCAAAAAGGGAGTGCTCTTACACTTGAGGGAAATTTCTGCAAGCTATGACAGAAAAAGAAAGAGATAAACTGAAAAAGAGAGGGAAAAAACCCCTTAGTCACTTGGCTTCCTGTCTGAAAAAAAAAAGGAAGTGGGTGGAGACATTTTCTACACTGCCACAGTCAGATAGCTGAAACCAGTGCAATATTCAACAGAAAAGTATAATCTGTCTCAAACCCAGAATCCGGATCCACTCCAGTTCTTCGGGGCAATCCTAGTGTTCACTATTGTGTACGGCTGAGGAAAGAAGAAAAAGGAGGGAGCATAGGGGGAGAAGGAAATCTGCCTCTTTGTGTGGGAAGGTCTGAGCAAGAAGGCGATTTTGTAATTATTTGAGGTAGCCACCAAAGCAAGGCTGTTCCTCCTGACCTCCAAACAGCATCGTGTCCAATTTCTGTACCTCTGCTGCCTTACGGGAGCCACATATGAGTGTGCTTCTGAGGCTGCCAAACAGCGACACTCGGGCTTCTCCTGATGATGAGAGCCGACGTCAGACTGGTTTCCATGAATATTGATGTGGAGGATAGTCTGTTTCATAGAAGAACAGAAGGAGGCAAGATGGCTGCCTTTAGGATTTGTTAAAGAGGAGATCCAGACGGTTTGTTGGAATTTCTACAAAGTGGAGGGACGTGAAAGGCAGGTGAGAACTGGCTCGGCACCTTAATAATCCGTTTAGCCTTTTCCCCCCTGTAACCTTGTGTGTGTTTTTGGTGATATTTAGTCAGATGAAGTACAGCAGATGCCCCACATCGTAAAAAGCAAGAGCCAACATAATAAGGGGGGGATATGAGATAAAGCTACTCCAACATGGCTGACAAATTCTCTTTTTTTTTGCCAGCTAAAACTGAAAGACAGCAGTTGTGTTTTCCTGTGTGTGCTTCTTGCTGCATTTGAATACATTATAGAAAACAGTGCACTTGTTCAGGAGTTAGTTTTTTTTAAGCATAATTTAAATGCCTGTGTGACACTACCTTTACTATTCAACCCTGGCTTTTTCCTAAACACATTAAAAATGTATTTAATATGTAATATACAACACAAACATTTTTGGATAAGTGACTTCCTATTTGTCAAAACACATGTGTAGCATTTATGTGTTATTAACAACTATTACAAAATCATAATTACGATTATATTGTCTTTTTTTTAATTAAATCTGGATTCAGATTTACGTAGTTATCCACTTTGGCTTCCCCAATCCTTACTCACTGATGTATATGTGCATTTTTATTCTGTTCAGCCTTCAGTAGGAGAGTAAAAGTCCAACCTAAGCATGTCCAGTAGTAAGTGCACAGAGTCTGCACGGCAGCAGAGCTGAAATAGCTTCTGGCTTTGTGTATATGAATCAGCTTTCATTGCTTTCACCACTGAGTGACGAGCAGACACAAAGGCGAATCCCAAGGAGAAGCAAAGGAGAATAGAATTGTGGTGGCAGAGCGTAGTGTAAGTGGACAAGGTCAGAAAGCTATGAAGGAAATGAAATTCAATCCAACTGCACCATTAAGTGGGCGAACAAGACTGGTAATTCTGGAGATTTCCCTTACTTCCTTTTGAAGTTGACACTAAACACAAGGTTGTTATCAGGGAGCAACAACAAACATCATAATTCTAAAAACTGACCAACTTGGTGACTTTGCAAGACTCTTTTGTGTCTATTTTAATGCATTACAAGGAGTAAGCTGTCACAGCTAACAGGGTGTTGTAGGCTTTGGATATAGCTGCTGACATAAAGATTATTGACAACACAATGCAGATTGTGCCTGTGACTTTCAGGGTGCATGAAATGTCATTATTTTAAAGGAATTGAAATAAAAAACAGCTATGTTGCCTTGTATGAATCGCAAATTAACAGAAGTACAATAACAGAATGATAGCAGTAACATGATCATGTATAAATCCTCATAGCTTTAAATACATGTAAATTGAGCTTTATTATAGGATGCCAAGTCTCCTATTAATTATCGAATGCATAATTATTTGTTGTTGCTGCATGTTGTGTATGTGAATTCACCTAAGATTAACATCTGAATGGCTCATTAGTATAATAAAAATATTTCGGAAGCTTCCATGTTAGGCTTGTGTATTGCGCTAACTGCAGTCGTCAGATAGCCATGTGGCCTCAGGGTACAAATTAAACAAAAGCAAGATGGAGACTAATGACTGACATTTAATTTGGCATCACACTTTAACAAGGCTATCTGAAGAACTTGTGCTTCGGTTTTTATCTTTAAATCAATACAAAAGTTTTCGGACAATGACTATTAGTGATCCATAAGGGCAAGAGGTTAAATAGATGGTAAAGGGCCAGTGAAGCTTCTTGTCAAATTACTAAAGACATTTACTAAGTTCCGGTTACAAAGTAGTAGTTTTTTTTCCTCTGATTGTCAATGCAGGCCATGCAGCTCCTGCACTGTGGTACAACTTTTAAAAAGATATCTGGTGTTAGTAGAAGGGGATACTATTTAAGTCACAGAGTCATTGCTAAAGTTTAAAACCAGCAGTAGTGGTATACACCTCTTGCGCAATACCATGCCTGTGTTTTGACACGATGAGCACGGTCACTGGCTGTGTAGCATCAACAAAAGTTCTTAAGCAAGAGTGCGCTCTGTAGCATTTATAAAGAATGTTGTGACTGCATGAGATCAGGTGAGCCATGCCTTTGTGTGTGTGAGTGTGTACGGTGATCCCATTGCCCCACATAAACTAAGACATTGCAGATAATGCTTAGTGTGTCATTTGAAATACCAGACACTGTACTTTGATGAACAGAAATGAACCCAGTTCATTTCTTGCTATGAGAGCGCACTGTTAATCTCAGTTGTCTGATGTTATAACTTGTGGCTATATCTGCACTTAGTCACTTTCCATTTTGTTTTTATTCCGTTTGCAATCCCAGCGCTCAGACCACCATACAAAAATATTATTTATGTCTGGTATGTATATCTTTTCTAGTCATCTGCAGTGTGTGACTGAATTTCAAGCTATTGCCATGTTCAGTAACTTGCAATGGAGTGTTTATATACGCAAATGTAAAATGCATAAGTCGCTATTGAAATTTATAAAATAAAAATACCACCTTTGTGGATATACAGGGCTTTTGTCAGCTTTATGCAACTGACCCTTCAAGTTTTCAAACTAAAACTGGGTCAGCAAGCTTTCACAACATCCATGAATGTGCACTAGTGTGGATGCTAAGTATAACAAAAACAATGTGGATTTATCCCATGTTTCTCTTTCTTTTCAGCTGGACTGTGCAAAGGATTTATATATGCTAATCCTGACCTGCACAACTAATGCTACATAATAAAAGAAAAAAAAACAAGCACCATCTAATATTTTTGCAGTTTTATATTTCTCTGCATTGCTGCTGTTACATCAGCAGCTGAAAAGGCATGAAAGCATTAATAGGGCTACAGGGGGCTGAGTGGGGGAAGGGCCATATAGATCAATCACATGCACATAGCTTCTCTCATCTATCCACACCTACAGATAAAGCCTCGCGGGTGGACTGCTAGTTCGTCATGGTCTTAAGTTCCCTTTATGTCACTCCTGGGGCAAAGACAATATCACCTTTGGGAAGAATGTCCAGTTGCCATAGCATTCCACAACAATGCTGTCTACTTAAAATACTCAAGCCTTTACCCAAGCCCTCACTGCTGACCCTGCCTTATCCAACCCATGTATTATTTTTCCAACCAGGAGCCAGTTCACAAATGACACAGAGCAGGTCCAGTGGCAGGCTAGACATTTTAGATTGCACTACACCTGGCTGGCCATAGCTCAGCTGCTTTCCTAAGACAAAATGGCGAGATACTGAGTGTTGTATTGATTTCTGCAATATTGATTTCCCTCTTGTCTGCTGCTGGGGTTTTATTTTCCTATAGAGACCAAGGGAGTAGCAGCAAACCACTATTAGATGCTTTAACAGTGGGATCACTCTGTGAGAACGCTGTCACTCATTTGAACATATCTTAATGTTCATGTGACAGTGCATTTACAATTGGACGCAATTTATCATGAAGTGTGTTTTGGCTTACTGCTGGAAAAATGTTGACATTGTTTTAGCATCAGTGACACCTGTAGAGCTTTGCCATTTTTTTTAGTATGGTGTTTGTTTTACTTTTACTATTGATTGAACATAATCTGCATTATGCAAGAAAATGTCTATTAACTGAAGCCAGGTCACAAAAATATGAACACCAAACCAGATGTCCCTAACTTGTTAAAGACACTTTGATGTAATTATGACCTGGTCTGAGATTTTTTTAAAAAGACCACCGCGCAACATATGCTATGAATATGACTCATAGCCTCCTACTATGAAGCGGTGCAACGTTAGCCAAGTTGAGGTTTAATTATCGATTCAGAGTGATAAGACTGAGTCTGAGTGGCACAAGGCCGGAGAGAGGGTTGCTGGCCCTGTGAGTGTATATCGATGTCAGGGTTTACCTCAGGGGTGAGACAGCGAGGGCAGGGACTCAAAAGCTTCCTCCACGTGAACACGCACATGGCCGTTCTGTTTACAAACACTATCCCGGCATTCCGCAGCGAGGGAGGCAAGTGAGATGTTATGTAACCACCCCTAAGCGAATAGCATCTCTTCCCGCTTCTCGCCAAGCCGCTCCTCCTACGCTTGGACGATCTTCTTAAATACTGTTGTCGCTGGTTGCGCTGACAGAAGTTAAGAATAGAAAAAGAAATTCAAAAGTCACTTCAGTCACTGTCGGTGTCTTTGCCTAAGAATGTGGCGAGACTGTGAGCAGGTCTTATTCTTTGTGCCATTCTGCATTGCTCTCGTGCAGTTCTAATAGCATCAAGTCGGGAGATTAAAGAGGCCTTAAACGTGCCGTAAACTTTTTTTAAGATTACAGCTTACAAAACCATCACATGGGCACAGATACCGTGGTGGACACAGTGTAATCCACAGTAATGTTTCCATTGCACAGTCCTGCATGCTTAATTGGATTATTCATTAAATATTTCCTGGATACATTCATTAATCAATTTAGAGCACCAAGCTGGAATGTAGTAGTTAACATTTTTGTTACTATTATTAGCAAGAGAAACCTAGCAATTCCCTTTAAACATGCACTTGGCATCTCTTAATGCTTGACATGAAAATCTTTGCAGATAAAAGCAAAACCAGGAAACAAAAACTCCTGAAAATGATGGGGAAAACTTGATAAACCATATGCATACATATAAGATGTGGCTTCTTAAATAAATCCATAACAAGGTGTGGCTTCTTAAATAAATCCATAACAATGTACAGCGAGACAGCAAAGACTCTAAAGACATTATAGAGGTCAATCACCTTCAGTGTCACGGTTACTAATCAAATAATGACGTCACTTGTGTGACATACTTTAATCATCCACGCTAGTGGCCAATTTATAATCACCAGTTAACGTAAAATCCAGGTCTTTGGCCTGTGTAAAACTGGGAAAACCAACACACACCGCTGTAACCACTATACCACCACTCAGATTCCCCATCATTGCTCACTTCCAGTTAAATGAAATCAACCAAAAAGTGGAGGTTTAATTCGGAATTATTTATTGGAAAAGAGTTTGCCTGTCAAATTGCATCTTTTGGTTTTTTTATAATTTTATTTTTTAAAAGTTAGTAATAATATCTAAAAAGTGCTGAAACTATCAAAATCTGCAAAGCTTTGTCATTATAGCACAATCTAAAGGAGGTCCAAAATGGTTAAAACAGGTTCTTTTGATTACTGCTTGCCCTCTTCTAAAATGGCTGTTAGATATGAACCATTTTACTGGTGCGAGCTGTCACTATAAAGGCCCCCTGTGGTCTACACAAGCATAAAAGCAGACAGCTGGCCACGACTGTTATTAAAAGTGTAACCCTACCAGAGGCTTTGAGTGATATCACTAACCAGTTCTGGGGACTTAGAGTGGCTGTGGCTCAATATTAGGTTTCCTAACTGGAACGTACAGTTGCAGCAGTTGGAATCTTTCTGAGCCATAGTGCCCAGTGATAACAGAACTGGGCTTCATCCACTTGTTTATGCTAGGAAAGGTTGAAAGTATGACTTTAACCCTTGGCCTGAAAGAATACAAACTCTTGCCTACAAAAAAATTGCAGTATTTAAGTAATGGACTGCCATAATTTAATGACATATTTATGAAAACACCAAAACAATACACTGTTTACAGAGGCTATACTTAGCAATTCATTCTTGAGGTGTGGGATGACATATACGATTCATATAACCCACACTCCATACACAAAAATATTCCTCTTAGAAGGATTTGTGATTCCCATTCAATGAATCACGTGCCTCCTACTCAGTGAAGGTAAAGAAGGAGCTTAGAAAACAGCGGCTTAGGTCAGGCTGCTTAGAAACCAATGAGGGCTCACCTCAAAAGCTTTCCAGAAAACTAGAGAACATGTAGAAATGTTTCTCAGGCGAAATGACTGTTAACCCTCCTGTGATATATTTTTGGCTACACATTTAATAAAGTAAAACGAAAGAACCTGTTGCCAAACTTGCCTTAGTTTGTCATGACAAAGAAAACAAAACAAAACACAAACTTCAAAGAAACCGAAATTTGCACTGGTATCCACTTAGGATCCCTTTGCCCCCGTGTTTGTGTGGCATACTTTCCCTCCAATAATAACGCTGCAATTTGTTCTGTTTACTGTTCACCTCTGCTTCCTGTTCAACCGCAAGCTGGTCTGGATTTGAATACTGCAAACAGTCTAGAAGCCTTCTAGGCTTTATGGATCATGCTAAATTATAGTGGATATGTATTTAAAAAAATAAAGTGGGAAAGTCACTTAGTAGTTAACATTTGCAACTTATTACAAAAAAATAGCTATATATTAATAAAATCAAAATTTAATTATTTTTATATCATTTAAATCTATGAAAATAGAAATAGTGGTAAGATGCCATAAGAGATAGCAAAACCGATGAATGGGTTTAAAGAACATTTTCAGAAATGTTGGGATAGGGGAAACAAATGACTTCATAGGTTCAGGAACACAGGCGTGGTTAACTTATCTATAAAGAAACCAGGAATGCTAAATGGTAGATAGGTTCCGAAAAAAGCGTATTGCATGATCCAAAATCTGTCTTTTTTCAAAAAAGGCTTTTGTTGTTTTAACAAGAAAATGCTAAACCACGTTCGGCACATATTAAACCAGCATGGTTAAAAGAGTAAAAGTGTCCAAGAGTTAAACTGACCAGCTTGCAAGTCCAGAGTAATCATTGGTCAAATGTGAACAGTTGTTCTCCTCAGTTTCCAAACACTTATAGTATTGATACTTTTTTGAAAGGTGTTAGCATCATTTAAAGTAAGCATTTATTTTTGAAAAACAATAGAATTTCTCTATTCTAAGATTTGATGATTCTAAGATTCAAACATAATGAATAATTTCACTTTAACATAATTTAGTATTTTAAACAACATATCTAAAATTGACCTTTAAATGTGCTGATTGACACAGATACAATGTAGGCCTCTGAATATGTGGCACAGTTGAATTACTGGCAGGATCAACCCATAAAGAACATGTGTGCACCACGGCAATGCAACCTATTCCGCTGTCAGCCATGCTAGGGTAATGTTTAGCCCAGATGGGCTTTGAAGCGCTCACAGGACGTTGCCATGGCTACCATGCACTCAGAAATTAACTTTGCTCTGTGCACAGTTCATCAAGTTAGTCAGATATATTGACTGTTGCATAGACAAAGGGCTGGAGAGAAAAAATAGAGACAAGCCCTCTGGAAGGAAGAGTGTAGCACTGTGAGGGGTTGGGCGCAGGTCAGTGGGTTTGTACGCTCAGAAGCCAATGTCTTCAGTGTCCATGTGATCCAGCTTGACGGCAAAAAAGATTTAGACACTATGTGTCAGCCTCAGAGCCCAGCAAGGATTCTTTGTAGCACACGTGCTGATTAAACCAGAAAAATAAAGGCTAAAAAAGTTTTTGGAGTGACATCTGGCATCATGTTCAACTGCAACTTTCAGGATTGACTGCTCTGGGGGAAATATTCAGTGCTGAGGTCAAGGTAAACAACATCAAATACTCAGAGCAAGAACAGTGAAGGATGACCAAGAATGTCATTGTTACTCTGACTGAGCGTCACTGTGTGAAAATGGAAAAAACTTATAGCAATCAAACCGACTCTGTGGGCATGAATATTGAATAGCCGCGCTTTATTGCTGAGTCATTGGTGACAAAATTCTCATTAAATCCAACTTGAGATTTCAGTTCATGCTGCTCTCAGATTCGGAGAAACAAGATTGTATGGTCTGATGAACAGATTAAAGTTTTTCTCCTTAAAATCCAAAGGAGACCAGGAAACAATCATCAACAGTTTGATATCATTACAACAGTAAAGCATGACACCCCTGCAGTAATGTTATGCTGTGGATGTGTTTTTCAGCACCAAGGACAAGCAGACTAGTCAGGGTTGACTATCTAAGCAGTGCAAAGTTCAAAAATATCTTTATGAAAGATATGGTCACCTTAAAATAAGACAATGACCATAACTGCACTGCCAAGACAAAATGAGAGTGGCTAAGTTCTTGAGCAGCTCAATCAGACACCTCACTTGAATCAAATTAAGTATACCTGTAGAGAACTAGAATTTCTCTCTCCTGACAGTACCCATTAAACACAGATCTGGAAAGAAAGAATTCCCCAAGTAGTGCAAAGTTTGTTGCATCTTACTCCAAAACACTCAAGACTGTAATTGCTGCCAATCACACCTTAACAAAGTGTTTAGAAAAGGGTCTAAATGAAATCTAAATGAAATACATACACATATTAAAAAATGTCCAGACTACAATTACATTTGAAGCAAAATTAACAACAGTGAAAATAGCTTACTAGGCCCAATGTGAGTCAAATGGAAGACAAAAGCAAAACAAGCCCACGCAATGTTTTGCATGTGTTTGTCATATTCCCAGAATACCAGCTAAACAAGTTGTATCAGCAATGTTCAAAGATGGGGTTTAACACCTTCAGCAAACAAAGTAAGTTACTCATGACACTGTCAAACACAAGAAACAAATCATCAGCTACTCCTCAGACTTAACCCACAATTAGAACCAGTAAAAAAATTACAAACAACCAAAAACGGTTATCCATTAAATGCTTGGGGTCTAATATAAGGGGGAACACAATTTCTCTGGAAAAAAGAGTCAAGACATCAAACCTCACCCATAAGCAAAAAAAAAAAAAAAAAGTTCAAAAAATGAGTGTTTGAATTAGTCTTGAATTAGCAGTGAGAGTGTTTATAATTATGAATGGCCATACAAATGATATCCATTAATCTTTTCCCTCCCTAAGTTTGTATTTTTCCCTTGGGGAGAAGTTAACTGAATAGGTATTGTACATCATTCCGGTATTACTTGTCTAACCATTTGCATATATTCTAGCTGGATGATCTCGGGCTCATCTAAAGTAAATGATGTGCCTAAGTAGTGTTAGGTAATGGACATATTTAAATAAATAATACATAATGTTTGCCCTTTGCCAAAAACAGTGAATTTAAAAACTGACTGACATTCCCTTCAAGTGTGTGTTCAGGTTTTTAAATATTTAGATATTAAGATATAGCGTTTATGGCTTTGTTGTTCAATTAACATTCACTGGAAGTCTACTATCTTGCATCTATTACAGTCATCAGTTTCAGCATGATTAACCATCTCATGAATGCTGCATGCTACAGACTTACTTTTCATTTTTTTTGTTTGTTTGTTCTTGCATATGTCATATGACATTTCTGCAGAACACATATAACCTGATTTGTCCTGTGTACTATATAGCATACATTAGATTACAGGGCTGGTTTGCTACATGAACTGAATGTAGGAAACAACGTCTTAGAGTTCAAGAGACTTACACTAAGTTTGATTAGTTTAGAATTTACTCTCTCAAATAAAACTATAGTTAGGTAGTTATGTTTAAATATAACCAAAAAAGGCAACGAGACAATAAGCTGTGAGAGCACAAAGACTGCATTAGGAATCTCCACAAGTATGCCACATCTGCCTTGCATTAGACATCAAGAACAATGTAGATTGTACAGATCCCTTCTTCATATGGATGGGGAGGAGGATCTCTGGCCAAGAAATTACAAGCAGAAGTTTATGCCATCTATGTGTCTGATTTAATCTAATAATCTTGGTTTAAGATTCAGTTTAAAAAAAACAAAAGGATTATGCTTTTATTTACATGTCTTTGCACTAATGCATCGATGTAAATTCCCCATCAATGTGAACTTTCGAAAAGTGTAATGTAGAGATAGTTTTGTGTCATATTTAAAGGTAAGCGTGTCATATTTCAAGGTAAGCGTGTCATATTTAAAGGTGAGCATGAGTAATTTATTCATCATGATTGATCCTCTCAATAACCGGATTCTGCCTCCACTGTTGCCCTGGTTGTGGTTAACTACTCGGGGTGAGAAAGCGAGAATAAAAAAAAACAAAAAACAGATCTCTCGCTCCAGGATGCCATGTGATACAGTCATCCGTACATCACAATCTTGTCATTAGGCCATATAGAGTATCAACAGATAAATGCTCTGCTGAGGAAAAAAGAAAATAGACCTGAAGTTGTACCATTCAAAGTCAGTTGCTACCCCCATGCAGCAAAGCCTTGCAGCAACCTTTGTTGTCATTAATGGAACCAATATGTGTCCCATCAGCAACTCACAGCCTCAAGCCTCTGCATTCCTGGTAATAACCTTCACGTGCATCTGCATCTGCTCTGTAACCCGCTCAAAAGATCACCCTTAACAGAAACTTTCTATCTGCCAAACATTAGACAGATGCATCAGCAGAAAAGACTTTCTAAAGGTTCATTCTCTACTACACCAACCTATAACATTGCTACATCCTAACAACTCAAATGTACTTAGTGTGTAGTGTCGTGTAAATGTGCTCATTTGTATGTGATCACCCCCTTAACACAAACAACGTTATCGTAACATCTAAAGCGAAGTAACAGGCCAGTACCTCACAGTCTATAAAGAGACCAAAGTGTGTAACAAAAGGTGGTTTCAGGTATTGGTTTCAGCTGTGTCGAAATCAGGAAACTGAAATATGGCAACAAAGGTCCGACAAGTACACGTGGTTTACTTTTATCTAGGTTTTTGACCTTAATTTTACTTTCCTGTTTAAAATGTTTAGATAGGTTTGTGTCCCATCTGAGTGTAGATGCCAGTTTCGTTAAGCTCCCTTCATGTGTAGCAACGAGATAAAAGCACTGAAAATATTAAAATGCCTTTCCTAGCATGTAAATCTGACTGCAGACGCAGGGGGGACCTTTGTTTCTTATTAAAAAAAAAGTGTCATATGTTGTTCAGACTGATAGAAGGAATGAGAGGGAGAAAGCATAAATCACCGTGGGATGTGCATTGTACACGCTGTGTGAGCAAGCCATGTGACATAAATCACAAGTGTGAGATGCCTGATAAAGAGACTCTGGGGTGCAACACAAGAACATAACATAACATCTGTCCTATTGCGCCTGATGAACATTTGACCATCGTTAACAACACACGCTTCAAGCACAATACCACACATTGTGCCTTATGAATTGATGTGTGTCTTCTGGTCTTCTACACTTTCCAGTCCATGTTTGCCCCTTTATTGATGGGGTATTAAAAAGTAGACCCCAAATAACCCATAACAAATAATAATAAGATTGAGAGTATGATATTTCTGCAAAAACTTTAGTAACCTTAGATGAATTTCAAGCTTGGAGTAAAAAAGAAGAAAAAAAGATTGTTTGCATATTAGAGGAAAATAACTGCTTGTTTACATTGTCAGCTGGAATGTTGAGTTGCTAGAGGTCGTTGGGTTTGTAGAACAGCAAGTTCGGCTCTATATTTACATCAGGGATTTGATCGCTGTAGAATGCAAGTCATCTGACCTAATTACCCCGGTAAAGCGTTGCTAAGGATGAGATTTCACTCACGGTTGAGCTGCCTATAGTCTGACCCATCTAACTGGCAGCGCTCTCTGATCAAATAACATTAAATGTAAATAACATTTATCATCACGCTACCATGCAGTTTTTTTGCAAGGAAATCTCATGTTTATGTGGAAATAATTGAGTTAAACCATCCACCTAAAAGATATGCATGAGAGGAAACTAAATATGTTAATGGTGTGGCTGTCCTGTGCAGCAGTTTAAGTTAATCTCTGCACTTTAATGATATAGGCACACATTGTTATAGCTATACCAGGTACAATATTTCAGTCATTATTGAATATAGCTGTTAGGAGTTTCAAAAACACTTCAGACATTCTTCAAAATATGTTGTCACACATTCTCATATGCAGCTAAACTGAAGTCCAGTTAGCCAAAGTCATCCTATACACACAATGCAAAAAGTTTGGATTTCAATTTGCATACTATCATTGCTTTCAAATATTTTAAAATCTACTCAGTATCAATACTTGTGGCTAAAAGAAGAGGAAGCAACATTGCAATAGTGAAGCAATGGTTCGGTTAGGAGATATTACAATTTAAAAAAGAAATCATATCTTTCCTTTTTACGAGACAGTTCACAGAGCATGTGGGGTTTCTCTTTATTACACAGTCAGAAAATGTATAGTCTTTAGCCTGGGTGCATGCTCAGGGTTCTTATCTTTTAAAGCAGGAAATTACAAATGCACTCTTTTCAACAAAGAAAAGGAAATGTGCACTTGAGATTATGGCTTATTCTTGGGACTATTCTACAAAAGTGCGGTGTGGCTTGCCAAGCATGTATTTGATTTACAGGTCTGCTCCACATCTTGCTTTCTTTAACAGCAAGGCTCCTTAGCATTGCTGCATAGGTCTAAAGCTTAAAGCGCAGAGACCTGAGTCTTCCAGCAGCTGTCGTTGGAGGTGAATGTCACATATGGCTGCCAAGTCACGCCAAACAAACCCCATCTACTATGGCAGTTCTCATATTTCACTCGCTCACTCTGGGAATAACAAAAACACACTGGAAGTCGAATGTATTTAAAACTGTTACACTTGTGCTATGAAGACAGAGCAATGTGTTACAGACTGCATATCCCCTACACACATAATTGAATGCAAAAAAAGAGAGATCATTTGTCATGTTGACTGACACAGTAAAATTACACTCTCCTTAGCAAACCAAAACCCTATATTTTTTAAAGAAAAATATTGATTGTTCAGGCTACTGATAAGGCTCCACTCCAACTGTGCATTAACAGCCACCCTCTTGTGTAAACTGCGTCCATTGTTTTGCAACACTAGTCCCACTGTGTCCATAAGTCCACTCTTGTCCATAGGCTTCAAAGCACTTTACAACTTGCCATCTATTAATGGCGGCAAATGCATAGTTGCATAGGTAATAACTATGTACAATGGCTGTTCTTAACTGTACTAGTTCGATGGCAGGGAGCAGATGAATGGCAGACATGAGTAAAGATGAACCTGAAGTGTAATTACAGGGCAGAGGTAAGGCTGTGGCAGACGAAAAGAAACCAAACATCAGCAAATAGAGACAAAGAAAATGACTTCTGAGGCACAACAAAGGTCTGTTGGGTATTCAGTTCCAGCCATGTAAGCTGAGTCATATCATAAACTGAAACAGAGTGCTCATTCCCTGGTGGACATTAGCTATAAGAAAGAAAACCAAAATAGATCAAAGCATTATAACTCCCAGCAGGCATCCACACTAAAGCCACCGCAACGCTATGCCTCAGCTTAGTTTAGTGCTCTACGTCCGGACCAAAAATAGATCTTTCCATAAATCACATCTAACAAATAGTTAACAGGATGAAGCCAACACTTCAAATCTGCTAAAGCACTCAGGAGAAGCAGGATCTACAACTTTGCATGGATGTTATGTGTGTTTTTTTTATGTTTGTACGAAAGATAGACGCACACACAGCTGGGATCTCTGGCTTTGTTCTGGGTTTGCAAAGATTTTTTTGTTACCAGTGTGGGTGTATCCTACTGTGACAAGCTGCTTGGCTCAATTTGGTCGGTTGTAAACCCTGGATTGTCCCGCAGGAATAGAGCCGCACTGTAAGCGGCTTTGAGCCAGTGCTGAACTCCTGACTTTGTCACTGATTTACAGACTGTTGTGAGACCCAGAAAAACAAAGTAGTAGTCACAAGGGGTCAGGAGGTTCCCGTCATTTGTCTGCCTCACAGAGACATCTTTTAGAATCAAGTTTTAAAATATGATTTTTATTTAAAAACGTTAAAAATACCTGTGCAATAGTAATTTAAGTACAAATCCAGGGAGAAATACTTTTTTGGGTTTTTTTTTTTTTTTTTAAAGGAACAGTGTTACATTGTTACTCATTCAAACAGAGACTGTTAAGTAGGCAGTAACTTTATGCAGTACTCCAAGTACTTTTCAAAGATTATTATCATCTCTCATCTTTTGAGTCTTGTTTTGTTTTTGTAGCAAACTGCGCAGTAAAAAACAGAAACTGTGCAGGTCCAAACAAGAATTTTTAAGATTAGCAGATGAGCTGCTATGGATGAGAAAATTGAAATGCTGCATAAATGAAAATACCTTCCAGATGCAGAGACCTACTGTCATTCATCATAAACAGCCAAGTTTATTGCTCTTACTGTCCTCATTTGTCAAAATAACGATACTTTGGTTTTAATACCTATGACATAATCCTAAATGGGTTCAGTGTCATTTCTGATTAGAGTTATTTTTATAGAAAGCATTCTGTCTTAGTCATAGACCAGTAGGAAAAAAAAAAACAAATCCCACAGTAGGAACTTAATATAACAAGAGTCAGTACATCTTTCATTACTAATATTTTTTTTTCAGTACTTCGGTTTATTTATGATGATAAACTCTGTCAACCACAGTATTAAAACTGCCAGTTGGACAAAACTTTCTCAATAAACTCACTTGGCCAAGCAGTTTTCTTCTAGATATTCTTCTGTGACATGTTAGCATGCTAGAATAGTCCATCGTTTTGCTAGCAGTTTTACCTCACAATAACTGCTGCAATTGTGTTGTCAAAGATTTTTGCCGGTTCTCTTATTCTGCTTGTAAATTTCCCTGTTAACATCAATGTGATGTTAACAGATCAATTCATAACCACATTCATCCAAGTGAGTTAACTGGAGATCACAAGTTCAAGGGTCAAAGGCTTTGTAAGATTTATCTCACTGACCACAGATTCATTTCAATATAACACACGGAAGTTTCTACTTTGGAGTTGCGTATTTCAGTATAGCCATTATAAAATTCATGATATTGATTGCTCATAAAGGTGTGCAATTTAAATCACTTATTGTTTCACTAGTGGTACATAAGTGGCAAAAGCTTGTGATTTCAGTTGTTTCGTTTCCTTCTTTCTTTCTTTTTCTTTTTTTTTAAACTGTCGACTGGGTGTTGAACCTTGCAAAATGGCAAACATAAATTTCAATCAAATTCTAAAACATCTTCAAAAAATTATACATAAAATAATCAAAGTTGTCAAAAAGACACTTTTGAGGTTCATCTCCCTAGCTGTGCCGGGAGCTTTTTTTGCTTTTAGTGTGTTGCTTCCCCTTTCCACCTGCTAACCAGCCACTGGCAGCTCTGTTGTGACAACAGTGGAATCTTTTAGGAACCTTGTAATAGCATTGCTTGTTAGTAGGAGGTTTAACGCTCTAAATTTGGCGGTCTGGAGGGCTGCTAATGTCTTGGAAGAGTGATTGATAGAAGACCATTATGATAACCAGCTTCTCCAGACTAAGCTTGGCCTGGCAGTTTCCTATTATCTTGGTCCAAGTGAGTGGGCCACAAATGCTACAAGTGTAATTTTTTTTTCTTCATTCTTGATCTATTTAGTTTTTAACTATTTATGAATTTAGGAACTTTTAAAAAAGCTAGTCACATTTTTTTTTCTTAAGCTGTTACTGCAGGAACTCGATTTTAAAGCCTTCAAAGAATATACACCAGACAGAGTGTCATTATGTGTGATTGGATATATTAAATATTTTACTAAAATGACACAAATTTAAGATATTTACCTAAATTACTGAGCCTTGCATGTGTTTATGTGAACGACAGAGGTTTTCCTTCTAAATTTAATGAGCTTCAAAGTTTATAAAGCTGTGGACATAAGTTCTTTGAATGACAACAGCTGTTCTGTAGCTCTAACAGGTTCCAGATGTTATAATTGTGCCCAGTGATGGAGTATAATTATAGTACCTCTTCTATGTAGCATTTTTTCCTTTCCTGCTTCCCCAGACATCAGTCAATACCTATAGTGAACCTCATAGTTGGTTTACAATAACAAGACTGCTTTTGTGTGAATCTAAAGCTGGATACAATTATGTTAGTATGGTGTTATTATAACATTTTAAGATAGCCACAGCAACTGGCATCTGTTGTGACATTTACTTATTTTAAGTGTATTATGTGTTTATATGTTGTATGTGAATAGTTTACATTTCTAAGTCATGAAAATCTATAACAATTTTAACTTCATTAGATCGGTGCTGTCCTGTTGAAGATATTGTCTCACACCAGGCATTGGCAACTAGCATTGTAGATATTCAGAAAAAGACAACTGGGTGTCAGTCATCGATCACTTCGGTTATTCTCCTTTATCCAATTTTACTTTAATACTGAATTAGGGCCCCTCTTGGTGCTCATCAGCAAAAAATTCCTTTGGCATCTGCAAAAGAGTTTCTAATAATTATGATGGATTAGACTGCAGTTCATTGTACCTGTGCACTGCAATGGTTTTGCAGATGCTGTAGATGTGACATGCATTAATAATTAAGAGCAGCAGACAAAAATCAATGTTCAGCTCGAATCACTTTTGCTTCCTGCTAAACCCTCTACTTCATATTCTTGATATATTAATATTATATTATACTTATATCTCTAGAATTTAAATTAAACTTAGAAAAGTACAAAATTTTGACTGCCTGTCTATTGGAACTGAACTGTGATTGTATTTAACATAAACATTTTACAAAGGGCAGCACGGTGGCACGGTGGTTAGCACTGTTGCCGCACAGCAAGAAGGTCCTGAGTTCATCAGGCCGGGGTCTTTCTGTGTGGCGTTTGCATGTTCTCCCCGTGTTTGCGTGGGTTCTCTCCGGGTACTCCGGCTTCCTCCCACTGTCCAAAGACATGCAGCTTGTGGGGATAGGTTAATTGGATAATCCAAATTGCCACTAGGTGTAAATGTGCGAGTGAATGTGAGTGCAAATGGTTGTCTGTCCCTGTGTGTTGGCCCTGCGACAGACTGGCGACCTGTCCAGGGCGTACCCCGCCTCTCGCCCTATGACAGCTGGGATAGGCTCCAGCGCCCCCCGCGACCCTGAAAAGGATAAGCGGAAGCGAATGGATGGATGGATGGATTTTACAAACATGGTGTCTAAAGGGATACATAGACTGGATGGCATCATCCTGGTTTTCACCAACACTGACAGGAATCTTGACCAGGATTTATCCTTTACTGCTTACAATAAACAAATATCTCTTATCTTCACAACTAGAAACTGAAATGAGAAACATACTGAAAGTGATACTGAAAAATTAGTTAATGCATTTGTTACTTGTAGACTGGACTATTGTAATTTAACAGGCTGTTAAAGCACCATGAAAAGCCTGCAGTTGATCCGAGACATGGCAACAAAAGTACAAACAATGACTAGAAAGAGAGCTTACAGGCTGATAGGCGTGCATTAATAGGCAAGCCTGCACTTAAAATGTCACAGAACAACTGATCAAGTACTTTCAAGACACTTGTGTTGACATGATCAGTTCAAAAATTTAGCTCACAGTCTAAAAGAGGGAGGTGAAAGGTTCTGCTGTCATCTGATAAACATTCAGTATCCAGCATAAATACATACACCATGTGCTATATTCAAAAATAGGCCTCTACTTTAAGAGTACTTAGTAACACTAAGTGTTTGTTAGCAGTGTAAATGTGAGTCGTTAAAATATTTAAATAACTCTGGTTGGTGTTAAAGGACTGAAATGAACAGACATATTGTATATTTTTACAGTATAATGATGGAGAGGTTTACACAAAAACATAATAATGAGGCTACACTTAAAAAGTCAATCTGGTGCTCTTGGGTAAATAAATTTTCCCTCATTTGTTTAGGATGCAGAAATAAAAGGTATGGAACTATATATAGGGCAAATGCACATTACACTATCTCTACACCAGTGGTCCCCAACCCCCGGGCCATGGACCGGTACCGGTCCGTGAATCATTTGGTACCGGGCCACGAGAGTTGTGGCTCGGGTGTGAAATTTATGGTTTTCAGGGTTTTTATCGTTAACTCTTTTCCCATGTTGTAGTTGTGTGTCTTATTTTGAAAGAAATATTTATGCGTTACCATAGCGACCAGAGAGCATTAAGGGGCAGAGAGGAGGATGTTATTCTCAAAGTTGTTGGCACATTTCAAGAGGAAACTGCTAATAAAGTTACACACTTACACAGTGAATTCGCGTTTATTATTATATTTACAAAATACCAAAGTTTTTGTCTTGGTCGTATCATTTTATTTTGTTGTATTTATCCGCGACACCTTAAAGGCCGGTCCATGAAAATATTGTCTGACATTACACCAGTCCGTGGTGCAAAAAAGATTGGGGAACACTGCTCTACACCACCGAGCCATTTTTGTCCTTTTAGTATTAGCATGGACACATTTGCTTTCACAGTGCATTACAACTGTTGACACATCCCTGACCTAACCCTGACCTGTATTTCTAATGGATAGGTGCACAATCAAATTTTGCTGAGGACTAATCATTTTAACACAATAATTTTATGACTGTTTGCAAAAAACAAAAAATCTTATTTAAAAAAATATGTTTATATTTAAATCAATTCAATAGCTATTTCCTTCCTGTCTTTCAGGACGGACAGAGGGCAGCCTTGTGTATGGACTCTGAGCAGGCCAGATGGAAACAGAAGAGAAGAGACATGAGAAGGAAGAAAGTCTGATATTAGAGCAATTTGGCACATCTCACAACATCCCTCATAAACTCCAGAATGGAGGCCAGTTTTCAGAGGGAAATTCTCTGCAGATCACTGGGGATAAAAACTGGAACCATTATAAACCCAGCACTGATGCCAACACTTTAAAAAGGCACAGGGAGAACTGCAACAACCCTGCTTCAGAACAAGGGTTGTTGGATCAAGGATCCTACATCATGAATGGAGAACTGATGAATGGAGAGTTAAAGCATGCACTTACTGAACAGTCCGTATTGGTCCATCAGTCCAAGAAAACAAAAATAGATTCTGAGATTAAAGGAAAAGATGACATAAGTTCGGATTTATTGGACAAGTTTCCTGAACTGACTACAACAAATGAATTTGGATGCAATTCCCAAACATCAGAGATTAAGTTCGATAGCAGGAACTGCAATTTTCGTAACGGAGATATTTTCTGTGTGCCACGAAATAAACAAGTTCCAAATGGTGCTGTATCATCTCCCTCAACCATAGAAAGCACCCCAGGTGATTTGTTAGAGAAGACTTTGTCTCAGTATTATGCTGAGCAAGTCTCAATTGCACCACAAACATCTGGGTCACAATTAGATGCTGTCAATGATTCACTGCCTGATAAACTGTCCAGTGAAGGTGCTCAACTTCCCCCTATGACCTCAGGATTGCCCAATTCAGCACAGATGCCTGGCTCACAGCAACAGCAGGCTCAGGCATCTGGAAATACTGAAGGAGGCAACAATTATAACTCTGTCAACTATGTACTAAATGGATACTCCAATAATTTTGGAGCAGACCACCAGCAGACACAACAACATCAGCAGTCAACACCATCTTATTCTGGTGAGGAACTGGCTCTGGGACAGCTGTCAGGCATGATCCTGTCTACAAATAATGCCAAAATCCCGCAACAGCATCCAAATGGTGCACAGTGTTACCAGGATGGCACACGTCATCAAGGCATATATGTAAAAGCCCACCAGGAGTTTAATGGCAGTTCCTTTCCAAACTGCAATAGTTCCCTACAGTCAGCAGAGGCAGAATACGAGTCCTTTCCCAGTTCTGGCACACAGAAACAGGGGCAAAGTGAGGAAAACACGTCTAGTCAGCCTATGCAGCATGGCACTGATAGGGATCGGCACTATGGGATTCAACCCCAGGACTTTCAAGAAAATGCTGTAAACCCACTTAGAGCTGAGAGTCACGGACCCATGGGATCCAGACTCCAACAGTTACACCACACTGGTATGGAAAACGGGATGGAAAACATGTCTCAGCAGAGAGCCAACTTATCTTGTTCTACCCCTAACCAGAGAGGTTGGAGAGAACTGAAATCTTCACATTCCCAACAGCCACCAACAAGTGGCCCATCATCTCAGGCACAAGAGCAGGATATGTGGAGGAACTTCTCTATTAAGTCTATGTCAGAACAGCAGACAGCTAACCCCCCGGTTCATGGCCAGATGTTTGAGCCAAACCCAACGCAAAGATTTCAGACACAGGGAGTTTTCTCTGATGGCAGCCAGGGGTCTAACTTCCAGAAGAAACAGCAGGATTATCTGCCAATGCAAACTCATTGTGCTTCAGCCCAGCACAACACTGCCTCTGAGTGGCAGCAATCAAATTCTGAAGGAGCTCAAATCCAGCAGCCTCTAGCCCAGAAAATGCCAGAGCAGCAAAAACTCACTCAAAATCAACAAGTTGACAGTCGCTGCCACTCCCAGATGCAGTCAGAGCGCTTATGTGAGGACAATGACCTCCAGGAAATCCTGTCACCTGGGTTTTTGGCAACACAGCAACAACAGCACTGTCAGCTCCAACGGCCAATGTCCCAGCCACCACAATTCGAAGCGCAGCAACTAAAGTCTCCCGGTTACAGACCTCACAGTCAGCCTCAGCCAGGTCAGCAGCTGCTTCAATCCAATCAGCCTTTTGGAAATGGTCCTGCTCAATCCAGCAACCAACATGTCCCGCAAAATGACCATGCAACATTTAGTAATATTAACACAGTAGAGATGCCACAACATCAAAGGCAGTATCCTCCAAACTCAGGCAGCACTAACCTCAAGCAATTTCAACCACAGCAGCCTAAAAGCCACTGCCACCAGCCCAACCACGTGGACTTTCCTCCAAACTCTACACAGTCACAACCTCATTTACCACAAGGTGCTTTAAGCCAACAGGTCACAAAACAAATGTATCCCAAAGCTGAACAGCAGCTGAAGACATCTTGCACTCAGTTCCAAAGGGGACCTCAACTACCTCTGGGACCGGCAGGTCCCCACGTAGACTTTCAGAGGCATGCAGCCCTACGTATGCACCTGTTACAAAAGCAGGAACGCCAGGGCTCTCCTCAAACCCCTCAGAACTCTAGTGACCCTAAACATATCCCGAGAGCTGTGAAAATGGAAAATGGGCCCAGATTTGAAATATCTGGCTTCCAGAACCAGGAGCATCAGATACACATGCGAGAGGCAGGTAGAATACAAATTAAGCAGGAAAACCAACAATCCCTGTGTGAGCAAAGTAAGAAGCAGGGAAGTATCATAGCCTCTATGGAACAAAGCCTGAGGCAATACCAGCTTTCACCTGTGTTTGAGAAAAAATCCATTGTCATCAATGCATTGAATAAAGTCAAAGTAGAATCTTCTGGGCCTGTCACAATCCTGTCAACCAAAACTGATGTGAATGGAGTAGAATCATCAGCACTTGCCTCATCCACTGAAGTTCTTAAAAAAACACCTGATTCCACCCCTAAGAAGGAACAACTTCTCCAAAGTTTTATGGATTCTCCTGTGAAGCTATTGAATACCCCTATAAAGAATCTTTTAGACACCCCAATGAAAACACAGTATGACATTGCATCCTGCCACTGTGTTGGTAAGTCTCTTAAGTTCAGCCTAAAACAGGATGGACCAGTTGTATTGTATATATTAATATGTTTTGCTTTATGCCTAGAACAAATCAGTGAGAAGGATGAAGGCCCATACTACACTCACTTGGGGGCAGCACCAAGCATTGCTGGCATACGGGAAATGATGGAAAAAAGGTTAACAAAAAATCTGAAGTGGAATAATATGACTGTTACATAGCTACAATGTACAGTTTTACCTGTGTTAATTTAATTGCTTTTATTCTGCTTTAAAGGTCTGGCCTAACAGGGCGCGCCATCAGAATTGAGAAAGTAATATACACCGGGAAGGAAGGAAAAAGTACACAAGGATGCCCCATAGCCAAATGGGTACAAATAATTTTTGTATACTCCCCCTGAGACTTCCCTTAAATATCTTTGTGTGCATATATTCCCATACGTTTCATCATTTCAGGTGATTCGTCGATCCGGTGTAGAAGAAAAGCTATTGGTTTTGGTGCGTGAACGCCCTGGCCACAGATGTGCAACAACCTGCATCATTGTTGTAATTCTAGTTTGGGAAGGGATTCTGCCAAGTCTAGCTGACCGCCTCTACCTCGAGCTAAGTGAAACTCTAACAAAACATGGAACCCTCACCCAGAGACGCTGTGCTCTCAATGAGGAGTAAGTGACAGCACTGTGTAAATCACATTTAGCCACTCGGACTTTATCTAATATTTGCTATCACATATTTATATAATATAAAAACTGTATCTTAAGGATCTCCTTGCCAGTGCCAAAATATTCTACCATTCTCCAAACCAAACAGTTTTCAGTTTGTTTTTTTGCGTGCATGGAAAATATAGTTAATGCCTTTCCTTTTATGTATTTCTGTTCATTACTTTTTGGTTTTTTGCTTCAAGTCCAGTTCCCCCTTTGATCATGAGATTATCATTTTGACTATCACAGTCCTAATTTTTGCTCTGCCCTTGCAGGAGGACATGTGCATGCCAGGGATTAGATCCTGAAGCCTGTGGAGCATCATTCTCCTTTGGCTGTTCCTGGAGCATGTACTACAATGGCTGCAAGTTTGCCCGGAGCAAGGTCCCAAGAAAATTCAAGTTACTTGGAGATGATGTGAAGGAGGTACTTTTTGAAGTTTAAAATATTATTCACATTGTATTTACCTTGATTAAGCTGACATGCTATTCATCTTAATGGCTTACATTTTTCCATTCAGGAAGAGAGAGTGGAGAGCAACTTTCAAAATTTGGCAACTTTATTGGCTCCCTTGTATAAAACTATGGCACCTGAAGCTTATGGAAACCAGGTGAATATCTGGACATATTTTTCTTTCTTTCTTTTTTAAACTAAAATAAAAAATTAAAATACAGTTTCTTATTACCTGGTCAAACCTAAACTAAGTAACATTTACATACTGCACATATATTTATATGTGACTAATGCAAATTGCAAACAGGGAAGTATTTGGAGAATTTTACAATTTTGTCCACCACAGATTTTAAATCAAAGAATCAAGATGTGAAGGCTTCCCGCTTTAATTCCAGGAGTTTCTTAAAAGTTATACTGCAACCTTTTCAAAATTACAGCCATTTTGGTACAGTGCTTTATTCTCTAAAGCTCAAAAGTAAGAAAAAAAGCCCAACTACATTTTTTTTAATATATATATAAAATCTGTTGCTTTCAACGACAGCCTAAAGTCAACTCTTTAATCACATCTAGATTGTTTGATTTAACATCAATGTTTGTGGCGTACAGAGGCAAAGAAAACCTGTGTCCTTGTCCAAATTTTTATGGACCTTTCTTACAGAAAAGTTGTATATTATACGAAGCAGCCAAGATTCAGTCTTGTTCTCTGGCATGTATGAAAATGCTAGATCAATGGAACAAAGGAAAAATATCTAAGTCAGTGCATTCTCTGTTGATGCACAGATCATAGAAGCCTAAATCATAAAAAAAAAATCACTAATCACTAAAATCATCAAATACTAAATTACTAAAAAAAATGACTGACTGCTTAATTAAAACAATACTGACTGTGATGCAACTTCTTTAGTAAAAGATATAATGAAAAAAAGAAGAGCAACTCTTCCTCAGTGAATGGAGAATGGCAAAGTAGGAAGCAGACTCTAAGTATAAACAGTTACGCAGAGAGAAATATAGTAGCATAAACCACTCAAAAAAAGTGATCAAGTTAGAGAAATTATCCATCTGCATATTAGTGCATGTGTTTCCATTAGACAGCCTGTACAGGCCTGAATACTTGAGCTACAGACGGAGTGTATCCAGTGGCTCTGCTATACTGCAACTGCATAACTTACGAGTAAAGATCTTTATCCTATGATGGAACATTTCTATCTTGATGGTGTCATTTCTTCTATCATGAAAATGTCCTCATTTATAGGGTAAGAGAAATCACTAAATGTAAAATGATGTGCACCATATATTATACTTTTACAGTCAGCTGATCTCACCCTAGTTGAACACCCATGGAAAATCCGAGGGGAATCCTGTGGTCTATATCAAAACATAAAATAAAGGAACTGTAAAAATGGTCTTCGTGCACACAGTTTTGAAGAATTGTCATAAGTGATTTATGCTACCCTGGTAGAACACCTTATGTTGGCTTATCACTTTGTTGTGCCTTCACAAACTCTTAGGCAGCTTATTTAAATTAACTTCTTTTTGTCCCTGAACGCAGGTGGAACATGAACATAGGGCTTTGGATTGCCGTCTTGGGCTCAAGGATGGCCGTCCTTTCTCTGGGGTTACTGCTTGTATGGATTTCTGTGCCCATGCTCATAGAGACCTCCACAACATGCAGGGTGGCAGCACTGTGGTAAGGATAAAAAAAGGAAACACATTTTTCTAAGTACTTTAGAAAAATGCAGGTTGAATTTATTTGCATAAATTCAACCTGCACGTCAAGCTACTCTGCCACAACAACTCATCAAAGCAAAACTTCAGATATGGCGGATATATAAATAACAGGTTATTTATGTTAGGTTATCGCTGCTACACCCCAACAAAAGGCATTTAATTCAGATAGTATTTCATTTTTTTTTCAGGTGTGTACATTAACGAGGGAGGATAACAGAGAGATTGGAAAGATTCCAGAGGATGAGCAGCTTCATGTCTTACCTCTTTATAAGGCTTCCAACACTGATGAATTTGGAAGTGAGGAAGGTCAACAAGAAAAAATAAAGTCAGGGGCTATCCAAGTTCTCAGTGTTTTCCGCCGCCAGGTGCGCATGCTTGCAGAGCCTGCTAAATCTTGCCGACAAAAAAAGCTGGATGCTAAGAAAGCAGCTGCCAACAAGAATGCCATGCTGGAAAGCTCCAATGATAAAGGAGAGAAGGCCAAATCAAAAGCTGGCACTTTTGAGAATTCTACTCAGAGCAATCCAATGGCAGGTAGGGTAACAAATTATTTTCATTTCATAGATTACACCTTAACTTGTTCCCCCTTGGACGCCTACTGGGGTATCCCTTGTTTCCCTGGACTGAGTGGTTTCTGTTTTATTTCAGGCTTGCTTCCAGAACAAAATGAGTTGTGCATCAGACGTTAGTAAGGGTGCTCTATGCCTATACAGCTTACCAGGGCCGTATAGGTTGGATAGGTTTTATCGTTGGAAAAACATGAAATGTATTCTAAAAAAAATAAATAAAACATTACATCTTTATTGATTTAAGTAGATATATAACTTGTCATTAATGGTACAGTGTAGGTTGTCAAATGTGTCTTTGTGGGGGAAAGCGTTAAACACGTTTTTTCTTTGTAGCAACATATTGTTGGAACACTAAATTGAACACCAAAAGACCCACAAATAATGATTTTACAAAAGGTGACGCAATGGATTTTGTTTTCCAGGACTTAATCCAGGTGCTGTAGGAGCAACCCGTCAGTCATGTCAGCCACAACACCCCCTAGGGGTCCATCAGCAGCAGCAACACCACCAGAGCATTCTGCCTCCTTATCCTGGCTCAACAAATGCTGCTTTCTCCAGGTTTCCCAACCATAATGGGTCTTTTCCAAGCACTTCAAAGCCAGGCAGCATATATCCCCATCAGCCATCATCTTCCAGCCCTTATCCTTCCCCACTCCATGCAACAAACTCATACATGAATGCATCCAATCGTCCATACCTAAGTTACCAATGTAATGGAGGAATTCCCTTTGACAACTACAATCCATATTATCCCCCAAACCCAAAGCACTTAGACATGTATCGACAACAGCGGCCAGCACTTTACTCAGAGCAGCAGTATGGTGTACGGCGTTATGAGGTCAATTACCCACCCAGATATGGTGAGCCAGGCTTACAGGTCAATGGTTATAATGCCAGCAGCATTAGACCAGTTCCTCCCATGCGACCTTATGGACCTTATACTCCTAACAGCGTCTCAGATCCCCGGTTTATGGATCCCCTCTCAAGAGCATCCTCAGCCCATGCAGGCGTAGATTACACAACTGCTATGAGCAAAGGCAATCGTTTTGGAGAATGCCCAAATCCATATCTGCCCCAGAACCCTCAAATGCTGCACCCAGGCCAAGATCCTTTCCATTTGCAAATCAAAGCAGAGATGGGTATGCCTGGCCCACAAATGCTTTCTGCTCAGTCTGGCAGTATGTGTTTAAACCCTGAAACACAGTCAGGGTTAGGGTTGCCAAATGGAAGCCTCATGGGTTCCAGTATCAAGCTGGAGCCTGGAACACCACAGACACCCACCACGCCGCAAAAGCCAGAGCTGTGGTCAGACAACGAGCACAATTTCTTAGACCCTGATATTGGTGGAGTGGCTGTGGCACCTAGTCATGGCTCTGTCCTTATTGAGTGTGCAAAACGGGAGCTCCATGCGACAACGCCCCTTAAAAATCCAGATCGCACCCACCCAACCCGTATTTCCTTAGTGTTCTACCAGCACAAAAATTTGAATGAAGCCAAGCATGGTTTGGCACTGTGGGAAGCAAAGATGGCAGAAAAGGCTAGAGAGAAAGAAGAAGAAGCTGAGAGGAATGGCGGTGAGGGGACTCCTAGCAAGAGCAGCAAAAAGGGGCCTAAACGTGAGCATCTAGAGTCATCAGAGACCACAGGGGAGCCTCCTTACAAACGTTATATCAAGGCACTAATGGAGGGATCTTTGTCATGCACAACAAACACGTATGTCAGTACATCTCCGTACGCCTTCACCAAGGTTACAGGGCCTTACAGCCAGCTTGCGTAGAAAACACTCATTAAGTAGAGTCTTGAAGGTGCTATGACAAACAAGACCACAGGCACCAATGCCCTCCCATCATCCTTGTGTTGTAAAAGGAACCTGTGATTAGATGAGCTACAAATCACCTTTCACCTCTTTAACAATCAAGCTTTACCCGTTTACCCTACAAAGGTTGTATTTATTCTTCTTTGGTAACTTTTGCAAGATACAAACTCTCTGGTGCTTTTACTCTGATACACACGGATCTATTTTAGCTGTAAAGAGTGTTTAATTTTTGGTGGTTTTTATTTTTCTTTCAAAGTTTTTTGGAGATGTAATCTTGGCATAAAACACTGACTTTTTGTAAATGACAACATTCACGGTGCTAAAAAATTATGCTTATTATCTTTTATTTTAATTCAAATGCCTTCACACTAACTGCACAGATAAATGTCAGTGGGACACCGGAAATATCATGCCAATATACAAAATGCTTTTTGAAAAGCTAGTGTTTTTTAAAACACATTTGGTAATGATAGTTGAAGCTGAAAAAAGTTTTGGTAGTACCTTTAAATTATAAGATCTGGTAAAAGCATATGTCTGCATTGACAGCATGTCATTTCTAAGCAACACATTGTGACATTCATGAATTTGTAAGGACTTGGGGGTTGTATGAACAATCCGTAAAGGTGTCCATGCAAAAATTTTAAGAGTTTTATCATTTGCTGGTGCTTCTTTCACTTTCCTATGTCATTTTTACTGTAAATTGAGCCATTCTTTTATGGTGCATTTTTGGAAAGAAAAAAAAAAAAGAGAGAGAAAAAGATCTCAGTTGTTCTGGTTCTTTTTCCAGGGTTCCTTTGTTTATCAATGATTTTTTTTAACGTTCCTTACAACAGGTTAATTGAACACACCTGGTGATTGTGAATATTACATGTAGATTTTCCTGTGGTGCTTAGTAAATGTGCTTTTCAAACACTGAGAAACATGATACAGGGTAAGCTCAGTGTCAGTTTCAGAGGGCAGCTGGCTTGCTGTGTGGTCTTTACTTATTGTAATCTAACTGTAAGATAAACAGGTGAGATTTGTACAGTAAATTAATATTCCTTTTGGAATTCCTGTTAGAGATTTTTTGTTGCAAAGAATGCTAACAGCCTGTTTCACTGTATTTCTTTGGGTTTCAAATGAATCTATTCATAAGGTGCTACTCAACCTACTAGAAACATAAAATGTGAGACTCTTTGGGAGGTGAGAAGGCTTTTAAATAGTGTACAGTACAAACCTGTCATATACCTCAAACATTTGGCAATAGGATTATAACATCTTTTTCTTTCTTTATTCGTTTATTATTTTCAAAATGTTGATCACACTTAAAATTCAGGCCACCAAAAGGCATAAAAGTTCATTTCTTACTTTCTTATGAATCTGCAAGAAAGTATTACTTGAACTTGAATCTTTAATATTACTGCAAAAATCAGGGACATTTTCAACTAATTTTGTGTACATCTGCATTGCCTGTATTAATGTTGTTTTTTTCATATTCAGGGACTTGCCATTGCATCCTGAATCCCAATATGGTTCTTGTTTGTTATATTTCACACAAAATTATTTTGTGTGGAAAAATACACTTTCCTGCAGTTTTGTACGTATATTTTAGCAAGGAGAATGGAGGTAATAGTAATCTGAACATATATGCACTGAACTGACTAAAGGGAACGATATTGACTTTAAAAAAGAAAAAAAAAGCAATTTTTTGCTTATGTTACGAAGCAAGACCAGAGCAGTGATTACAATAGTTGCACATCTTTGTGCCTGTGTATACATTTATTTATAACCACTAAGCAACTGTACAATGACTTCTTCCCATTCTATTTGATTTAATTAATGTAATTAAATTAATGACAGTCACGCTAAAGCAACAACTCACCCCACTTTTCCATATTCATTTTCTTAAAGCACTTCATTTCTTTTTCAGGAAAAAAAAAATGTAATGCAGAATTTCAAAACGTTTTATTTAAACAGATTGTTTATGTGTTAAAAAAAAATAAATTATGTCACAATGTACATACCAAGAATTTGTATTTCAGGAGTAAAACTCATTCTTCAATGTTCATGTTGGTTCTTTTTGTTTGTCAATTCTACCATAGCTCTTCCTTTAAGACCCTTTTCCGAGTTAATAAAATGATTTTGGTTAGATAATCCAGAAAGTTTTTTGTAAATATTACACTCACTGTCGCTGCAATGGTTACAGTTATAGTATCACCATAGTTCAGTCAGTAGTTCTAGTTTTTTTTTAATCTGTTCTGTAAAAATAATCATATAAAAATGTTAAATTTCATTGTACAGTACCCAGCTACAGTAGCAGGTCGTTGTTGAGAGAGCCAAGGTGTAGTAAGAAATAGCGGGTTAAAAAGCATAGCCATACTTGAAGATGCTTCAGAGTGATTCTGAGTGAGTCAACATTACTTGAATGATTTTCTGGGCTTAGCTAGTATGCTCATCTCAAAGGTTAAGCCAGCAGTTCATACACACTTGGTCTTTTTGCAGTTAGACACTAAAAGCTATAAAAAAAAAAAAAGTGCAACTTTTTGCCTGTAATTTTACTTTTTTAAAGCTTCCCTAGTTCTCTTGAAGTTTGGTATGCTACAAAAGAAAAAAGAAAATCAAATTGAGGATGGGTATTAATACTGTAAGTATTGTAATGTACTGAATGCAGTTTATTTGAAAGCTGTTTATTATATCATTCCTGATGTTGCTGATATGTGGGTGTTTTTTTAAATAAAATTTATATTTATTTAAAGCACTTTTATTTGTTACTTCCAAGTTAATCCCAATATTTAAATTCTGTTTTATCCACAAGTTGAAATTTACCATGTAAACTTATAAAACACACATAATGTTTAAGATTTTCCTTTTAATTTATCCAAACGTTTACTTGTTACATACAAAGTGTGTGGTGCTGTATCTGCAAGAACAATTACAGTTGTACAGGAAATTAGAGGACTATATAAATATAAACTAGACACGGCCACAACAGTCCTTGAATATAAATACAGCATAATTCACAATCATAAAAAAGGAGTCTTTTTTTCCCCCATGACAAATGATAATTGGCATACTAGCAAAAAAATTCAAACACATGCCAATTGTGGCACCATAAATCAGATTCGACTTCAAGTCTGATACTTCAGCACAATTCTTTAGTTTGTGTGTTTCTTTTATTCAACAAATAATAGAGCGTGGATGGCTCTCTTTGAAATGGCTCCATACAAAATAAGAATGCAGAAGAATCCCTCATTAGGTGTTCAGATGTTTTGACTGTATCCATGCTGTTTTGGGAGCGTCAGACAAAATGCCACTTGTCCACTGTGCAAGAAGAGGTTAAGAATGGCAAAAAATTCTTTACAATGTATATCATAATAGTTAATCTTTTTTTTTTTTTTTTTAAATTGAACAACTGTTGCAAAGCAATTTCCTTGTGTGGAAATCCAAGTATGATTCTTGGAATATGTTCTTCTTTCTCACTTTTATTTATTTATCGATTCATTTATGTAGCTAGAAATATATTAATAAATCCAAGTAATTTCTTTTTAAACTTACCCTCTGGAGACACAGGATGTGCGCTGCCAAATGCAGGAGCCTGGAGAATGAAAATATAAAAATAAACTTATCACATTTACTCATCGTGTGGCTTTATATCTTACTGCTGCAATGGCTACCAATAGTGTGAAACAAGAGCTAGTGAAGTTCTTACCGACTGGACTACTTCTCTGGCCTCATCAGTGGTACATCTGAAAGGGCTATCACAACATAACGTGTTTTTGCTGAAGAAAAAAGCAAAGAGTAGTGCTCATTATACTTTCATAGCCAGTTACACCTTTACATCATATGCAAACACATAAAGCAGGAGTTTTGTCTTCAACTAACTTACCAGTCAATTCCTCCAGTATTTTTTTGCTTCTGTACTAGTGCCCTCCAGTGCTCGTGGGTGGACTTAATGATCTCAACTGCAAAGTCCTATCAACAGAGATGGAGACTATTTTGCTTTTTGCTGCCTCTTTCGCTAACTACATGGACTGCAACTAGTAGCAGACTGTCATGTCATATCATTGTTACAAAGGTAGTACGTACCTTGTCTTTGAACTCCCCATTGAATCCAAATTTATTTTCAGGCTTTCCATCCGGCACCTTATATTTCCTAAACCACTCAACAGTGGCCTCTAAATGACCGGGTCGGTTCTTGCGGACATCCTCTATACCTGCAGAAAACACATTCAATAACATGAATTTGGGTACTAAATTGTGCAGCAAATATTTAGTGAGAAAATTTACAGTTTCTAAGATTATAATTTATGACAGAATGCAGCTATACAACACTAATACAACAACAGGATTCAAGTTAAAATGAATGCAGGGTTAAAAATATTTAGAACATGTTGTATGAGGTTAAGAAATGCATTAAACATGCTGGCTAGGGTACAGTGTGTTTTGGAAAAGACACGTTGAATATAAACACAACAATGTTTACAGCAAAAACTCCACAGGGTACAGACTTTGCCAAGTGTTTTAACTACAGAGTGCAAGTCTACTTTTCTCCCATGATGTCTGTGTTGGATAAACAATCAACTGAATCTGAAATGGCCAGGTACATTAATATCTCGCTCCTGGTACGTGGGCAAATGCAAATCTGACAAGTAGTGCATACTGGCTGCACAGCTAACCTTAAACAGCTCTACATGTGCTTCATTTTCTTGTATAGAATAAGCAGATGAAAATGAAATGGTATTTTTGAATCAGGGTAGAGAGCAGATCACTTTAATGCAGATTCAAAATCATTGTTAATCTTTCTGCTGCCATGAAACTGTAAAATAATTACTAACAATCACTAACGTATGTTAAATTAATTACATGTTACCAGTTCTTGACCTTTCATCAGTTTAAAACACTCACTATTTAGATTTTTGGCATCAGGGTCTTCAGCATTGATAGCTATGACCTTCCAGTCCATTTCTCCTTCATCAATCATGGCCAAGATGCCAAGCACTTTTACTTGGATCACCTGACCAGTAGAGCACACCTGAAGAACCAAAAAACACATAATAAATCATCAATTAATAAAAAGCAATACAACATAAATTGCACATGTATATACACTCACTGACCACTTCATTAGGTGCACCTGTTCACCTAACTGTTAACACAAATACCTAAGACTCATGATTCATTAGATATGACTTGCTAGCAATCCTAGAAAGGGGTACCTAATAAAATGTCCCTAATAAAATCAATGTATAGTTTCAAGTTGTATTACTTGGGTGCCTATGTCACAAACGTCAATGGGGTCATTGTCACCACAGCAGTTGGTTTCTTTGTCTTTCTGGCCTGGGTCTTCCCATGTCTTCAGTTCAAGCATGTAAGAAAACAATCATGCAGGTATTTGTAAAACATAATTATTGGAATATATTTAAATACAAATGAACTGCAGTACTGTTATTTTGAAATAGATATGATGAAAAAGAAGAAGAAGAAGGCTTAATGCATCTCATACTGTGCTTTCCTCACCTGTGGAAGTGCCCCATAATTCCAAATGTAACCTTTATGGGGAAATATGTTGGCAACATATCGGAGCTTTCCTTTCTTTTCATCCTGCTTGATCGGATTCAGCGGTTCCTTTATCGCAATCTGGGAATTGAAGCAATTATGAAGGTGTGTGTTTTTATGTACGTGTTTGTTGTTTTTCCACTGTTGAAGCCCAGCTGAAGAAACGAGGTAAATAACTTTCGCATCATAAATGTCAGGAACTCCCCAAACTTCACTTTCATGCTTAGCTAGCTAGCTAAATGAAAACAGCTTCAGGGCACTGCTATTCTAACTTCAGAAGTGGGTAGCAACTCATTCCATTACATTTTAAATGAGGTATAAAGTTCCTTGTGGTGAGTTACATTTAGTTTTGTAAGTCAGTTACAACTCGAAAAGCCACATCAAATGCTTATCTAAAGATAAATAAAGTATCTTCCAGTTGTCGTTATGCTATCTGACTTATAAACAAAACCATGACTACGATTTCTTAAAAACAGATGACTGTGCATCATAAGCATTTTTGCCAGTGCAACAGCAGTTGTCATAGGGTATAGTACAATGTAATGTATGATACCTTACCTGTAGCATGTATGTAGATGACTGTACTTTATCTATTCTTACCTCCATTTTAGCATTTGACCATCTTGGTACCTCCACCACCATGTTGTAGAGCACCTGAGAGAAACCAAGAAAGCCAAATACATTATCCTGATTGTTTTAGGTGGTAGAAGTGACCTGAAACACTTAATCGAACTTTACCTCACTCTCACTCTTCTTGGACTTTTTAGCAGGTACATCATTTGCCTTAAAAATTAAAAATTAAAAATGGTTACAATATTAGATTCAAGTGAAAACAAACCTTTGCTATCTAACCCTTACCTGTTCTGTCTCTGCTATTAGTGGAATATCGTGGAATGGCGAAATGTATTTCCCATCTGAGGTTTCTAAAAAACAAACAAAAAAACAAAAACAAATTAAAAGGTAGCAAAGTACTTCTGTGCATAAACATTTTACTCTTAACACATATTTTACAATCTGTTTAGTGTAGGGAACAAAAACTTAAATCTTGTTATTTTTTGGGGTGAATGGATATCTATATATATATCACTTTCCACACAAACATCATGAGAGATGTCACACAACAGTTTTTCTTAAACAGACTGATCAGCATAAAATACAAAGAAAAAAATCATGATAATGACAATGATGTCATAGTTCATATTTCAAAGAAACTGGGGTGTCATTTGTTCCTGGTGTTTAAAATCATAAGTATTTCACTCAGACAGTGACTGTTTACTTGGGCTTTTGAAGTGGGGGTTGTATGAGTTTCTGATGAGTCAGTGTTACCTGCAGTTGACCGCAATAAGCACAACCTCAAGCAAAAAGGAGAACTGACTGGCACAGAAATTTCCACTGCTTTAGCTCCGACTAGGAAGCTCTTCACCACAAGGAAGTGAAACTTTAACGTCCCACCAGATTCCATTGACCAAAAACAGTTATGTTACCTCCCAAAAACATAAGGTCTTAATTAACTGCCACCTCAGTCGGTTAGTGAAAATGAAAAAGTCACACCAAGTAGACTAGCAACCCCTGTTTTGTCCTCGTGTCCACAAATCAACAGACTTTGGTGTATGTTGTCACACGCAACAGAACAGAACACAAATATATACTGTCGAGCCTTTAAGCTATTACTGGTGCAGGAAAACAAAGCTTCAAGGGACGAGGTTACACAACTCAGAGAGTGCAGAGAGGACAGACACAAACCTTGCAAACACTGCTTTCCAGAAGAACTGCTTTACAAAACACAACATCAAACTATAACAGTATTAATGACACTGTTGGCTAATATCTTTTGAAAACATATTTTAATTGATATACTGCCCAGTCCTAGGTACACTATTACTCCACTTTCTCAATGAGAATGAAGGAAACTAGAAAGCTTTTCAGTTTCAGCTCAATAAATCTTCAGATACTATTGCTGTTAATCTATTCATTGATTATTACTATTATTATGCAGGTCGAAAAAAAGACATTTTTAATTTAAACTGCTCAGTCTTCTGACAAAGTTTTATTTGACTAAACAATAAAATATCTACATAAATCACAGGCATCAGTCCACCCCTTCTAATGTGGCCAAATTTTTAAGAAGTTCCTGTTTTTGGCAGTGGATTCAAGTAGAGTTACTGACAGTAACAGGAAAAGAACAATTACTTTTCTAATGCACAATGCCAAAGCAATGTTCAATTCCAAACACACTCTCAGGTGCACGTTTTACAGTGCATTTCCATGCATGCAGCCAGAACGTTAGTGCACCGCAGTGTGCATGTTGTTGCTGCATGTCTGCAGTCCTCTGCTTGAAACATGATGATTCAAATGTTACACAATTTGCTTTAAAATTATGACTGAAGTTCCCACTTTTTTTTTAAGCAATTAATATTGTGAAATGCAAAAATGCATTCGTTTCCAGTCCGGTTTCCTCATTACTACCATGTGCACACTAGAACTTGAATATTCATGTTTATTTATACTTGCATTTTCATTTAAAAAGTGGCACTTTTACATTTTCTGGTAATTTACTGATCCAGCAGTAAAGCCCTAACAGTGAGACCACAACACATTTTAATACAGTACTCCAAGAAAACAGTGCCTTGTACTGTGAACAAAAGGGACTGTCCCAACTCCCCACACTCCGCTGGCTTGGGTTTAGTGCCATTCACAATCTGGACCAGAATAATTTATTTTAGTCTCTCAGCTTCTCTCTTGCACTCTCTTATCACAATAATGTTCACGATTTTACGGATACTGTGGTGTAATTAAGGAAGCTAAATGTATTATAGATTTGTTTATTTAAGTTAGGCTTTTGTCACTGGAGTTCCCTGCCCAGCTGTAGATTGCAATCACACAGTTCCACATCCGAGTTCGACCCGGGTGCGGTTTGGGGGTCAAGAATGCACCTTGGCTGTGCCTGAATAAAGTTTTATATCTGGTTTCATCCCTGTTGTTATGTTTTGAGAAAGAAAATTCATGATCTACAACACAGTTCGACTTAATCTGATGTGTCTGGATGATAGAAATGCATCCATTGTTTTGGCTTTGCTTGAGGTTTTGCATGGCTTGCATCCACGTGACCAACAAACAGGAAGTACACCCCACGAGGAACACACACCTCTTCCTCGTTTCTCCTTATGCATACTTTCAAAACACGTGACAACGACGGCTAGCATTAGCGGGATTTTGACACTGAAAGCAAAGCCGTAAAAGAGCCGCTTGGACAGGAAACACAACTCAAAGGTCAAACGTTTACCTTGACCTGCAGGTCGACTTATGGTTATCACACGGTCAGACTCCAACCCTTGTGACTGTGCTAACCAGCTGCAGCAATTAATGCAAAGACAGGCATGGTTTCTTTCACAATGGCGGCAATTAACTTACTAAAATAAAGCCGGTAGTCGGGAGAATTCTGGTGTCCTCTCTGCTCCGTTTGATAGTGCATCGTTTTTCTGAAATAATACCGGTGCGAAACAGCTGCTGCTTGTGCAATAACTTTGCGGCTAGAAGCGGAAAATGTGCCGAAAACTGTCACCAAACAGAGGGCCGATGAGCGTAACATCAGTGCTCTCATTATACACTTCTTACTTCCCCCGTCTTAGTTCCTGCTTCCCGTCCACCAGCTTCTGCTCCAACAGCCTTGGAGGGAAACCGCGGGCTTCCGGTCAGCGCGTTTCAAAATAAAACACCCCAAAGCTGCAGACGTAGGGGATGAGTTATAGCGTTTGTGTAAAATCGGTAGTTTTGTGTGACGCATTTTCTACATGAAGGTGCGACTGTGCTGTATATTTTATTTATTTTATTTTTTTATTTTTTTATTTTGCACTCTGAGACAAATTTAGGCAGTGACCTACATTTGACCTGCGTTTAGTCTGTTTTATTCACACAGTCTCCAAAGTGTAGAAGCCTTTTTTGTCTTTAACACGATCGTTTTTTTTATTTAGTATACTAGTGTAGTGTCACATATTAGTACCCCGGTCTCTCATGCCTCAAGTCTGTTCAGTCGTTCGTCTATTACTAATAAATTGGTTTTATTTTATTAAGAATAACTCGCATTTTAACCGGAAGTCGTTATTTCTAACTTTATTTTACAATTTGTGTAGCAGCCACAGAAAGGATTGTGGTAGCATATACTGTGTATGGGTAGCTTTATTTTTACTGCCCCCTAGCTGTCGTTCAGGTATTACTACTTTTTTCTTTGTTTTTTCTTTCTGTCCCTTTTACCCCTTTCCTGCCTGCCAAGCTTTGAAACTGTTAAATTACACATGTACTGAGTACTAATAGAAATAATAATTATGGAAATAAGCAGATTAAACAAATCAAAAGAAAAGAAAAATACCAACTAGAGGAGCCTATAGAGAATTTATAGAGCTCATCTTGTAAAAGCAAAGATGTTTGGCACAACTGTGCATTCAGATCATTATTCTGATTGCAAAAGCTGCCAGACAGGGCAGGGCAGGAAAAGAAAGGAAAAACAAAATTGAGAAAACCAAAGTCTCATCAGAAATGGTCTTAGTGGAAAGGTGACCTTCAAGACGCATTCTTAAGGAAGGGAAACAGGGAGAAAAAGTTGAGGTATTCCAAATTACACAAAACTGGATGGAAAGTTGGTGGTAACGGGTCTTATGGAGGGATGACTCCAAATGTGAAATATTTGGTTCAAATCATCTCCAATATGAGGATGTCAAGAGATGTACAACTCAGCCAAGAACAGAAGAAAAATCAGCTAACATCCAGAGAAGAGCTTTGAATTACCTTCAAGAAGCCTGAAGAACAATTCCCAAAACGACTTAAAGAAATGACAAGAAAGCTGCCTAAGAGACTTCAGGCTCTGTTGAAGAGTTAAGGTGACCATACCAAATATTGACTTTCAAGATCACTGGACTTTTACAAACTCTGATTTTGCCTTACGCACTCTATGTCCATGTGTGATTGCACATGTTTTTCCCAGCGAATAAATAAAGAAATACTATAGCTGTCAGGGATATTGTGGATTTCACGTTGGTAATTTCAACGTCATGAGATCAAAGTCTTTATGTATCCATTGTGCCTTGAACAAACAACCATCCCATTCCCCTTGATGTGTTTCTTTTACCGCTCTATAGGTCAGCCTCTGTTCAAACAAATGACAAACATAGTTTATGAGGAGCCATAAAAGCTGGTTGATGTCTTTGATATTGTTGCCACCCCCACTTGGACCCTGAACTTCACAAGTGGAAGAATGGATGGATGGATGGATGGATGGATGGATGGATGGATGGATGGATGGATGGATGGATGGATGGATGGATGGCTGGCTGATAAAAATAACAACTGTGTTTTAAGGCCACAGATTTTCCCATAAGTCTAAATTCCCTCGCAAATGTAAACTCTCTTACATAAGGTCAAACAAAGCCACACCTTTAAATGACAAGATGTCACACTGGCTCCTTAGAGCGAAGCAGTTCAGCTTACAGGAGATAACTTTGTTTACACACTTGGACATTTGTTTACAGTGTTTGATATGGTTTACTTTATCAAGTCCGCTTGGTTACGTAAGACTGTGCACTGAAGTTTGTTTGACTACATTCAGCTCTGTGTTTCTTTCTCTGTTTGACAGAGAAGGAAATAATTTTTGTGAGGCACCCAGTGTTCACAGGTCTAAGAATAAGGGGTTATGAAAAACACTGAACAGGGTTTGCCTTTATCCCAAAGAAAACTAATGGGGAAATCATTTGTGTTTAACACTTGAAATTTGACTTTGCTAGATCATTTCATTAGATCATTTGCTAGGTCATATTTGTAAGGCAGGGTGCAATAAGACAGATGTATCTGGAACTGATATCAGTGAAACAAGGTTTAGTAAAAAACAAAATTTTAAAAAAAACAGAACATGTAATAAAGTATAATACAATTATATATCAAATTGATGTAGACAGATTGGGTTTGTTTAGTAATAATTTATCGACAACATTAGTGAGTATAAAAAATTCTGGTGTTCATCATTTCACACAAGACAGAGTTTTATTGTTAGTCTCTTAAATCACATGTATACACTTACCAGCCACTTAATTAGGTACACCTATTCAGTTCCTGATTAATGCAAATATTTAATCTGACAACTCAATGGCAGCAACTAAATATATTTAGACATGTAGAAATTATCAAGGTGACCAGCTGAAGTTCAAACTGAGTATCAGAATGAGGAAGAAAGGTGATTTAAGTGACTTTGAACGTGGCATTGTTGATGGTGGTTCCAGGTGGACTGGGCTGAGTATTCAGAAACTTTTCATCTACTGTGTTTTTCCCAGAAAACCATTTCTAGGTTTTTAGAAACTAGTCTGAAAATATCCAGCAGCAAAAATGTCTTGTTGATCCCAGAGGTCAGAGAAGATTGGCCAGACTGCTTTGAGCTCAAGGCAACAGTAACTCAAATAATCACCACGTGTTACGCCCAGTGTATGCACAAGACATTGAACCTCGTGGCAAATGTGCTACAGCAGCAGAACTACACTGGGTTCCCATCCTGTCAGCTAAGAACAGGAGTGATGGTAGAATTGAACAAGCTCACCAAAATCGGAAAACACATGATTGGAAAAAAATGTTTCCTGGTCTGACGAGTCTCGATTTCTGCTGCAACATTTGGTGAGGTCAGAATTTAGTGTAGACAACATAAATGCCAACGAGCCCATCTTTGCTTGTATGAGTGGTTCAGGTTTTTGTTGGTGGTGTAATGGTGTGGGGGATATTTTCTTGACACACTTTGGGCCTAGCCAACTGAGTGTCATTTAAAGCCACAGCTTACCTGAGTGCTGCTGCTGACCATTTCTGTACTTTTATGTCCACAGTGTACCCATCTTCTTAAGGCTGCTTCCAGCAGGATAAGACGCAGTGTCACAAAGATCAAATCAACTCAGACTGGTTCAACATGTTACTGAGTTCACTGTACTCAAATGGCCTCTATAGTCACAAGATCTTAATTCATTAGCACACTTTTGGAATGTGGTGGAACAGGATATTGTCATCGTGGAAGTCCAGCTGGCTCATCTGCATAAACTATGTGATACAATCGTGTCAGTATGGAGCAAAATCTCTGAGGAATGTTTTCAGCACCTTGTCATATCTGTGCCTCTTAGAATAAAGTCAGGTCTGATGGAAAAACTGGATCCAATCTTGTATTTGCAATTTTGTAGGAAGTATGGAATATGTTATTTATCACCTTTCAAGAGAAAGATTCCAAATAGCTTTACAACAAAATACCAGAGCATTTTTTAAAAAAAAGACCCCCCCCCCAAAAAAAATAATCTTTTTTTTTCTGTCTGCAACCCAGGATTATGGAAATAGTTCAGGAATTTGACTGAATTAACTGAGTCCACTCACATTATATCAGTTTGCGGTAGGGTATCTTATTTAGATGTGATGTCTCACCAAAGCACTGCCCAACCTTCCTAGAAAAAAAACTGTTTGTGGGTTTGTGTGTGTGTGAGCACACATGCATGGGTGCATTCAAATAAGGAAAATGGGAAATTCCAAAGTGCTCGCTCACAGGGTGTCGCTTTATTGTTAGGTATTTCTCCAGAATATTGTAGGGTCTTTAACTCACATATAAAACACATTAAGAAGAATTTGGTTGTGATTTGGTGCTATATATAATAAATAATCCTGAATTGAAGTGAACTAAATACAGTGTATGCATCTGCAGAAATTGTTAGTTTTGCTGGAGATGAGGAAGATGTCTCTTTGTGTCTCCAGCTGTATGACTAGAAACACACAAAATATTCCACCTGGCAGGGAAGCTGGCCAGAGGCTGACAGAAGCATGGACATCTGATGCCAGGGCATTATCAGTCCAAATGAAAAATCCATGCAAGTATCAGCTGTGGAGGAAGAAAGGGTTAACTTCTAGGTAGAAGGCACACCCAGAGAACCAACAGGTTGCTGACAAGAAGAAATCCTTCTAACATCAGGAGATATGTTGGGGTTAATGGAGCAAAGTATTAATGAATGGTTGTCCCACGCTGACAATGCAGTATGTCTGCCAGAGGTTAGCTGTCTGACTGGTGGACGAGTGAAGGTCAGAGAGTCTCAGTATGAAAACTTTTGCTAGATATTAAAATGCTTAAACAAACTCAGTCTCTCTTTCCCCCTCCAAACATTCAAATAGATTTTTCTGCTGATGAATAATGTCAGACACTTTTAAAAACCCCACACTGTTATCAACTTCTCATCAGCGATATGAACGCATGCTTTAGAAGATGTCAAACAGGTCTGTGCCAATAGAAGATGAATAGGTGTTTTAAACTAATCAAATAGACAATGGGAGTCTATTGTCTCTCCTTCAATGGGGAGGAAACACACTCACTCACTGTTTTCACAAGGAACACTGTGATCATCTCAGCGTGCGTTGCTGACGTATGTTTCTAAAACCCATGTGAAATTTATCTACCGATCCACATCCTGCATTTAACAGAAGTTAGTTAATGTATAACTTGACTTGTCGATACCTTTCCTACTTGCTGTGGTTAAAGGGCACACAGATGTAAAACCCTAAAATGTTGTATTAGGACCGGTATCACATTATTGCGAAAATATAAAACTCATTTGCCAAGTGTGATTTATAGTGTGCGTGTGTGTGTGGCGGGGTGGTCACATGTATGAATTATTCCTTATCAACATATGACACCTAACCCTAAGGCTCTTAGACGAGGATAACTCATTAAAAAGACCTCAGTTAGCCATTATTTTTCTGTCTTTACCCTTGAGGAGAGACAGATTCTAGTTCATCACTTTCTCTTCCTGGATGGATTTGAATGCCTAAAGGGCAGAAACACAGACCAGTAGCAGAGAGGTGTGGCCACACAGCTCCAATGACAGGTAGACACAAGGAGGAGCTACATTACCTGTGCAGAGCTGGCGGCCAGTGCACAGGGAACAGTACACCTGTTGTACTTCCCAGGCTCTAGCTTTTTTTTTGTTTGTTTATTTTTTTTCGCTCTGTTTCCTTGTGTCTGTTTCTTTCCTTTTTCTTTCCACACCTTTTTTATTTTATTTTAGCCTAACAGCAAAGCCTCATGATGGATCCCAAGGAGGGCGGTGGAAGTGAGAAGGAAAAGGAAAAGGAGAAAGTGATAAAAAGGAGGAACCGGCCTGTGTTTCTGCGTTACCTGGAGAGGAGAAAGACGGACACAATTGTAGCTGATGACACGGACAAAGGTGACATCAACCTGGGGACGCTGGTGAGGAGGAGTCAGTCTGACAAGACAGAGTACAGCGCCAAACTTAAAGGTACAGCAACTAATGATGTCCCTCAGGGATTAAAACTATGGCAACAACTTGTACGGTGAACGGTCCTTCTGAAAAGTCTCTGCACTTCAAACATGGTGATAAAATGCTGTGTGGGAGAAGTTCAGACAAATAGATCTGAATGTAGACGGGCTGTAGGAGCAGCATCGATGGCTTGAGGGCAAACACTGATCACACACACACACACACATACGCACACACAAAAGTGTGGGCCGCTCTGCACCCTGAACCTGTTGTGTTAATATGTGTTGAGCAGGAGATACTCCCACAGGGATGAAGCCACATATGCAAACTGTGCTCCAAACTCAGGCACAGAGGAGTGGCTTAAAATTGTTCCAGGCCAGCTTGTAAACAAGGCCAGTGTTGTGCGATAAGGGGACTTTGGATCTTTCTTCTTTTTTTTAATTTAAAATGTTGGGTCTTAGTTTTGATCACAGTGGCCGTAGCATTTAAACCAAAAACCGTGGGAGGCATAAGCCAGCTGAAATACGAAATGAGCCGTGAGAAACAATTGTCAATTCAGCTGTGCGTTGCCTCATTACTACTGCTGACACAGTCTTTTCATTCTAACACATAGTAGTGGGTAAAACTGGATTCCCCTGTCCTTAAAGTGCAGTCAGTGCCTGGGAATGCTCCCTGCCAATGACATCAATCATCAGCAGGGGGTTGCTATGAAAGATTAGGTAAGTATGTAGGCTTTCCTGTGCCACTTGTTCTTTGTCTTCTTTTTCAATGAACAATGCTCATCACATGACAACATGACTGCACCGTGGTTCAAATAACTGTGTCTAATAGTGCAGTCTAACCTAGTTCCATCTGGGTGTTTTGTGGATAACAACACCTTTCACACACACACTTTTGTCTTTTCAGAAGATGCTAAGTTTATATGAGACATAACCACTCTCCATCCCTTTGTACTTTCTATTTTCATAATCAACCTGCATCATGGCGGGCTGAGTTGTACAAAAAACACTGTGATGTTTTGAGTAAACTATTTACCCGCGCCTTTTGACTTTACCCTCAGGGAAACCAGCAGCATTACATATTTACACCAATGCAAATATTGACAGAACGATGACTTCACTGAAAGAGGAAACATATGAGTTGCTGCTAGAAAGTCTCTTCTCATATGCTTGCCAGACAGGTTGATCAAGCCATAGAGCCATGGCAACAATGACATCAATATGTCTAATTATTTACCGCAACTAAATAAAATACTTCCAACAATGATTTACCAGTAAAAACGCCACAGGACAGTAATGGAACAGATATAACTACCTATTTGTTTGTAGTTTCTGAAGTCTTTTTCACTTGTTTTCTGACTTTCAAATAACTTTAGGCATTTAAAAAACAAAAAACAATTCAGTTTATTGTGTCCAAAGTATTTCTCCTTCCCACTGATTGTCATTGGGGCCTGTGCTACGCAGATAAGTCTGTCATGTCATTTTTCTTGATGGTGATATGTGATATACTGTGGCCTTCATTCTTTCCAGTCCACTCTGTTGGATCCCTTTCACTGGACTGAGGAGTTAAAAACGCCCTGTATTTGCTTTCATGAGAACTCCAGTCTTAGTAACCATAGCTCACCAAACATAATGCCGGCAGAAGGATAAGTTGAAATGTCCCGCCTATTCTTGATCCATGTTTTTTTTTTTTTTTTTAACTTTGTGGAGGGAACTTTTCAAGGTCAAGTATGTAATAGCGAGGTGAGGTGGCTTCAGTATAGTCACTGTATAAGCAGTGCCTTCACAAAGACGACCACATTTTAACAACATGTTAAAATATAGTAAAATACTATAAAATACTAACATTTTAGGAGGGAAGAACATTGTATTCCAGTTAATTATTATTCCTTCAGTGACTCTTATGTCACTGAAGGAATATAACTGAAGGAATTGTGAAGTTCTTGTTGAATTAGCAATAAATCAAGCAAATAAATCATGACTCAGCACTGCAGATTCATTTTACTGTTTCACAAGGCTGGGAAGCAAGGTGAAACTGTACGCAGCGATGCAAGCAGATCTCTGGAGTCACTCACCGATGGAGATCAGCTAAACACTGCTCCCATTCATAAGAGAGCAAGTACCGACCAGAAACACAAGATGCATTCTGCTTAGTTTCAATAAAGGGCATCTGTTTCCTCATCTTCAGTCTGCACCAACAGGCAACGACCATGTTACTCAAGCTGCTGATATATAGATATATAGTCATCTTTTGCAAATGGTTCCTTGGATTCCCCCCCCCCAAAAAAATACAAGAAGCTCTTGGTAATATCTGTACACTAAGACGAACTTCAACTTTTTAGAGTTTGCAATGTTTACTCTTGTGTGTATAATGCATAACCTGAGGCAGATGGAATACATTTGTTTAAATGTGCATGCGTGACTGTGTGTGTGTTTGTGTGTGTTTGTTCGTGAAAAACATGCGAATCAGTGCTGACGTGTGCGATCGTGTATTTGTAGGTGTGTGCTCATAATTACACCCCCCCCCTTCCACACACGCACGCAGCAGATGGAATGCCTGAGCACGCCGTAGGATTACATCAGTGGCACGATTAGTTTTGCAACCTGACACAGGTCTTGCAGCCTTCTGTCTCACTCCCTTCACCCCTCTCTCTCTCTTTCTCTCTTTTCATCGTGCTCTTCCAGCAGAGGAGGAAGCAGTGCGTGGTGTCGATTAGGCAGCAAGGAAGCATCCCTCTTCCCTGAGCAGACACTCCTGCCTGCCATGCAAAGCACAGAGCAGCCACAGACTGATAGGCAGCAGAGCAGTTAAAAAAAAAAAGGAGAAGTCAGCCTGACTGGCATGTTAAGTGAAGTCTCTTGGCATTCAAGTCAAAATAATTAGATCACTGTGAAATAAAGAACGCTGCTTAGGCATCAAGAGGATGTGTTACAGTTTTTTCAAAGCATCGCACAGTCCATGGCGCCAGGGTATTTACCCAGATTTTAGAAAATGTGACAGAGATGGCTTATGGTGGCATAAATATCAAATTAGCAAATTAATGTTGTATAATCTGTGTGAGTCATTAGGACAGATGCTATGATTGCGATGTCAAATAAAAACGTTTGTACATTTTAACGTTTGACTGTCTTTTACTTTTAGAGAAAATGACACCACGTGGTCTGTCCCCAATCCCATCTCCGGCCGTTGACCCAGAGGAGTTGCGTGCGAGGAAGATGAAGCGCAGGGCAAAAGTCATTCAGGAACTTGTTCAGACTGAAAAGGACTTCCTCACTGACCTGGAGCTGTGCATCAGAGAAGTGGTGCAGCCGCTGCGAAATCTGATGGTAGCTGCTTTTCACGATCCTCACTGAAATCTCTTCTATCCTTACCACTGACAGATATCCATGTACGCTCATTGAACACTTTGTTAGGCACACCTGTTTAAGTCCTTGCTAAGGCAAATAGCTAATCAGCCAATCAAATGGCAGGAATTCAGTGTGTTTAGACATGATATATGGAGGATCAGAATAGAGAAGAAAAGTGATTTAAGAGACTTTGATTGTGGCATGGTTGTTGGTGCCAGTAGCAGGTCTGGTCTGAGTAATTCAAAAACTGCTGATCTATTGGGATTTCCCCACACAACCATCTCTAGGGTTTACTTAGACTTGTCCCAAAAACAAAATATTTTCAGTGAACAGCAGTTTTGAGTAAATAACATGGCCAGAGAATGGCCAGACTGCTCTCAGCTGACTGGAACACAACGGCAACTCACATAACCACTCATTACAACCAAGAAGAGCATCTCTGAATGCACAGCGTATTGAACCTTAGAGCAAATGGGCTGCAGCATCAGAAGACCACACTGGGTGTCAACTAGAAAAATTGTCAATAGACGAAATGAGTGTCAATTTCTGCTGTGATATTTGGATGGTAGGGTAAGAATTAGAAAGCACGGATATATCCTGCCTTGTTTCAGTGGTTCAGGTTGGTGGTGGTGATATCAGTGTGGGGGAAATTCTTTGGCTCACTTTGGGCTCCCTATTACCAACTGAGCATTGTTTAAACACCACAACCTACCTCAGTGTCTACCCATTTATGACAACCGTGTACCCATCCTATGATCATGTTATTATGAATGTTTCCAGCACCTTCTAGAATCTGTGCCACAAAGAATAAAACACATTATAAAGGCTAAAGGGGATATTAGCAAGGTATACCAAAAAAACTGATTGTATGCAACAACAGCAATGAAAATCAGTGCCAATGTAAACCTCAGTTCAAAATCTTAAACTACACGCTGAACATTTCAGTAAAGCATTGAAGTTTTAATTTTTTAACTTTTGATAGAAGATCATGAATCTCTGCTTAAATGTTAAAACAAAGCAAAGCCTTTAATAACATCAACCTCTGGTTTTTAATAATACTCAGTTAAACTGACATGTGGGCAGAAAATGCACTTGTACATTTTGAGTCTGCTGGGTTGCAGATTGTGGATGTGGATCGACTGTTCACCAACATGGAGACGGTGTGTGAGGTCTCTGCAGCACTCCTTCACAGACTGCACGAGGCCATGGCTGACCCTGATCCAGAAGCCGTTGTCATAGGTAACGCTAGTCTAGTTCCTGACTGACAAGCTATCTGACTGAAGCAGTTTTGTCTTTGGTGATTGTTGCTGGACCCATCGGTAGTAAATGAAAGATGTTGTCTCCCATTTTAATTTAAAGGAGATGTATTTATCCAGGCAAAGGCAGCTTTAGAAGATGTATATAAGATTTACTGTTACCATCATGATGAGGCTAACACGTCCCTCAAATCCTATGAGAAAGATGAAGAAATCAAGCAACATTTTACCACATGTGTATTAGCACTGAAGTAAGTTAAGTCATTTCCTCTAAATGATTTTCACCTCTATTATTTTTTATGTTTATTATTATGTATTCAAAAAATTATCTTTTTCTGTTTGTAATCTTCTTTCTTTTCCTTTCAGGAAAATCTATGACAAAGAGTAAGTGTAGTTACTGGCAACATTTTTTGCACTATGTATTTTTTTGTTATTACTTTAGCTTTGATAGCTGTTATTGGCTATTATGCTCATTTGCACAGAGGGAAACCTAATTTGTTGGATATGGGTTCACTGCTCATCAAACCCGTTCAGAGGATCATGAAGTACCCATTGCTTCTTGGGGAGCTGTGGCACGCCACGCCTGAAGACCACCCCGACTATCAGCCGACGCAGGAGGCGTTCACAGCTGCCAAGATCATAAATATTAACATCAATGAATTTAAAAGACGCAAGGACATAGGTGAGATTTCATTTACACTGACATACGTGAGGCAACTTTTATCCATAATGTCTGTTTGTAAAAATGCATCTATATAAACGGCTTTAGCAAAATTGCGTATGTGTGTTTTATACACAATCCATACCAAATATATAGATACTAAATCTGATCAGACCTGTTCCCCGGCTTTTTGTTGATTCTCAGTTATGAAGTACAAGAGGTTGGAGGATGACGGCACACTGAGGGGAAAATTAAACAAGTTTAACATCCACTCCATCAGGAAGAAGGGAGACAGGTTTGCTGGTTATCTCAAAATCCTCACGGGTGCTGATACACAGGTAAAACAAAAAGTGACAGCAAACTTTTTCCAGTTCATTCTCCACTCTTTATAGCTAATATGAGCTATACAGAGGAATAATTTGCTATTAGTATGTTTATTTGTAAGTGATGTGTTATTTCTGTAGGTGAGAGATGAAGTGTTTGACAGAGAGGAGAAGCTTTTCAGGAGTTTAGAGAAAGCTGTGAGGCAATTGGTCAAAAATGTTCAATGTTACCTGCAATACACTCAGGTAAGTACATGTTTGACCATTTTCTTCTACAAAATATGCATAATATATAATTTGGCTTATTTCGAAGGTTTGTTTTTCCATGTGTTTCCTGCAGGAGATGGTGTCTGTAGCTGTTCAGAGTGTGCAGGATGTGAAGAACATAGTCAAGGATTCAAACAAAAATGATGGCAATGGTTTGGTGCACGACAATGGCTACGATCCCTATAAGGTCTTTGTAAGTGTGCTCTTTGTTGTCCTTCAGTGCAAAAATGTTTCCAGTTTGCTTTTATATCACAAAGCTTTTATATTTGTATCACCGCATGATATTTTGTGCCAGTGTCAAAGTACACTCTTCATCTCCACTTTGAGAAAATTGCTGGGCCTCAAAGATGCATCATACAAAAAGATTTTACAAAAAGATTTCTCTCTTTTTATTTTTAAGGAGATGCTCACAAAACACAACTGTTTATATGTACAAATTAAATAAGTATGTGATGAGCTACACAAACTAATCTTCATCTCTTTCCTTTTGCCATGTTTTTTCCCTCCAGAGAGACAATTTGGAGCACTTGGTGCTCACCCCCCTCTCCTCTCTGCACGGCATGTTCACAGCCCCTCAGAAGCTCATCCAAAAACGCTATGACAAATTGCTAGATTACTGCAGTCACCTGGAGCGCTCTTCCTCTTTTTCATCCGCTTCTTCCACCACTTCTTCCTCTCCTTCACCGGCATCTGAAGACCCACCAGGTCCAGCCAAGAGGGACTACGAAGCTCTCAATGCTTTGCTAGTGGAAGAACTGCAAAGGTTCAACACAGCTGCATATACTATCCTGACTAACAGTGTGGTGTTTCTAGTGGCGCTACTTAGAGGGCTGATGAATAATGCACTGTTGGGTGCTCCATCAGTGCACCAGCTACCAGTAAGGATCTACAAATATACCATTAAGACTTTAAAGGTTTGTTTTAATAAAAAAAAAATAAAGCTAACCTGTGTTATGTTTGCCTTTTCAGCCTCCGCTGTCAAACATTGCTGAGGTCCAGAACAGCATCATGGATGAGCTGAATAATCTGACGTTTGTCAAGGACAATGCACAGAAGTTAATGGAGCGAAAAGTCAGCTTTGAAAAACGAGACAGGAAAACAGCGGTAAGAAAGCTGAACAGACTATTCTCACCTTTTTGTAAAACCTCCAGTGTGTGATTTTAAAATCTCTGGTCTGAGGATTATTCCATTCGTCACTGATCACAGGTTAAAACAAATGTGCCACATAGAGCGCTTTGAGTACTCCGGGAGAGTAGAAAAGCGCTATATAAGAATCGCTCCATTTACCATTTACCATTTACCATAGTCTTCAGTTCTGAGAAAATTCAAAAAACCCTTTGTTTTTGCAAACTCTGACAAAATCAGTCGCAAGGCATAGATGCTCAGTTGGACGCATCACAGGTCCCAGGCTGTGATGGAGTACTTGAGTCAGGAGACGGGCAACAGTGTCGTTTGCAGAAGTCTTGACCCAACCATCATTTCTCTACAATTTGCTTCAGAGGGCCAGACATTCTTCTTTTTAAAGTGCTCTCGAGCAATAGTTCTCCAGGCTTTCTTATGGTCTTTCAAAGTTTTTCTTTGGGCATTGGCTGCTTTTTCACTCATTTTGAGTCTAGTTCTTGTATCTAATCTTTTTACTCAGCAAAGACTGAACGTTGCACCATTCAAGCATAAAAAACAAAACTTAGTAAAAGGATGCACCAGTGTTGTGTCTGTTACCAGTTTTAAATGTTATATTTAGGCACTTTGTTATTAGCAACCTTTCACAAAAACACATCACATCCCATTTCTTTAGCTAAATCTATGAAGCTGTCAAATGTAACATGTTTTACAGGCATAAAATTGTATTTTTGCACTAACAAGGCGATTTCCAAAAACTATGAGCCCAAAACTTGGCGTATCTTGGGATGGTGTGCTCTGTATCCTCAAAAATTTGAGGAAATTAAGCATGGAGAATACAATAGAAGAAATGACAGGACTAAAAAACTATCTAAACCAGATTTAAAGTCTGTGAAAGTCATGTCCTTAAGAAATGGATGCCAGGAAGCCATTCTTAAGAAGGGAAACAGGGAGAAAAGGCTGAGGTATGCTAAATTACATAAGAATTGGACTGAAAATCAGTAACAATGAGTCTTATTGGGGGAAGAATCCAAATTTGAAATTTTTGGTTCAAAGCATCAATATGTACAGAGGAGGTCATGAGACTGATACAGCAGTGAGTGTCTACAGCCATCAGTAAAACACTGTGGAGGCTCAAGACTTTTGCACAGTACTGTATATTGGCATGCTCATAGGTCTGCATATGCTTATACACTAAACATCTGTACCTATAATAGAAGGCTCTTTTTCTTGAGCACATGAATAGATCTGTTTGAAAGTCCTAGCTCCAGGATCATATTACCATTCACCCTCCCTAGATTACCCTTGTGTTCTGTTACCTAACACTCCTACGTACACCTGCACACCACATACCCGCTTCAAATATTTACGGCAACACTTCTTTGTGTTGTGCTGTCCTTCAGGTGCCGGAAGTGCAGCATCAGACCGAGGAGCAGCGTGCCTGGCTGCTGGCAGAATACCCAGTGAACCGACTGTACCAGCTGAAGAGGAAGTGCAATGGCTGCCAGGAGCAGGACCTGAGCCTGCTGGAGGGAGAGCTGGTAGCTCTGATTGAGGACACAGATCCGATGGGCAGCAGCAGCCGCTGGCTGGTTCACACTGGAGGCAAGTGTGTATGTGTGTGTGTGTGTGTGTGTGTGTGTGTGTGTGTGTGTGTGTGCGTGCGTGCGTGCGTGCGTGCGTGCGTGCGTGCGTGTGTGTGTGTGTGTGTGTGTGTGTGTGTGTGTGTGCGTGTGTGTGTGTGTGTGTAGTACTGTTAGTAAGACACACACCTTGGATTAAGTTATCACACTGGATCATCTGCAAGTATGGGTGCCACAGCTTTTCTCTAATGCATTTTTCTCTGTGAAAACACTCACACCAAACTTTACTTTCTGGGCTTGATAAGTCAGCAGACGAGAATTTGTCCCAGGAGCTCCTGTGATGTCATGGTTGCTGGTTGCCTCTGGAGATTGTTGCCTCACAACAAGGCCGGCTCCATAGCTTGTCTCTATCTCTGCTTTGCGTCTCATAGAGGCACCTGAGATCCCAGCATCTTGCTTGGAACAAACTGCTGTACGCAGTTGTATGCAGTGTTACTTAGAGTACAAAGACTTTTCCCCCGGGGATTCAGAGACAAGGATGAAGAGATATCACTGGTGCTCATCTTTGTACTCTGAAATAACAAGTTCTTTTTTTTATGAACACTAGAAAAAAATAGTGTGTGTATGTTTCTTGGCGTAAAGTACATTCTTCACAGACTTGTCTTTTCCTCTGGGATAACAAGCATTCCCAGGAAGTTGTTGTTCTTCCTTCTGTTGATAACAACACTATGAATATGCGGGCCTCATATTTACACACTCTTCAGTAACTCACTGGAAATGGATTTGAGACTTGTGTAAGCAAGTGCTCTGTGGCCTCTCGTTGAAGCGCTTATAGCCTTAACACTAGACAGGCAGTCACTGTCATACATCTCTAAGATTGCTGCTTTCATCCCATTGTGATTTGAATGGATCATTTTCTTGTGCTATTAAAAACGTGAATGAATGACAAATGAAAAAAAAATAACAGTGGATTTAAAAGTCTAAAAGCTTCTGGCAGAAGATGCCATATTGATATTTTTCTATAACATCCATGATAATCTGCAGGGCTGGATATCAAGAGAGATTAAGCTTTTTTTTTTTAAGAAAAAGATTAATTTTGGTGAATCAACCCTTTAAAATGTACTCAAAGGTCAGGACACCTGACAAACTATCTCTGTGTCCCTTGTCAGGTATGCAAGGCTACGTCTACTCCACCTTCCTGAAGCAGTACAACCCTCTGAGGGACTCGCAGCGGGCAGGCCAGATGGCCAAAGAGCAGCCCCAGCAGCAGCCACCTGCCACGGTGGATGAGGACTTTGATGACCTGAGTCTGTTCGTGTCAGGAAGCGGCAGCAGCAGCCTGCGCAGCTTCAAGCTCAGCACCACTGACAGTTGCTCAATTCTCTCGGGCCTGCAGGGGGAGCTGGAGAGCGCTGAGGACACGGAGGACACAGTGGACTCAGAGGCTCAGCAGGTGTGTGTGGTGGTCTGCCAGCTGATCACAGTGCTCTCACAGTGTCATATTAACATATCGCACTACTTAGCTCCATAGAGGATAACATAACAGTTAAGGTCAGAGTAGCTGTATACTCCGGAGTTAGAAAAAAAAAAAAAAAGACTGAAATTCAGGGTCAGAAATGAAACAAAAACCACACACACCACATGGACCTTAAAAAACTCATAAAAGTAAAAAAACAATTAAAAAAAACAAAGGCTCAGCCGATAATAACTTTAATGGCTTTTCCGAGCCAGCCTTCAGCTGTGAATTATGGGTTATTGCAGCGCGTAGGTAAACGAGGAGCACAGGTATATAGACTCGATCAGCAGAAGATGAGTCACTCTAAAATCACGTTTAATGGCTTCACCCTGTCTGCTGACATTAAATTTAATTGTTTTTAATAGCATTACACGGTGAGATCGCTGTCACTCAGCAGCACTCATAGGGTTTGTCCTTGGGGCCTTTGACTGAAATACATCTCTCATCTTCATCGAGTTATAGGTCTTGAAATACATAAAAGATTATAAATAAAAACTGACATAGGTTAATGGATCGCAGTGAGCGAGAATCAGTATTGGTGTTACTGCTGTGTTTTGCCAGGAAGCTTAACACTGCCACCTTCTGGATTAACAGGAGTGCATACATATTCCTTCATGATGCCTTTTGTTTTTTGTTTTTGGAGTGAATCTTGACTTTTTGCTGTTAACACATTTTAAAAGTGATAATTGCGTCTGCCTTTGCTCACACCAAAACTGCGTCTGTTTCCACAGTATTACGCCGTGTATGCATTTCAAGCCCGATGCGAACAGGAACTGACCCTGCAGGAGTACCAGCACGTTCGCATCCTTCAATTCTGTGACCTGGGAGGTAACAAGGAGTGGTGGTTGGCTGAGGCTAACGGACAAAAAGGATACGTCCCAGCCAACTACCTCGGCAGGATGTCCTACGCGTAAAACCCCCCCCAATTCTGAGCATCAGTTTACCGTTTTGACAAAATGTAATTGAAGCAAGCTACATTTCTGCTTGGCGAGCATCCCAACTGACATTGTTATCATACCATAGTGTTGATGTTGAATCTGCTTGGCCTTCAGAAGATAACAAGAGAGCTCACTAATGGGGCTCGACCAGTGATCTGTGATGAATGTGGATAATTATAAAAGCACAGGGCACTGTGCTGAGCACTTTTTATACTTCAGTGTTGTCGAGTTCATATGAATAATGAAGTGATTTATTAATGAAGTAAATTTTTATACATAAAAATATATGAAGTGATTTATAGATAGAGTATATGTTTTATGTGAAATGATTTATATGAAGTTTTATTCACCGTTTGCCCTGAAATGAAGAAATACGTTCAAAGTCGTTGATAACGTTATGAATAAAAACTGCCTCTGAGGTTATTGCTGTTCTGGTTTATTCTCCATTCTCCGTTTCTCCCAATAAAATTGAATGACTGATCGAGAAAACCCACTCACAATAAAGTCAAAGCTATTGCGAGTTTAACAACAGGACATTTAATGACACTAATTGATAAAAAGTGACATGACACTTTTTCACTGGTTAGATTTGTAAGGACAGGATGAGGCACACGAGTCTAGCAGCATTTACATAAAGTGAAATTCAAGTATTTAACTCAATGGTGTTACTTGATGTACAACTGCTCTTGAAATAGAAACGTAATGCTCTGGCACTCAATCGGCCCTCTTCGAGCATTTATTTTCCCCTTTCCTCACACCTCTTCCTCCTTTCACTCAGTCCTCACTCACTTCTTCAGTTTCTTCTGCGCTGCTTTCTTCTTCACCATTTGTAACCGCTTCATGGCGTTAAGCTGGGACTCTTGGGTTGTAGGTAGTTTGTCCCCAGGTGCGGCCTTTGACCCATTCCCATTGTTTCCATTACCTCCTCCGTTACTGCCTCCATTGCCTCCAGTCTGGGAGCTGTTAGGAGAGCCGGCCCCTGACGAAGAGCCGCCTTTGCTTTGGCCTTCACCGCTCGATGACCTATTCAATGGCTGCTTACCCAGAGTCAGAGGTGGAGGCGGTTTCAGGTTTGCCTGACTGGAGCCGTTTCCATTGCCGCTCCCAGATATCTTTGCACTCCCAAGCCCTGACTTTGCTCCAGCTAGCCCAGATAACCCAACAGGCTTCTGTCCAGAAGGAGTTGTCAAGGTCTTGCTGCTCCCACTTGGGCCTGAGGAACCTAGTTTGGAGCTAGCAGGAAGAGATGGGTTCGTTTTGGCGCCAAATGCAGCCCAGCCGGTAAGACCGCTGCCCGAGGAGGAGGAGCTGCTGCTGGTGGGATTGGCTGAAGTGGCTGGTGGCTGCATGGGAAAAGGTTACTGTCATTATTAGAGCGCAATACTGACTAATAACAAAGTACTAACTAACTACTTGGATTTTCTTTTCATCTCTTTCATATCTCTCAAGATGTGAAGGATCATCCCTATGTTTTATTATCATTTATGTTTTATTACTTGAGAACAAGTCCCTGTTGCTCCCACTTGGGCCTGAAGAACCTAGTTTGGAGCTTTAATTTTCAAAAAACCAGTTTGTCCTTCAGTGGCCACCATAGCTAAGATTATGCACTTGAATTAGGAGGGTTAGGAAAACAATATTCAGTTGAATACAATCCACTGACATCTAGTAGTGAGATTTTACATAACATACCTTTAAGTCTGAGGCCCTACATTTTTAACTGACGCTTTTGTACAGGACTTGAAGGCTTCATTACCTAATCGATGATGTGCTTGGGTCACCCCTATTCTTGTCACATCACTGCACTTTTGGCCCACTTCAGGAAGAGCTTCTCTGTTAAGAAAACTAGTTGTCCAAATGCATGCAGGGTTGTGTTTATGATTCCCAACAGTCAGAGCTGACTGATTATTGTGAGTAGTCCTGTGCCTCAAAATACAATTTTGGGGAAGAAGTCACAATGCCTTTATCTAACCAACTCCAAAAGACCATTCATCTATCTAGGACACCCAACGCTTTAAAAAGGGACCAACAGTTTGGAAACAATGACATGACTGGAGCTTGTGCTATTTGACTGCTGGCAGCAGAGCTGACCACCAGAGAAGTTGGCAGAGCAATGAACCTTGATTGCAACTCAGCAGAAAACATTGGGAGTTGAGTGACAGAGAAGTCACTTCTTCAGAGTGAAGAAGTGACTTGGATGGGTGACAGAAACGTTTCTCCCACTGAAAACGCTACGTCCAGATGAACAGAATCAACTTTCTGGGTGATTTTTTAACTGTTCCCACAATCAGATCGAAGTACGCTTGAGGTGCTTTCAATTATTGTGGTCCTAATCTCTGGAACAAGCAGCCTGCTGACTCAAGTTCAAATACATCTGTGTGTAGATTCAAAATGGACTCAAAACCTCTCTGCACACAGGCCTACAGTTAATATGTGTTATTTTTTTTCACTGCTTTATGGTGTTGTTCTTTTTCTGTATTAAGCACACTGAGCTTTAATATAATGAAATGTACTATAAAAATAAAATTTTCACTGTCAGTGGTGCGTTATTAAACATATTACCAATAATCTCTGCAGGCACTTTTTGTGGGTTTCAACCTTCTTGTACTCAATTATAATAACTCTCCATATATTAAAGAAGTTTGCTGGAGACAGTAGGTGAACAGATGATTTAAAAAAAAGAAAAGAAAATGACCTATAAATACAAGAAAAGGTTCTTCGCATCAGTCTGTGAACTGCAAAGCAGAAGCATCAAATTACCAGCCTCTGCTTTGTTACGGCATCTGATTAAAAATAAAAAATAAAAGCCTATAAGCAGGAAAATTCCTCAGCTACTCACACCGCATCCTGCTTGCCTGAGCAATACTTTTGCTGGAAACTATGAAAACTCTTACACCTCACGGTAGAAGTATTAACATAATCAAATCTGTGACTACAGGGTATCATGTTTGCTATCAAAATAACTTTTTGGTGAACTCCATTAAGTGAAAGCACTCTGAAAAGTTTTAAACCCATTCCCTCTGGAGAAATGGCACCGTGCTGGAACACTGATCCTTGAAAATAAGTTTACACTTTCTGCTCATTTTCCTCTGCGGGGATTTATGCAGACTGCCTTTCACAGCAGTTTTGCACTCTGACTGCAACTGCTGTTCTCTCCCTTGCAGTCCCAAGTAATTTACGGATGTGAAATCATAACTTTTGCTTGTCTGAGAAGAAGGAGAACGTGAGACGACACAAGGGCTGTGTATAACCAGTCACATTACCAATGCACGTCGATGGACACCATAACAAGTTAACACATACCTTCACTTCTGTTCTTTTGAATGCTTGGAAGGTGCTGGCTGTGTCAGTTTTGGGTTTAAGCTCCGTCTTTTTCACTAGTGTGTCTTTTACAACAGGTGCTGAAGATGCAGACGCAGGGGATGGCTTCTGTGGAGGTTTCTGGGCCTTGTGGACAAAACACAAAAACAAACCTTTTACTTAAAAACAAACCAAGCTCGCTGAATCCAAATACAAAGCTGATACTGGAATTTATTTTCCTCACCATACGCTTCATTTGCCTGGTACATCGGGCGCAGTACCACACAAGCCGTGGGTCATTGACTTCTTTGTCGGTCACCTGGGGCTTGTGGCAGTCCTGGTGGTACAGGTTATGGCATTCCTGGCACTCCACCAACTGGTTCCCCATGGATACTGTCATTTGTCTTAAGGAATGAAAACACAGCAGGAAGGTAAAGACATATGACAGGAACACATAATTAATCTGCTAACACGTTTACCTGTTTAGGTTGACGATGGAGTAAAATGAATCTCAATAGTTAAAAGTGGCAAAAGTTCGAAGTAGTTTTTTTTTGCATATGCTATATTTCTACTGCATTTCTCATATACTGTTTTTATCATTATCATTTATTCTATTTATCTATTTTGTATGTGGATTTTTTCTTTGGCCTGTTGTGGACAGCAAAGCAAGAGTTGGCTCACCTTGGGACAGGGAGACATGTTTCTTTACTCTGGATATGGCAATAAGTTTGAAACTTGAAAGTGCAACTCCAAAATTTACCATATCTACAAATATTCAACATGTACCTGCAAACCACACAAGCCAGGCCCATTTCCATGGCGAAGTCATCAGCGCTGGTCTCATCGTCATTTATGTTTGGCAGCAGGTCTTTGCTTGTCTGCACAGTGATCGGAGAAGAGCGATTCTCCTGTTTCTCCAAACGAGGCTTTTTCGGGGGATCCACCTCAGCCAAGTCAACCCTGATCTATTTTTTTTCCAGTAAGACAGAAAGAGCATATATTAGACATGGCATGTTGGCATCACTGACAAACATTTTCAAACTGCATCTACTTTACTGTAACACTAGTAGTCTTCTATGTAATTGTACACATGTATGCTTCTCAGATTTGCAGGAAATTTCTGAATTCAAATTTATTTAACATATAAGCAGCTCTGACCTACTCTGAGCTGGTTCTTTACCTTGATTGATTGATTACTCCTCCACTTTTCACCAAAAAAAGTTTCATTGTTTTAATAAAATATCTATTCATTCCTTTTTTTCCCCTCAGTATAAGGAGAGAAACTCCCTTTGATATGCCCGCTACAGCCATGCACTGAACTAAAAATAATTTTTAAAAAAAACCTTGTAGCCTGTCTGGCCTGAGAGTACATGTGCTTAAGGTCCAAAACAAATACTTATTCACAGGAGCCAAACAGGACTAGGACACAGCCAACTAAAGAAAGATTCATGTTAGGTATTTGGCATGCGGCTAAGCTGGAGGGAGAGCAGCTATTTGACTTGGCCTGTCACGACTCATTGACCTCTCCATCCCGAAAAGCTCTTTAGCCGTTTAGCTGCACGTTTACGATCATCAGAGAATATTAAAAGTGTCTGCAAAATAATTAAATAATGTTAAATATGAAGAAAAGACTGCTTAAATCGCAGAGAGTGTTCTTGACTTACTTTTTTTCCCCCCTTTCTTTTTCTACTACTTCCCCTTACAAAAAGGATTGTGTGGTCCAACACAACACTTCAAAATCTCAACAACTACCAGGTTCTTGAGATTTTCTAGTATTTTTGCACTTAGTTGATGACTTAAAATTCACACAGTACCTTCTCAGAGGGTCTCTTCTCGCTGTCTTTCTTGCTCTTCTCAGGTTTACTACTTCCACTGCTGCTACTTGAAGATGAAGAACTTGAAGACTTGGAGTCTTGCTTACTTAAAGTCAGTTTTGACACAGTCCCCTTTGATACCTCTATGTCCTGAGGACACATGATAATAATAAAAACAATAACAATAATAATAATATTAACTTTTAGTCTTAGAAAGGGAAATTAAGGTTTAACAACAACGAGATACAGCATAAAGAGACTGTATAAACATGTACGTCTCCAATTTCTTACTTTTTGTAATGAACGGTATGATGAGTCACTTCCTCTTGCAAGGGATTCATCAAGGAGAGCTTTGAGTTTCTCTGCTGAGTCTTTACTTTTGGAGTGTAAATAACTCAGTGCCTTTAGAAAGATGGGATCCAGCTCCAAACTGACAGGTCCAGCCATGATGGAAACTGAGGATCAGAAAACACAGTTTTTCAGGCTTCAGGGAACAAATAACATCCCTCTACTGAGTAAATCATGTGTAGTTAAACATGTTTAGTTAAACTTGTGTACTGATGTAATGTTGTACTAGACAACAAAGGATAGTAAGAGTAAAAAAATTAGTTTTTTTTTCATTTATTAGGGAAAAAGACTATCCAAATCGACCTGGCCCCATGTGAAAAAGCACTTGCCACCAGATTACTGTCAGACACGTTAAATTGAGAAATCCCTTAAATAGGACCTATTTAACAAAGTGAAGTAGGCTAAAAGGTCTCAAAAACAATCAGCCCCAGACTGCAATCTAAAGAAAGTGACCAAAAGCAGAGAAACAAAGTAAATGACATTTATCAATCTGGAAAGGGTCCCAAAGCCATTTCTAAGGCTTTGGGACTCTAGTGAACCACTATGAGAGCCATTCCCAGGAGTGACCGACCTACGAAAATCATCCAGGTCACAAAAGAACCCAAAACAACATCTAAAGAATAGCAGGTCTCACTTGCCTCAGTTAAGGTCAGAGTTAATGATTCAACAATAAGATAGAAACTGATCAAAAATGCCATCCTTGGGAGAGAGAAGCCTAGTCAAAGTCCAGAATTAAATGTGACTGACGTTAAAAAGTGATGGGAGAAGGGAGCCGGAGATCGACAGACGGATTGGTGCTGCGGCTGCAGTGATGCAGACGCTGCACCGGTCCGTCGTGGTGAAGAGGGAGCTGAGTGTAAAAGCGAAGCTCTCAATTTACCGGTCGATCTACGTCCCTACCCTCACCTATGGCCACGAGCTGTGGGTAGTGACCGAAAGAACGAGATCGCGGATACAAGCGGCGGAAATGAGCTTCCTCCGAAGGGTGGCTGGCCTCTCCCTTAGAGATAGGGTGAGAAATTCGGCCATCCGGGAGGGGCTCAGAGTAGAGCCGTTGCTCCTCCACATCGAAAGGAGCCAGCTGAGGTGGTTCGGGCATCTGACAAGGATGCCTTCTGGGCGCCTCCTGGGTGAGGTGTTCTGGGCATGTCCCACCGGGAGGAGGCCCAGGGGCAGACCCAGGACACGCTGGAGAGATTATATCTCTTGACTGGCCTGCGAACGCCTTGGTGTTCCCCCGGATAAGCTGGAGGAGGTGGCTGGGGAGAGGGAGGTCTGGGCTTCTCTGCTTAGGCTGCTGCCCCCGTGACCCGGCCCCGGATAAAGCGGATGAAGATGGATGGATGGATGACGTTAAAAAGGCTGATCATGTACAAAAACCCTTGAATGTGGCTGAATTAAAACAACTCTGCAAAGACAGTTATTGCAAATGCTTGATTGCTGTTCTCGCTGGCAAGGGTGGCACAACCAGTTATTGGTTTGGGGGGAGGGGGGAGGGGCAATTACTTTTTCACAGAGGCCCAGGTAGGTTTGAATAGTTTTTTTCCCCTTAATAAATGAAGAAATGCATTCTGTATTTACTTATGTTATCTTTAAAATTTGTTTCTTGAACAGAAACTTAAGTGTTAAAAATGTGAACAATTCAGCAAGGGGGCAAATACCTTTTCATAACACTTTAAGTAACATGTTGTTTAGATTTCTTGAAACATGATGCATCTATTTCTGGTGCTCTTAACATTAATGACGCATAAGTCAATATTTTAGTAAGACTTAAATATTTAGTGAAAACTGTTTCCCATCAGTAAAAGCTCTGCCACCTTCACAATAAACATCTTTATTACTAAACGAAGGGCACTTGAAGGGGAGACGATAGATCTCCGTTAAAACTAGGATTAATGGTGCGTTCCAGATTAAGTCGAAAATCTGAATTTCCGAGTTCCCAGTCAATCTGTTGATTCCAGTTAATCTGGAACATCCCCTCAACTCAGGTTCCCCACTCGGAAGAGACCCTTCAACCCCGAGTTAACTATCCAAGATGGCGGCAGTGAACGTAAACAGCAGTAAAACTGTAAAATGTGTAATTTGTACTGTCACTTTTGTGTATTTATGATTCGCTAAATAAGCCATACAGAGAGCACTGGTCAGACTCTATCCATGAATGTGCTACCACGGTCATCTTAAGATTAAAAAACAAATACGATGCTGTACTGCTAGTGATAGCTAAATGGCTCTAACTTGCTAAGAACCAAAATAAATAAGATTTTTTTTTCTCGCTTTTTTACCATTTTTGTTAGCACCGACTTCCAAGGTTACTGACATGCGGATCTGTTTTGTGATATGTCATGTGCTGTCCTGTTTTGTTTTGTTTGTTTTTTTCTGTGGGTTAAAACAAATATTTATTATTATCTTCCTTCTCACGTTTGTAGATTGAGTCCCAAATGTCTCAATTCCGTCTGTCGGGTGTAATATTTAAAATTTCACACAAATTAAAAAAAAGAGTAACTTCGGCTGCTGCGTAACGTAATCAGTCCGGACTAGCAGCAACACAAGGGACCATAATAGCGCCACAACGGTAAAAGTTCTCGTCACCCGAAGCTGACAGTTAGAAATTAGGATTTACAAGTGAAATCGTTAAACTGGAATACATTACCTCACACTCTGCTTCTCGTAAGCTTGTCTCTCCTCAATCCGGTCTTTTCGATTTCATGGGAAAACTGACGGCAGAACACTACTTCCTACAAAGGAGCCGTTTCCTCTAACCTGTGCAACACTCAAATATGTCCGCAAGATATAAGCGCGGAACCTTATGAAGGAAGTTGTGTTACTCCAGAATATTTCACATCATGGCTTCTTCGTTTAATAGTTAATAAAAAAAGAGCCAGTTTTATGGAGCGGGCACTCTTAAAATATTATACAGATTTACATGTATTTTTCCAGTGACACATCGTGTGTTGTTTATTCGTAAGTAGAAAACAGGTGAAGCTGTGGTAGCTTTAGCACAGGGGAAGAACAAGAAGCAGCCCACACCATAACAACAACGTGGTTTTATAGAAGCTACTGCTGCTGTAAGTATCACTCATAGTGACATTTAACGTGTTAGATACAGCTGCTTTTCCATTTACAAACCCCACCTCGGAACACCTTTCCGAGGCTAATTTTTAAACCCTCACATGTGTTTCACCCCGCAGTGCTGACTTTATTTACAATGAAGCAACAGCCCGAAAACCAGCAGCAGCCCTCTCTCTATTTAGATGTTTGCTGTCAAAACGAGGAGCCGCGCCTTCCCCTGCACACCTCCATCGTCCTGTTCCTCCTTTCCTACTGCGAGTGCAAGTTTTTTAAAGTTTACCTGGTCTTCAAGAAACCCAGCAGCTCCGAGTCTCTGAGAAGTCAGCTGCCAGAGCATCTGGACTCCTCTGATGTTCAGTCAGAGGCTCTGCCTCAGCTGGTGAGGGACTGTCGCCTCCCTGCTGTTTTGGATGAGACTGGGCAGCTCTGCAGGGCAGGATTGGCAGTGGTCCTTAGACATATTATCAACAAAACCATCGAGGCTGACCCCTCCAGAAATGATGTACTGGCTCTGCTGGGTTTCAAGAAAACTTGTCTGAAAGCCTGTGCCGAGGTTAGTGGCAAAAAGGGAAGCAAAAGACAAAAATACACAAAAGAAAATAAACAAGTGACTATGGGATCTCTCTGCAAGGTCATGGGCAATACTGAGTGTTTTACACTTAAACTGACGGTCTGTAGTAGGCTATAGGTGAACTTTGGGATTAACATCATGTCAACATCCAGTGTATAAACACTGTACACACAAATTTACACAAATTTCAACAATATGTCTAAAAGTAAGCACACAGTTACAAACCAGTTATAGTTAGCTGAAACTAAACTAAAGTCCATGCCAAAGTATCCTTAGGCAAGAAACCGAACCCCAAGTTACTCTCCCAATGCAGTAATTGGAATATGAATGTGTGTGAAAGCACTTTGGTAGAGAAAGCATTGAAAAAAGACCTTGTGTGAATGACTGAATGAGTCATGCTGTTTAAAGTGCTTTGAGTGCATCTATATAAGAACCAGTCCATTTACCATTTAGTGACTTCAGGAACAAACTGAAAGCTGTTGTGAAGCAGTGTAATGCTCTCTCCATCAGTAATGATTTGCTGAAATCAAAAAGAACCATTAAATCTTTGAATGAAAGGAAAACAGAACCAACTTAATGCGAACAAAACCCCAAAACTCAGTCATTACAAAAAGTGACGGTTAACAAAAAATAAAGGCCATCTGCAAATCTACAAAATCAAGTAAACTAAATAAATGCAAAATCTTTAAGATCACCACAATTAACAACTTTAAAAAAGCATTATAAGTAAATAATGAAGTAAATCTTATTTTGCTTTAAAGTTTGCATGGATTCAGATCTAGGAAAGCTCTTATACCTCACAACTTTGCCCGTCTGTTGTTCCCCATCAGGGTCCCAGAAGGTTATTTATAATAGGTGGTTCCCAGTTGGCTAATGAAATTTAAAGCACTCTGTGGTAAACTAGATGTATTTCACATATACACATATTCTGCACATAGCAGAGTTATGTTTTTTGTGTTTTAAATTACAAATAAATATCTGCACACCTGCACAATAAACAGTTGACCAGTGCTATGATAAGGACTTGTATTTCAGCATTTTTTGGAATGTCTTTTTATTTTGAGTGCATTTGTGGACAGACCTCAAACACCATGTTTTCCTCACTCTTAGGTGAGCCGGTGGACTAGATTGTGTGAAATTGAAATCCCCTCTGCTGTTGAAGAACACCTCCAGAATCCCGCAAATGATGATCAGCAGGTGCCCCTCTCCATTCTCACCCTTGAGCGAAGGCTTGCAGAGCCTGTCAGAGTCCACAACGATGACAAAATACGAAGGCGGAAACTCCAGGAGCAGAGACGCGAAGAGTCTGCTGAAAGCCAAGAGAACCTGGACTCCGAGTCTGGGCTTGGACAGTCGTCTCAGGCCTGTGATGGACTTGAGCTCAGAGCAGCTTTGGCCAAACTGTCTGTGGATTCAGTACCAGCTTTAACCACCAGAGAGAACTCTGAGATCAGGAAAGTGAAGACTGCAGATTTGCCTCCGTTGGAGCATGTGTTTGCTGAGGGACTGTACTTCACTCTGACTGATGTGGTGCTGCTCCCATGCATTTATCAGTATCTGGTAAGGGCTTTTTGACATGTAATTAATTTTTGAGTGGTGTCAGCAACCTCATTCTGATTGTTACTGTCTAATTAAGAATGGCACATACACATCAAAGCACAACTAATTTTATTAGCAATACCCATTTTTTTCAGTTTAAGCCTGTCGCTTTTATTTCACTGACACACTTTCTTTACAAATGCTCTTTCAATAATACACCTGTTACACAAACAGTCAAGTGCTGATAGGAAAGGCTTTGTCTCAGTGCATACAAACGTGGCGCTGATGTCAGGCTGAATGCTTTCATTCAGACCGGAGCGTGCAGTTACATGAATTTGCTGGCTCTTTAATACCTTTATTATGGTGACTTGTCAAATTATGCATGATGTGTGGTTTTGACACTCTGGTCAGGGTGAACAGGTAGTACCCCCAGTTCCCTTTTTTAAATCCAGCCAGGCAGAAACTTGGGTTAAGAAGACTCGCTGCATCAGACTTGGCACAGTTTTTGCTCTCAAAGGTGGTCTGGAGCCACCTGGCAAAGGCTGATAACACTGTACGGGGAGGGTTTTTATTCAAATGCAGCAGGTTGAAATACATTTTACTGACTTTACTTTGGGAACAGCTGACAGAGTTGGCAGGTTGTTATGTTGACCTAAAAAAACATAAACTCCTAACTCGAAAATTAGAGACTTTAGAAGCTCAAGCACTCACTGAATATTCATTACGCCCCATTGTTTGTGATGAATTCGGTAGCAACTGCAGCGGCGAACCGCGAGCTGTAAAGTTCAGGCTTATGCTGTTATTGATCAGGAATGCCGCATTGTCTGGCAGTGGAGTGGGTCTCAGCCTCCATTTCACCTTTCAGCTGTCTCCAGCTATTCCTCGACTGTGGGAAAGAACTGAAGTTCTCACAATGAGGCTTTTAGTAGTCAGCTGTGCCCCAGTGGTTTCCAGTTTCACACTCAGCCTAGCGTGTCTCCTCTTAACGGCCATCACTGTCCACAACACATGCAGCCACAGTGAATCCTTTCCACTCCACCCTCTTGTCGTGCCCCTTCTGCCTCCGTGCACCACTCTGTGCGCAAACACACACACACACACTCTGTGCCCTGATGCTGCGTCTCAGATCATGTCTTTGTTTGTTTCTTCACCCTCTCCTCCTGCCAGCTCTGTTTTGATTTTTTTTTGCCAGTCTGTCGCACAAGTGTTCACCAGCGTGATGTGTGAATTCTGGTGGAACGTGGCATCTCGCTCAGCTGGCAGTAACATGTCAGTCGAGTCACTTAATCAATATTTCCTTGTTGTTTTCCTCTTTCTCTTTCATCCTTTTCTTGGTCTTTAATAGTGTTCCCTCCAAGCCCGTGCTGCCGCCACTCTACATCATCTCCCCCACCTACTACGCTGGTACGGCCGTGTCCAGGAGGTACCGGGGGTGCTTCGGGCAGCCAAAGCTTGTGGGCTACTTCTGTCCATACCACAGGCTCCCACGTCTGGACTCCCAATTCTCTCAGCAGAGGACAACCCACACAGTCTACCGGTGGAAGAGGAAGAAGGCCGGGAGATGGCCCCAGAGGTTCCTTTTGTCGGCGGCCCAAGGCCCACAATGACTAAACTCAAAGTAAATGATTACTTTCCTTTACTTAATCCTCAGCATGCTTTGCAGCTATATGTTAACCAAACATGTTTTGTTCCAACACTTCCATCCTGACCTAATATCAACGGATCTGCCTCCCATTGTCCCCTAACAGCACAGATTCGCAGCCTCCAGAGTGGTTGTTAAGTATTATCCCTGTAATTTCATGCCTCCATTTTCTGCTGATTGCGCATCAAGAGTATAGCTCTGAGTTAATGTTTCGGTTTCTGGCAGACTTTTGTAATTGTTGGATATTTAGTTTTTCTGCCAGATATTTATCACTGATTGCTTTCAGTCATAAAATTAACATTTTAAGTGGTCTTTAAAAAAAAAAAGAAATTCAGAGCTGTTATTGATGCATATTATTTTGCTCTTGTAGACATTACAAAAAAACAACCTTTTTTTTAAGAGTAACAATCTGTTTATGAGAAAAAAAACACTGTATTTGCCTGGGGTGCTTTTTTTTTTAAATGCACATTTCAGTATTCTCAGCGGATCCTGTTACCACTTGCAGGAGTGCAGACAGTGCACATTCAGCTTATCTTCATTTCAGGTGCAATAAAAACAATGAATCTGGTCCAAAACAAAACAAAAATGTTATAGCTTTACTTAGTTTATAGTTATGGCTAAAAATCTACATGTGCACAGGCAAGATACACGACCCAGTGCAGGTCCCTTAGGAAGGATTGTCGAGAGACTTGCTCATTCGCACACGTTTATAGATTTCTTTGCTCCATATATTACCTCTGCAACAGCAGGAGATAAGCAGGCCCAGCTGTTTTAAAGGAGACTGTCTCCTCAACCCTGACTAACCTCTCGCCACTGAGCCCTCAGACTGTTTTCTTGGCTTTTTTTGCTCTGCTCTCTTAGGAATGATATTTCTGTGATTTCCTGCTGGCTACATTTCTATAACAATGTGAGCGAGGCGAGGAGAAAAAAAACAAGAGGTTTGGAAAATTCTGATGAGGGTGAGTGAGCTGGGTGGTCAGGATGGGATGTGTCTTTTAGATGTGCCGTGTTGCCGGATGAAATGTAGTTAGGCCCACATGTGTGTAAATGACAGTTTTGCTGGCAGGTTAAAATCCGACATTAAAACTGTGAGAGGAAAGCGTGAACACACACAGACAAACACACAATGGCCACCATTCTCTGCCTAGAGGGATTACAAGGATGGCTACGTGTCGCCATCATCATGTCTGCAGTGCAGCTGTTGCGTTGGCTAATGCGCCTGTCTGTGTGTGCATATATGTCCTCTGTGTGTGTCCCACCGAGGTATAAACACACAGAGGTCTGCCGTCTCACATGGTGACAGTCGATCCTTCACGCCGGCTAACCAGAGGCAGCGGGCTCATCTCGCAACACCATTCACATTACAAATGGCTCATAAACTCTGCCCCTTTATCACTCCAGTTAACACACACTCATGCATACTGTTCAAGCTCCCCGTGCAGTGATCTGTGGAGCCCCAGCCTGTGATCTGTATCTATGGTAAACAAACGGGTATCCCGACACCAGAAATTAAGACCCGGTGTTATCACTGCCTAACAAGAGCTAACACAACTTAGATATCAAAAATAGAGGTTTCTAAAAAGCAGAATTACTGGGTTTGCAGGAAGGAAGTTAAGTCTTTGATTTTATGTCTGATGAATTGGGTTCACAGGGGAGCTGTTGTTCCAGAAACAGCGATTGAAGACAGTCTGTGTGTGTTCCCGTGAAAAGCTCCTCTCTGAAATCAATGAGCGTTATGGCAGGATAATAACGCAGTCTTGTATTATTACCTATTATTTGTCATTTAGGTTTAAAGCTTGACCAGACAGCCAAGATTCATTGATGCAGGTGAACAATCAAACTTAAGAATATGATTTAATAGAAGAAATAGGGCTTTAAACAGAATCACCTTTTCATATTAAAAATTATCACAGCTTTAAGGTTTCCTGAGTGTACTTGGAGGTACCTCAAACATATTTACCCAGTGACCAAAAATGACCTTATCAGCATTTGCACTACAAGTTTGTGTTACTGTGGAGACTGAATATAATTGGTTTTGGCACAGACTATAAGGTGTTGATTTAAGTTTTTGAGCTTGGGGTTTGCAGTGTTGGAGACTTGGATTGGTTTGTATTATATAGTAGCATGTGTTTATATAAAGATGAATAGAACAAAATATTAGAATATTTTAATATAGCACCCAGACATTGTTCAACCCCAGTGTGTAACACACAAATCAGTTATCGTGTCAACAGAAGCAGAACTAAGGGTCTTTAGTAATATAGTCTTAATTGCAGTGCTTTTATTGCACCTCACAGTGTTTGTATTTTTCTGATATCCCAATGTAATGTCATTGTACATGATAGTCAAGTCTTTATTCATAAAGCACATTTAAATGTAACAGATGGTGACCAAAGTGTTGCACATATTTAAGGTTACAGGTTACACCCTCTATTAAAGGGGTGTAATATTATAGTAAAGTTTTTTTCCTCTCTATATGGGAAATAGCTGCAGGGATTTACTGAACCATGCGCAGACGTCTATGTAAATACAGACGGTATAAAAGATGGACATAGCTACCGTGATGTCGTCCACTGATTTCTGAATTCAGTGAAACCTCTGGATGAGTGTTTCCATCTACGCTGTCTTGGTTGCATAAAAATGAATTTTTATTTAATATGACCCAAATTTCTTTGGATCTTGGCTGCCTTTTGTTCTTTTCTCTGTCAAGATGATCTAACGCAGCTCTGAGGAAGCCAATCCATGATTGATAGAGTTCCATTTTTTTGTGTGTGTGTGTGTTTTGTTTTGTTTTTTTCTATCCACATGTGCTTTTACTGCATTGACAGTGTGTTCGGGATCATTGTCTAGCTGAAAAATTAAGGCTTTACCAATAGAGGCTATTGCATGATTGAGAATGTGCCTTTCAAGTTTCATTTTAAAACACCATTCAAATTGTTCATTCTACCATTCTACCATGCCTGTTTACCTGCGGTTTCAGTCGATTTCAGAGTCTGTAGCAAATGAGCTGTTGCCACCCCAGACGCTGTGGTGAGAAACACGGCAGGAAAGGAGAACTGAGAACACAGCCTCATCAGAAGCTTCTAAATAGCACTGCCTTCTAGCAACAAATATTACATCTATCTAGACAAACCTTAGCTGTTTTGCATAGCAAAGCTAGTTAAATGCATAGTTAGCCCTCCTGTCATCCTGGAGAGAACTAAAAAAAGTTTACCACGGTTTCCTTGGTTCTCTTGCTATTGTAGTTAATTGTACTAGATGTGCTGGAGTATGTTCTGTACTGCTGAAGCAATCTTCTGTCTCGAAAATTTAATAAGAGTTCTATTGTGTGCAAGGTAGCAGAGGGCTTGTACAGAATAAGTCACTCGATTACAACAATTTGAACTACAGAACCTGAAGGCTGTGGGGTTTCTATAGTAACTTGTATTTGTATATTTGTGCGTGTGTGTGTGTGTTTGCATGTGTGTGTGTTCTTTACTAAGGAAAATGGCATCGAGGCAGTCTTCACTCCTCATCCTTGCCCTTCCTGGACCCTCCCATGGGAAAGCTTACCAGGAGCGATCAACCCTACTGAAGGTAAACTCTAATCTTGCCTTGAGGCTGTGTTCTTTGCTGGCTCCATTTTATTTTTGCCCTCCTGCCCTTGCACTTTTATCATTGCCCCTTTGGTTTGTTTTAGTTTTATTTTCTTGTATTTATTTGATGTCTTCATCTCTCTTTGTCCTCCTTTCACTATTTTTACTTCCCTCATGTTGAGTAAGCCTGTATGCCTCTGCAACACTCCACAGCCTCTCTTTCTTCCACCTGTTTTCTGGGTTGACTTCAAAAAACACAAATATTACTATATATGGAGCGAGGAACATGAATAAATATTTGCATTATACCTTTCGGTACTACTGTGGCTGTTGGTGATTTATAGCTGCACCTTATGCTAACACATTTTATGTTAATCTGCAGGTGGATGCGGTTCCCCTTGAGGGTCCCCTAATGAATTTTAATCTACATGTGCTATCCTCCTGATGTTGTAGGGTGAAAGTGTGAAATAGGTCTGTGGTAGAACAAGAGTCAAAACAATAAAAACACCTAAAAAGGTTCAAAGACAACTTGTACAGCATCCCACTTGTCTTAGTGGATACTTCTTGCTGTGAGAGTAGTTTCTGATAGACAATGGGGGAGGTTTGTTGGGAGGTTTGTTGATTGCTGCCCCAGGTGGCACTGGAGCAACAGAGAGAGGGAAAAATCTGTTTCTTTGCCTCTTTTCCTGCATTTTCTCTTTTTAGTGAGATGTCTTTGTTGTTAGTGACGCTAAATGATGCACATGCATCACTCCCAACATACAAGTGTTATTCCATCCATCCATCCATCCATACATTAATTTTAATCCATCCATCCATAGAGAGACAGACAACCATTCACACTCACATTCCCATGTATGGCCATTTTTGGAATAGACGTGCATGTTTATAGACTGTGGGAGAAAGCTGGAGCCCGGGGAGACTACCCCCACAGACACAGGGAGAACATGTAAACTCCACAGTCTGGGTTTGGTGGAACCTTCTTGCTGTGAGGTGAGGGTACTTGCTGCCACACGGTCACGTTGCCCCTTCAGTGTTATTGTTACAAGAAATTGGGGAAGGTAGATGAAGGCACATGCTTCATGCATGTAATTGTTTAAATATTTCAATTTTCTTTAATATTGTGTAGTGCATTAGTTTCTTTCTTCCTTTCATTTTTGCTTATTTGGGAAATTGTTGCAAGCAGGAGTTCATTCTCAGTGCCTATTTCCTCCATCAAAGAAAATGAGAAAAGGAAACCAGAAAGATATTTCATTAAAAAAACACCTTAATTTAAGATCCCTGCTTCTTTTCTGCTTTTGTTTTGCGTAGGTCAAGTTTCCACTTCATTACCATGATATTAAGCTTTTTTTTCACTCCAAGCAACTTGAATAGTAAATTCATTTTATCCATGGCACCTTTAAAACAGGTTTACAAAATGATACATTACCATACAATACAACAAAGAACCTGCAGAGAATGAGCAAACACGCTAAATAAGCAGATAAACGAGCTGTTGAGTGATTTTGTTTATTTTGCGTACTGAAGCCTTTGCTCTGTGATCCATCTTTTAACTTGCACTACTTTGAAGCTAATTTTCCCCGACTTAATTTCCCAACGTATTTATTCCTACTTTTACTGATTCAACAGAAACTTTGACAACAAACGGTGTTTTGATTTGCTCATTGTTATTTTCTGTTTGTTTGAATATTCCAGGCAGTCAATATGACACTCATCTAAATTGATGTGTTGCCCAAATAAGGGCCTGTTAACACATTGACATATTTCTAGTATCTGTCATCATTTTGAGATAAAAAAATATATAAAAAATGTGTTTTAATATTTAGGCTTTACTGTAGCTGTATACAGATGTGCAGTGTAGGATTTATAGAAACATAAAGGTTAAAAATGAGCAAAATAAAAATGTTATGTTTAAATATTTAGTGTAGATCATTTGCAATCAACAGGTCTGTGGGTGGGTTTCTAATGAGGAAGCACCCAATCGGGACCTATACAGATATTCACCATTCTGGCAGCTGGGCAGTAGCAGATTTCAATAACTGTAGTATTTTTTTTTTTCATTTATTTTTCTCATTATGCCAGCGAAATAAATACTTAATTATGAATATGTAACTTTTAAAGTCTCTCAAGTCCTCATCACATACTTTAAATCTTGTAAAATTGAAGTAAAGTCATGATGCTAATTACTGTTTATAGACACTTACTTGCTTGGCTTAGTTGGTTTGAGGCTCTTGCCATTAAAACAACAAGCATTAAAACCAATGCTACTAACAACCTGATTTAAGATCACTGAGTTCCTGATGCAGGCTATCTGTTGTTTTAGAATCCAAGAAAACGTATGTCCCCCTCCTTAATGCGATTTACATGATTGATGTTTAGTTACCACATTTAGACACCACACTACTCTTGCTTTCATGTAGGTGTAGACCCGAGTGTCGTCTATTGATCGGTTGCTGTTTGGTAGTATCAAGATAAGGTTAGAAGAGTAGTGGAGAGGAGGATAGACCAGACTTAGGAAATATCTGGCTTCTGTTAGCGGGTCAGCTTTTTGTATTTGGCGCTCTCATTGTATGGGACTTCATTTACTTTGGTCCTTTTGTATCAAGTTTGATGATTGATTTAAGACTGAAGTGCACGGATAGTCTGTCATCTTCTTCACATACTTGGAAAAAATTTAAATACAGTTTTTCTCATATTTGTTAAGTTTGATGACTGGTTCTGGATAGAAAGTCAGAAATGTTTTTAGAAGTTTCATGACAAATAATTGAAAATGTGTTGAGATATTTATTTAAAGAAAACAAGGTCGAGGTATAGGAAAGTCAAGGCATCTCCTAAATTAGAAGAGTTCATTGTATGTTAAATAAATCTTCACAAAATTTCTTTTCATGGCACAGATTCACCAAAAAAACATTATAGGGATTTCACCATCACTAAAGTCATCCTGGAAACTTGGATATCTTGTCTGTATGTTTGTTCAGCTCCATTGTCCTAAAATTGGGGATTGTATATAAAGACGTTCCACACTGAACTCATTTTTGGCAGTTTGACTCCAGTAAAGTAAAAATCCAGAACGACGTCTTAAAGTTGCCAAAATGATAGGAGTCTGGGGGTGGAGCAGAGTTAGCAGATGGCTGATTGTAACTCTGGACAATGTTTTCAGAACATCCTGGATTAGGTGGAGATGCAGAAGAGGAAAGATGGACTTGGAAGGCAGACTGACATAATAGGGTTGAGTTTTAAAGAGGGGATATGAGACCGATTGACTCGGTGAAGACGGCCAAGAAGATGATTGCATCAGAGGAGTAATGACAAAGCTGAGAGTGAGGAGAGTTTGGCAGCGTGGGAAAGCAAAAAACAACAAAAAGAATAGAGCAGCAGGAACGGTCCCAACACTCAGAAGTGCAGGCACAAAACGCAGGAAACCTTTTTGAACCCACACGAAACGTCATTAGAAGACTATGGAAGCACTTTAACTGCATAGTCAATGTTTCAATGTTGGTCTGTTGTGCTGAATTAGAGCCAAAAAAACTTTTGACTGCACTGTACTAGTTATATTGGGTCTGACTGATTTTTAGCTGATTAATGTAGTTCCACAGTGAGACTTGGTCATGTATTTCTAGCCTAAACCTCAGTGACATCTAAAATGCTCTTCCCTAAAACTCCACTGATAGCTGAACTGAAGTACTCTAGGTGATGTAGGCGGGGTGTCTATACCAAGAGTGAAAATCATGTAGAGATACTAAATTTCAGCTGTTCCACTTTTGTCAGCACTCTGCATGATAAACGGTGCTCTTGATGTCTGCTCCTGCAGAATTAGGCTCGTATGCAGGTAGCCCCTGTGATTCTGTACTGTGTAATTAAAGAGGAGCAGAGACGAAAGGCAGACAATTTGTACAGAACTCCAGCGCGTGGGCCTCCCCATCTATCTATTCCTTTTGTGCACACAAATGGCTCCACACATGTACACACGTACAGTACTATAGGGAAAATTTCAGTGTTTTCCCCTTACGTGTGCATAAATATTTCCATGTGTGCAAAACTAATATATAACACCCACTAGCTTTTGAAACATGAAATTTTGAAATGGGGTTATTTCTGCTCTGTACTCTAGAGCAATGGATTTGAAATTAATAAATGAGAGTTTGCCTTCATCCATTTTTTTTCTGTTTTTATCCATTGCCAAGGTGGCAATTTAGGTCTTACAGTATACATGGAAAAACCTCCGAGTGTCCGACTGCTGAAAAAGAAACAATTGTCAAACAATAATCATGCTAGCACATCTCCATAAACGATGTTTTGCTTTATATACTGGCCTTTTTGCATTCATTGATTAAAAAATTGTACACACAGGCTCCCAGGTATGCATAATATGTAGAACAACAAAGTGACCTTTGTAATGTGAAGTTTTTGTCCTGCTTGTATGGAGTTCGCTGATTCACTAAATTTAGTCAGGGTTTGTCTGCAAACAGATAAACAGCAATGTGAATAGAGGGGCCATTGTATTAGAACAGCCAGTGGCTTGTCTCCAGCACTTCACTTAATAGATGGAGGAGAGGAGGTGCAAATAAAGCATGGTAGAATGATGGAGTGGGTGACAGTGGGAGATTGAGATAGGGGGTGAGACAGCATGAGGGGAGACAAGGGTTATCAGTAGAAAACAAGGCAGGAACGAGGGGGTGAACAAGACAACGAGGCATAAAAGGCGAGAGCTGGTGAAGAACTGCAAAGTTGTCATGCTTGAGACATGGCGCTATTAGATCCTTCAGGGTTGTTTTGGTACACGCAGATGAGACGAGTTCCTTTGTTTTTTGTCTTAGGTTACAATAGCATGGCAGAAGTTGAACTGCTTGAGTGAAAGCTGGCTCCATTTGTCTCCGGCTCCCTGCTTCTACTGCAAGAGAGATGTGATTGAGATTCCACAAACTCCACAGCTGACTGTGTATATTTCTTTAAAAGGACACATAGATTAATAGAAAAAATGAGGCAGAGATGTTTTTTTACTGGAATTAGGAACTTGGTTATGTGGGTAATTTAACTGGATGCAGGTCATGTAGAATATTTTGTTTTGTACATTAATAACTTAGCTTGTGTGTATTTAAAGGTGCTGTTTCAGATATTTTGAACCACTGAGTGCTGCACTAGAACACAATAATCTTACATATAAACAAACGTGCCTCATGACCTTTCTCCATTGGTATTTTTATATCATATAATCAGAAGGGCTGTGTATGCAATAGCTAAAATAAATTTTAAAAAGTAAGAAGAAAAATCCAGTCATTGTGGTACAGTAGCACTTTTTCCTGCTGGGTTCTCTTATTTTACCCGAGGTTTTAATCTAAAATTTTCTTTTTTTTAATATAAATACTCCATTATCACCTAGTTGCTCATTTTTGACTAGTTGCTCTTTGCTGCTGCATCAGAGACTGACGCAAAACAGAGGTTGTTAAACCAAATCGGTGAGCTAAAAATGCTAAGTGGTCATTAAAACTCGAAGGCAAGCTGCAGGCTTTGTATTAATTCTCTGTAGGTTCATGATTATCATTGACCTCTGTCATGTACAAGCCACATGATTCATTTTTTGATGTAAAAGTTTTGATTTGCTTCTAAATCTGCCCATTAGTTTAGATATACTGGGGGAAAAAAAATGTTTTGTTAATGTGGTGAACTTGTGATACTTGTGAGCCCGCGGGGCTCTGATGCAGTGTTGTCAGGGCCGATCTGTAATGGCTATTCAGTATTATAATATCCATGCAGTGTTAAGTAGTTTCACAATATTCTGAGGCAACATTAAACACATTAAACGATTTGAAATGGTGTTTGCAGCTGAGCTGGAACTTCCTATTCCCATAACTGACATCTTCCTGCATCATCCTCTTCTTTTTAATTTAAATCCCACTGGAAATATTAGCTTCATCAAAAGTTGTGACCCATGCACAGTTTTCACTGCTTTGCTTGCTTTCTCCACACTGAGCTGTTAAACATCTGTCATGTTTAGCTTCCAGGTACGATTCAGATGTTTAACATATGTGTTTGTGAGCAGGAAGACTTGCCTATAAGATGATGTGAGATGGAATATCAATCCAAATTACAAGTTTCATTTATTTTATTATGTGGGTGGATTTATTTCTTTTTGTTTCCTGCTCTGCTTTTCCAGTGACTTGGATTAAGGTTGTAATATGTGCACATACCAGATTTGTTCCACTGTTAAATCAGTTTGGCTGCCTTTCATGGGTGTCGTTTTCTCTCAGGCATATCATTTTACTATTAATGAACTATTAATGAACTTACTAGAAGATAATTAGCTGTATTTGATTGAAGTCTAGATTCATGAACTTGACTTTTTCTCATTTAAAAAACCCCCCAAAAGATATTGGCTGGATACCTTTAGGGGATAATACTAATTCTTTGAGCAGAACTTCACTCTGTTGGATTATCATTCACTATAAAAAAATAAATACTGTATGACAATGATTTCATCTTCCAAATGAAATCTTGCATTTCTGTGAAAGTTCAGTTTTTCTTCCTTTAGGTTACTGCTTGTATCCAGTGTAAGTTATTTAAAATAATTATCATTGTCAATATGTGCTGGTTCCATGCAAACCAGGTTACTCATTCTGGCCAAGACGAGTGGTTAAAATTGGCCAGAATTTTGCCAGAAGCTCGTTGATGGCTAGTAAGTTAGTGGGGATGCATGAATATGTTTGAGCCTTTATGCATAAGTTTGACGCTACAAGCAGAATTTCAGTCTGACCCCTCTTAAAATTAGAGAAAATATTTTTTTGAACAGTTGAACAGTTGAAAAAACTTGTTCAAAGCTCAAACTCAAACTTCCACTTTTAGTCACTTATTTTGCTGTCTAGCCATCGGGCTGAATGATGCTCTGCTGAGAGATTTACATCAGGTTCAGCCACAAATGTGTTTAACCGTTGATTTGTGCATTAACATATCAGCTTAATCTGAAGATCATATTGTTGACTCTCTGCCCGTGTTTAGTTTGTTTTTTCTGGAAGCCATTAGTGTTTGGTTTGAGTTCAGTAATAATGACGAGGGAAAGTTAAGGAATGGGGCTAAGGTTGTTTTTTTCCAAAAAAGTCTGCCTGGCTGTCAGATACTTGTCAAAAGGTGCTTAGCATCCTTAGGCTTTTGACAGACAAATGTCAAGGGTAATCTATTTGGAAGTTTAGTGAGTTGATGTATCCTTCAGACACTTGCCACGTATCCACATTTCTCTTTCAACTAACCCTGGATACCAGACTAATTAAAATCTCCATCCAGTTTCCCAGCACTAAATGTAACTTACTGATCTTGACACCATTTAGAACTTCAACTCTCCAAATGCTTGTAATAAATGAAATATTCCTCCCGAATCCAAAGTGTTTAATCTAAGAATCTCAAAGTTATTAAGAAAGATTAATAGGAACTGCAACATTTCTTTAAGTGCAAATGTGCCAGACGAACCTTGAACGAACCCATCTCTTTAACATGCATATTTGAAACAGGCGGATAACTGATGCTACAGTCATACTAAGGAAAACAGTGGTTGGAGACCACTGTATCAACAAGAGTTAAGCACGTAACACCCTCAACCTGTGGCAACCAGTTGATCGCTGCAACTACTTGCTCATCCTAGTCATAAGGTTGCTGTCCTGTTTTTACTTTTCATTTGACTGAGCCATAAGAAACAGGTGCCACACTGGTGCTTTAAGCTAAATGCACGCATGCCCATGCGCTCGCAATGATAATGCTAACATCCCGATGTTTACCCAGTTCACCTTCTTAGTTTAGCGTGCTAAGATTTGCCAATTACCACAAAAGACAAAACACAACAAAAATTGACACAGCGATACCATTACTGTGTAAAACTGAAACTTTGAACATACCCATTCGGTCCTTGGGGTCGTGGTGTTTTTAAACGTGCACGAAGAGTGAGGGCTGGATGTGATTGAGAAACAAATGACACTCGCACTACACACTCGTACGGTGTTGATATTCTAGTGCTTACCAGTCGTAAGTTATGCCCACCCTAAAGCGTCCCCTGCTTTATCGTGTATCCATTCATCTTGTCCAGTTTATGGTTGCAGGCAGGCAGAAGCCTATCCCAGCTCTTCTAGGACAAGAAGCGGGATTATTCGAGATGTTACTAAATGTTATAGGAAATGAACATATTTTAGTTTTTAAGATCAAGTAACTTTATGAGTAGTATGGTCACTTTTCCATAGACTTCTCTCAGACTCTTTTTTTTCTTTTTCAAACCACCGGAGTCACCACTGCTTGGTGTTAGAGGCCAAGTTTAAAACAGTTTCTCACTAGTGTCGCCTTTCAGACTTAGAATTCAGTTCAGTTCAATTTTATTTATAAAGCACCAAATCACAACAACAGTCACCTCAAGGCACTTTATATTGTAAGGTAGATCCTACAATGATACATACAGAGAAAAACCCAACAATAATATGACCCCTATGTAGTTAAAATGAGAGATTGTAGTTTCTTTGTAGAGAATATTTTGATACAACCATATATACAGTATGCATGTGTTTTAAAATGATCTTATTATTTTAAGTGAGGATATATATTTGAACTGTACGCCTACATTTGGTTAACATGCATCCCCGTGGGCTTACAACTCCAAACAGCAGGCTGTGACTCCCAAATCACTCCTCTCATTCTCAATTAATTGAACTCATTAGAGCCTTTAAATTGCAGATTTAAAGATACGCCATAAACATGGGAGCCAGCACAACAGGCAGCTAGCTTTTTTTATTCCTAATTAGAGGGATAATTGGCACTTTATTTCTACAATTCAGGTTCAAACACATCCAGACTCCCTGGAGGGTTACTACAGAGTTTCACTATTTGCAGTGATGTTTGAATTGTGCCCATTTAAATGCAGAGCCACTGACTGCCTCCACGACGAGCTCCTTGCAAATGTCATATCATGAATATTCATTTGTCTCCCCGGTTTTGTTTTGTTCAATAATCTCTGGTGAGGGATTGCAGTGTGGGTATGGAGCAGGAGGACAATTTGCCTTACCCTCAGCTAGTTTTCAATGAGTTTTGGATTACATGTTTCTAACACAGTTTCCCTACACTTGTAATTAATTAGTGATTAGTGTGTTCAGCCTGCGCAATCTTGTCTCTGCAGGCCATTCCTTTGGAGCACAGTTTGGACTATTGTATGTGGGAAAAACTATTTTTTCCTTCAGTTATCACTATATTTTTCCATTGTCGACATTATAGTGTAATTAAATGATTAAATCAATTTTCATGAAGTCTAAAATATTTGGACTTTTTACTTTAGTAGTTGTTTTTCTCCAATATTCAGAAGTCATATATTCAATTTATTTATTAAGTAATTCAATTCTTTTATTCTTAATATTCTTTTCTAGAGACTGCAGTCATGTTCATCCACTCTTATGTGTTTTTTTGTTTGTTTTTTTTAATCATTTTTGTTAACAGTTTGGGAATGGTTTGACTAGAAATTCACCCCTTTTTGGTTTTTATTTTAAATTTTAACAGTAGATCTATTTTTTTTATTTTTTATTTTTTTTACCCCTATGGTTGGACATTCCTGTCAGTCTCCCCCTCTACTCTTCCCCCACCTGCAAACAAGACCCCAAGCTACTGGAACTCCTCTGAGACCGCAGCTTGTCTCCAGCCCTATTTGACAATCCATCCTTTTCAAGATGACCACCATCACTGTAGATTTGGCGGTGCTAGTTTTTATTCTAGCTGTTGATTGCAAGACCGACCATGTTCAAGCTGGTTAAGACATAACCAAGAAAAAAAAAGCCAATAAAGCCAAAAACAAAAACCAGAATAGTCTGTAACAATAATCCATAGTAATCTTGAACTCCTCACAGGACACCATGAAATTATACAGTCATATGAATTCTCTAAATCCATAAAACTCATATAGACTATATCTATATCTATATGTAGCTAGAGTAAGATAGACAAGATGTAGATAAGGTGAAGAGCTCGTCCAGTGTACACAAAGACAAAGTCAAAACTGTGACATATCAGTTTGGAAGTTTTTACCATTGGTGTTGGTCCACAGCCATGTTCAGGTCGCTCCAGATATACTAATCTGGATTTAGGTCCACAGGTTTCTTGAAGCAGCTGTTTCTTTTGTGACTTTTGAGATCCTTTGACAAAACCTTTTCTAAAGTACAAAGGATTGCTCGAGATTTTTCTGCATCCATCTTTCCTTTTGTTCTTGTAAGGCTCCCAGACACTGTCAAAGAAAAACATTCCCACAGCATGATGTGACAGCCATTTATTTTAAACTGTAGCATTGCTCTGAGAAAAAGATTTAGTTTCTCGTAGTCTGAAAGCTATTTTTTGGCAACCTCCCAGTGGACTGTCATGATCTTTTGGGAGAAATGGCTTCCGTTTGGCCAATCGACCATCTGGTTACCTGCGTGACCAAAGTCTTTCGTCCCAGATTAGTCAGTTTGGCAGGTGGTGCAGATCTAGGAGAGGTTTTTCTCTTGAAGAATAATGGAGGTCAACATGTTCTTGTGCACGTTCAGTTCAGTAAAAATGTTCTTTTCTTCTTCATGGGATGTTTTCAGTCCTTTTTGTTTTTAACAAATTAGCAAAACACTCCTTACAGTCTTTATTTGATTTGCCATGATTAAGTGTTGTGTATTGATTAATAAGGGATGAGAAAGAATTGATTCCACATTAAAACAGTGAATCATAACAAAATGAGCAAAGCTTAAACACTTTCCCACCCTGTGAGGATGTTTTGATGGGTTTCTATGACTCAAAATGTACATCCACAACAAACATTTCACATATTATTATAAAATGTTGCATTCCACTGTGTTAATTTATAATTACAAGTGGAAATGAAGAGATGCTAATCCGGTTACCCATATTGTGGATTATGTGTAGAAAGCAGAGCCTCCAGCTAAAGATGAATGAATGCCAGATAATTAATTGATTACTAATATTTTCCATAGCAGTCTTGAACTAATTGAGTAACTTAAATTAGCAGTGGAGAGCTGAAATCTGCAGCTTGATACTTCATTCTTAAATATGGCATGCATCTGTCTTGTTGATTTACTATGTGAGCTGGCATATTTTGCAGTACTGTGCACGCTCTCTCCTTCTGTCTGTTTTTCTTTTTGCGTGTTTCTCCCTTTTCTCCTACCTTCCTTTTGTTTCTGTCCAGAGCCTCTATAATTTCAGGTCATAAGCATTGCTTTGACACAAAGGACATGTTTTCAACTTTATTTTCACAAACTCCTGACAGCAAAATTAAAGCATTTTGCTGTTCCCATCATTATGTGTCACCTCACTGGAATTTCTGTCTTTGTAAGCATGGGCTCAAAGAAAAGCTCAAACCTTTTTATTCAGTTCTGTATCGATTGAACTATAATAGATAATGTGTCATATTTGGTTTTAGTGAGCACCATAAAATGTGCTCTTTATATAGGAGGGACCTCCCCCATTGCCCACATCTAATTTGGCTCAAAGCAAGGTTGTGTATAGACTTTGGCATGCACGTCTCAGTTGCTTTTGTTCAACACCTTGTTGTTAGTTGTGTTTTCCCTTGTGTATTTTAGACCCTCATGGTGTAGGATTACACTGATAAAGGCGAGAATTGTCTTTTATGCACGTGTTTTGTCTGTTTCTGTGTCTGCAGATCTTTTTACAATAAACATATATCACCTAGGCTGCAGGAGCCACCTACCTTGATATTTTAATAACTGTAGATTCTTTTATCTATACTAATGTGTATCAGGCTATTTTTGGATTGGAATTTGTGAGTAGAGGTGAGAGACTGAGTTTAACATCAGTGTTCGCACGATTTGTGTCTTTAGTATGCAGACAGCTCCGTAAGACAGAATAATGACTCGTAAATCCTCCTCTAATTATCCAAAGGGCACGTGTGGTGTTTGTGGCCAGTCTGTAATCCCTTGATTCTTGTCCCACATTCCTAAATAGGAATGTCTGTGTAGCGCCAACACATTTGCTGATATAACGAGGACACAGATAAATATTGAGACAAAGTGTCTGCTTTCTATCACTTAATTAAAATGTGAGCTAGAGAGCCAAAGAAAGCTAAAAGTGCAATGATTTTTATTCCATCAAAACAGAGTATTTGTTGTTAAAATCTTGCTTTTAAGCTCCAGGAGTGTGTTTCTGCAGTGGCAATAATAAGGTTACATAGTCAAAAAGGAGAATCCCTGTATTTCTCTATTCAGAGGGGCCCTGGCTTTGACAACCCAATATTTCTGTAAGGACACAGAGAGCAGAAGGGACACCAGTTGGCTGGTGTCCAACTAGCCTTTATTTATACTTGAGTTAGCACTGCAAAACTAGGGCTAAAAGCCATTCTGGCTGGAAGATTTTACAAAGGTTGCAGGCCAAAAGACATTGACACAGCCCCCCAACGATGCCAGCTTTATGCCATATACTCCCAGACTTTGACAGCTCTGGCAGAGTGTAGAGTGCTGAGAGTGTGCGCTGAATAAAAACAAACTACTTAGTTTAAACGTACAACTGCGGAGGAAGATATTGAGGAGCCATAACAGAAAGAACAGGTGAAATTAAGCATTTTCTAGACTTAACATACTTGCAGCTCTTTGTAGCCTGAAGAAATGTTAAAAAAGTGTTTTTTATTTCATCTATTTTTCTCACGTCTTGAAAGTGCAGTTTTGAAGAACGCAATCATTTTAATTAAATTTCATTTAAATGTGTTTCTATATTGTTTTCAATATTGTAATGATGTATAGTGTTAGATACTGTTACTGATACTAAGCTATTTTTTAAATAATCGATTCCTGCTTTCAAAGACAAAATTCCCATAATCGTTTTTTAACCATTCTGTTTACTAAAATTTTCAATTACACACAAGCATTTGAATCGTCTTCACTTAGTTACATTGTTCTATTCTCATCTACACAGCTCTCAAACTTCTTTAATCTACAGAAGTTTATTGTAGTGCTTTCTTTCCCTGAAAAACTCATAACATGTGACCTCCTTTGGGTTCCAGTACCTCATGAAATAGGACAGATTGATTTGCTGTGGTAAAAATATATATAAAAAAAACACATTTCAAGTACACAAACGGTGTGTTCTTTGTGAAGATAGTTTACCAGCATGTCAGCCTTTGGATGGCCTCAGGTTATTTGTTTCTCTGAGCTGTGAATGTGCTGGTCCAGATTACAGCTCTGTGGTCATTGAATCTTCTGCAACAATGTGCTTGTGGCTAATACAGGATGGATCGATTACGAACGATCCGAGTTTTAAAGCAAAAGAATGTAGGAGTTTTTTTTCCTGCCACATCCACTTTAAACAGGGCAGCGAACGGTGCCCAGGAGACCGACTGCAAGCCAACATTTAGACTGTGCAATCAATGGGAGCCGAAAGGAGAGTTATTGATCTGTGTTCTTTGACGTGCCATTATTAAAATGTCACATTGTTATAATGATGGCTAAGATATTCAATGCTATCTCGATAAGTGTTGAAATGATACAGTAGCTAAGCTTGTCATGGTGTTGCTTTTGTCTCTCTTTAACCATGCAGAAATCTTTGAGAATAAGCACTATTTATACTTTGAAAATATCAATATTCAACACACGCTTTCTTTGATGTGAATGGAAGTGATGTCAAGCCCAACGAACAATGTCAGAAGGCTGAAATTACCTACAAATCACGACAGTGTCTTATTTAGTGTCTTATTGCAGCTGGAGTGGTGTCAGAGAGGGTCAGAGTGATTGCCGACAGTTTGCCAATAAACTTTTCGTGTTTTCCTGTTTTATGAAATCAATATTTTACTATTGGATAAATGTAATTTGGTCAATTTAATCTGCCTCACTGTAGTTTCAGTTCTGCATCCCTGATGCACTTTGCCCTTTTTTGAAGTTAAAGAAAACAGAAGAAGGCTATTTTTTTTTATCTGAGGCTTTGATTTAAAATTGGAATAATAATTTGTATAGATACTAGTTTATCTCCAGTCATTAATTTTTTGTTTAATTTGGCATGGGTGATTGTCAGCAAAAGATTGCATGGTGTGTGGGCTGAACATGGTGAATTTTATATATACAAAAGCTGATTGAGCAAGTGAGTAGAACTGTAGGGATACAAAAATTCAAAAACCACCAGGAAAATGTTATAACATTATTTAACACACAGCATTGGTTATGGAGGGTGGAAAGCAGCACTATAACAAATGCATCAATACCATTGCAATGGTGCGGGTTACTGGGAGTCTCATGGGAGGAGAACATGTAACCTAACCCCATATGCAGCCCACTTAATTTTACAGGCACCTCATTTATAAAGCAGACTTAGGGTCAGTTTTTAATCCCAGTTATGGCATAAAAAGAACAGTATGTGTAATTAAAAAAGTCTTAGATTAATGTGGAAGTAACTGTAGCAAAGCAAAGTCTAGACACATGACTGGTGGTATGAAGTGTTTGTGCTCTGGTGCTGTGTTTGATTTGTGCCACATGTAGTTCTGTGTATTATGGCCCAACACTCCACTTGGTCTCATCTGTCTAGAAGTCTTATGGATTGTTAAGATGCAACTTTGTAAGCTTAAGCTGTGCTGCCGAGTTCATTTAGGAGAGAAGACACTTTTTGGCTGTTACCCTTTTAACTTGTATGGAAGCAGCAAGGATTTACTTAGTTATTCACAGGACTGCAAAGAGTTCTCATGCCTGATGGTCATTTTTTAAGATTGTTTACTTTTCTCCTTTGGTCCTTGAATATTCCTGAATATAACCTCACTGGTGTTGACATCATAGAACAAGACATCACAAAACAGGTGTTGCCAAGTGAGTTTGTGATTTCATAATCACAGGTGTCTGAGTTAAAATGGGTTTGATCATTGTTTTTATGCTCTGCATTTTTAATCAACCTGACATAAGCACTCCATTGGAAATCCTACATTAGATCTAAATTGTTTCTACAGAGAAAGTGATTTTTTTATTGCTTTTTTTTAACCTAAGGAAAAAGGAAAACAATAGATTGGAATTGATACATTTTTGCCAATTACTAATTTTTCAGTTTAATAATTAATTTATTAATAAATGGTTCCAACATAATTTCAGACGGTAACTGGTGTATTTCAGGAAACACGTTTGTTATGTCTGGTTGAACGCTCATATTGAAGCAAGGCATTGCACACAAACTGGGAATGTGTCACGACCTGTTGGAGGGACAAAGGAGTTCCATAATTTTTCCAACCTCTCGCCTACAGCTACGCGTACAGCTAGGTCATGTTTTGACAGACATTCCAGCGCTGCTTAAGGATGCACAATGAGAAGTTTTTTCCTAGTGTTTGTTTTCATTACCTTTTGTTTTTCTTGTCACTACAGTCTTACACAGATGCACTGAAAAATCTCTGAGTGATGCCAGGATATTTTTTGTCTGACAGCTTGACAACAATTGAAGCTTTCAGTGTCGTGATCGTCAGTAGGATTTTATATCTTTACTGCTCAGCGTTTCTCCTCCATAGCTTCAAACCTCAAACCTCTTGGCATGTGTCGTTGAAGCTTTCAGGATTTCCCCCATATTATTTACACAATGACTGGCAAACCTGTCCACCTCCACCTTTAACTTTATTGTCTCCCATTATAGGCTCCAGTCTCCTTGCCCTTCTAAAGGATACGTGTGAATATATGGCATGATAATTACACTGCCGGCTGAATTTGGATTTCTTGCCTGTCATTAATAACCAACATTCAACACGCTGCAAAGACATGCCAGAGCTCATTTCCTCATTCATTAGCTTGCAGATTTCCATAATGATGAACATATGGCCAAATGCACCAGTGCGTAAACTTATAAATCCCAACAATATGTTCAGCTTTTGAATTAGGGAAAAGAAGTTGACAAGCTAACAATTTTACCTGCCATATACAGAAACATTGGGTTCCTGACAGAATAAAAATAGGCTGAATGTCCCTTTAACTCCACAGAAATAAATATCAGGCATGCAAATCTAACACTGGAGAGAGAACCCGTATTTGTGCAAAGGTTTTCCACCTTCCTCACCAGTCTCCTTCTGATGTCATAATTATAGATCGCAATGAACGGCAGCTACAAGTGCACATGTCAGCAAACTGCACGAAAAAAGAACAAGTTAACAAAGACTTCGCTTGTGTTTTAAGGGGGACCTGCTTGGTGCCTCAGCGTTGTTAAGACATTACAACATGATGAAATATTTCCCTTTTAAAGGGAGGGTGTTTGCTGACAGGCAAATGGCAAATGTATAATTAGCTTTGTGAAATTAGAGTTTTAATTAGCTAAGTGACAAATGCCTTATATGAACAAAATATTTGGTGTATTTTCATTAGTTTCAGTGGAATGGCCATTTAAAGTAGACATTGAATTTTAATTACTATGATCGTAAAGTCATCACTGATGTGGTTTTGAAAAAAGTACATACAGGACATGTTTTTCTTACCCCATGTGCTTTTATGCCTTTCATACCCTGGCAGGCATTTGTCAGAGTCTTTCTAATCCATTTTTACTTTAGTGACTGAGCTCCAGGCGGTTCATTTATTAAGTGGTCAGAAGCACTCTTTATTTGGGTCTATGTGTGCAAGTCACACTCTTCTAGTCCCATATAGTGCATACAATATCGCTTGTTTTCTGTCACCCAGCAGTGCAACAGGAGCTGTGGTTACATCAGCCAGTCTTTCACTGGTAGAAGGCACACAGACCTTTTTATTGTTATTATTATTTATAGAGCATTTTTGGCCTAGACAGTGAAAGAATTTAATATTTTATTCAGCAGTTATGACAGGCTGAGTTGCAGGACTTGGTGTTTACAGGTTAAGGTTTTATATTAGTGGGTTTTTTTTTTTTAATGATCTTCGGTTTTGGCACTTCCAACTCCCACAAGATCCGTTCACTTGTTTTTATGACACACACACACGTTGTGAGCAGCTGCCAAGGCAAGGAAACATTGCTCTTGTTTCTTTGCACAACTTCTGCAATCAAACTGATCAAGTGACACACTGCCGTATTCATGGCTACTTAAGCCGGATCCAGGCATTCACAGCGCGTTCAGAAGAACTGCTGAAGTCGGGCTGTGAAGATGATCCACCACACTGTTGCCATTTCGTTTTCCCAAACACTTGAGCACATTGGGTCTCCTTGTGCTTATATCAACAGTTATATAACTATATCGGTACTTGGATATGACTTCATTATTCAATTTATAGTTATGCAAACATGTATTCAGTTGAATGCAACAGTTCCCTCTTCAAACTCCAGCCTTTCTTATTTCAAAATCAATATGTGCATTTCTCTTTTCACCCTGGTGACCATCATAAAGTCTCTCCTTTGTTTGTCTGTACTTTTCTGTGTTTGTTTCCTTCCAGTAAGCTGTATCGTTCCAGTAGGCTGTAATATACAAAGTATATTTTAATTGAATCCAGTATTTAAGTTTCCTTCCATAGTTACCATGTCCAAGAGTAAACCAGTGTTTTGTTAACTTTATATGTATATTGACACATAAATTACTTGTCTCAGACCATAAAACACCATTTACAGTCAATATTATAACATTTGTTCCTGTATCTTTAAAAAAAGTCTTATCCTGTTATTACAAACAGCTGCCCCAAATCATATTGTCAAAGCAATATTATACATAAGCCTAAATGGAGATAATGACTCTAAAATGGCTCTGCACTTTGCAGCACCTCTGTCAGATTAAGACTATTTAAAAATGAAAAACACTGAACCCACACAGAGATTTGTATTTACATAATTTAGTATGCTTAGGTAAATATTTATATTTATTGCAACAATATCTAAATGTAGATTCACTGCCACAATATTAAAGACATACAAAATTCAGTATTCTATCCTTTATGGTTCTTTTTAGCCATATGCTTGCATGCCATGGAAAGCTGTCCATATGTGACTCGCATAATGAGTTTCTCTGGAAGTTTTAAGTGTCACTTTTCTGGCCTGCCATCTTTTCACATGACATCCTGTGACTTCATATTTCGTGGTTGTAAATGGATTACTCTGTCAGGGACATTTCTGTGGGAAACACGGTTGCAGACATGCTCCACTCTTGGAAATTCATTTCCTCTATAGCAGCAGAACAAATAGCATCATCCAGCAGATATCTCCTGTAGGTTTTGGTACACTTTTGAGGCTGAGTTACTCTGGCATGTGCACGTTACATGAACATATGGAAACTTTCTGTTCTAATTTCTGTTAGGGATTAAATGGAGCAGGATCTGTATGTAAAAGGTGGTACTTGTTGATAGCAAGCATGTGTATTTCCAGGCACACACATGTGCAGTTCTAAATTAAAAATCAGACTCTGGAAAATAAAAAAGCATCTGAGAATTTTTTTTGTTTTCCAAAGAGAACATTCTCTTACATTTTTGCCACTCTGGCAGTAAATAGAGTTAGCAATTTCTCCAAACAAACATGCAATTCAAACATTAAATAATCTTAACTTTGAATCTCAAACCAGCCCTTTCTTATATTTGCTTTTTAAACCAGCATGTCCTCTTAGAGATGGTAGTTGGATCCTGCAGAATACAGAGGTCCCGTGTGCCACAGAAATGTGTTTACATTCTAATCTGTGTGATGGACCTCCCTGATAAGGAAGGCAGTTCTGCAGCATCAGGGGAAAAAGCCGGTAGATCGGGGCTCACTGCCAGCAGCAGTAGTGCTAGGCACCTTTTAGCAGCAGAGGACACACACATTAATGGATCCTGTGTCTCCCTTCAGTGATGCTGCCACAGCATGTTTTCTCCTCTCTGAGCTTTGGGAGATGTCAAAGCAGAGTCAGCCTCCTACGAAAACAGAAAACTTGTTTCTGTGATACCAAGCCTCTTACTGGGTTTGTCATCTCTGGCTTTGTGCCTGGAGTTATCTGGGTGGGATGGCGTCCGTGCACCTGTTCATAACCTCCGCCAACATCAGTGTGCTTGCTTTCAGCTCACATTCGCCCGCGGAAGGAGGTTAAACACAAAACTCTTTGAGGAGAAAACACCTGAACCCCATCAGATTCCAACCAAAGGAACATGTCAGCAGAATATACTGAGAGGTCAAGGAAACATAATCCGGAACAAAGAAGTAATTACGTTTCTCAACCGGAGACTGGGATTGTGGTTGTGTAGTATAACCAATGAATAAATATTTTCTCCCATGCAGGCAGGTAAAGCAGAAAATCTAAAAATATTGTTTTGGTCTTACATTGTATTTAAGCATATATACAGTGTGTAAGCTATGGATAGCAGAGTGATTCTAAATCCATCAATTAAACTTGCATTTAAGTTTTGCCCGATTATACTGATTTTAGACATCAATCAGGCATTATGACACTGTTTATGACTTCACCTTGACATCTGTTAGTGAAGCAAACGCTGGCCTGTGTGGTCAGGACGAGCTGCTGTAGCTCAAACTGCCAAAAAGGTTCATGCTGGTTCTGATAGAAAAGTGTCAGAATACACAGCGCATCACAGTTTGTTGCCTATGGACCTGCATAGCCACAGACGTGCCAGGGTGCCCATGTTCACCCCTGTCAACTCCTGAAAGCACCAACAATGAGTATGTGAGCATCAGACTGAACCACAGAGCAATGGAGGAGGTGGCCTGGTCTACTGAATCATGTTTTCTTTTATTTCACGTTGATGGCCGGGTGCGTGTGCATTGCTTACCAAGGGAATGCCTCAAACCATGATGAACTATAGGAAGAAGGCAAACCAGCTGAGGCAGTTTTGATGCTTTGAGTAATGTTCTGCTGGGAAACCTTAGGTCCTACCATCCATGTGGATGATACTTTGACATGGACCTACCTCAGCATTGTTGCAGACCATGGACACCCTTTCATGGGACCAGTATTCCTTGAAGGCTGTGGCCTCCTGTTTCAGGAATGGTTTGACGAGTTTGAGGTGTTGACTTGTTCCCCAGTTTCCCCAGATCTCAGTCCAGTTGAACATCTGTGGGATGTGCTGGACAGAAAAAGTCTGATCCATGGGAACTTAAGGAATCTGTGTCTGAAATCTTGGTGCCAGATACTACAGCACACCTTCAGCGGTCTAGTGGAGTCCATGCCTCAATGGGTCAGGACTGTTTTGGCAGCAAAAGGGAGACCAACACAATATTAGGCCATAAAGTTATGCCTGATCAGTTATGATGTGTTTTTCTTCTTATTTTAAGAAAACATGACATTCTTAACGAATGTCAATGTGATAACTGTTTGTCTACAACAAGCCAAGGATTAATGAATCCATGTTTCAGCGTTTTTGCCAAGCTTCTTTTTTTTTTAACTCTAATTTCCTGTAATATGGTTTCAGGTGAATAGATTCAGTCCTTGCTTGTCGGTCTTCTACCCATAAAAGATAATTTATGCATGGTTTTCTAATTACTTGGCATAATGCTGTAAAGGACAGTTTCTAACTAATGGCTGAAATGTCGGGTTAGTAATGATAGAGGAGAGTTGAGTTAATGTGTACCTGTCAAACTGCTCTGCTTGCTAGCGGATCATTTGGGCTGAGCTAGATGGTAGTTGCAGGCGGTTTCTGTCATACTTGTGATTGCTCCAGCTGGTTTCACTTTATAAGTAAAGTGACTGAGGGACAGAACATCTAGTTGGGATGCATGAGGGGGGAAAAAGTGGAGAAGAAAAAAGATCTCTGTAGATGGGCCCTTCTCAGAGTGAGCTTTGTGTGAATTACATGGTTTGTGATTGGTTTTCTTTTGTAAGTTAGGGCTTGGATAAGACCTTTGAGGCTTCTGTGTCACAATTGCTATATTTTATTTGACCAAGCTTTATTCAGGCACAGTGGTTGTATTCACTACCTTTTATGTTATTATTCCTTAGCTAGCAACCCTGGCATCACGTCGTGATGTACTTGTGAAACTATTCATTCAAGCAGAGGGCCCAACCTCAACCCTCCTGTTTGACAAATAAGCCTCTGTATTCAATATAAGATGGTTGTTACAGAGCAGAGGTAGAGCTTTAAATCGGAATCTGAAACCTTTTGTTGTCATTAAACATCAGATGTTTGATTAAATTAGAATGTATGTATTAATAAATGTATATGTAGAAGAAAGGTCGAATGAAAAATACACTGTTTTTTTCTATTCTACAGGGTTACATATCAGGATATAATAAAAAATGCCTTAAAATGTGGTAAATACACCCGAGACACATTGTGATTATTTATAAAACACAAACCAAAGCAAAAAATAGCAGAAGCAGTGTGTAAAAAATTAAGTACACCCCTTGATTTAGTGGCTTGTAGAACCATCTTTAGCAGCAGTAACTTGAAGTAATGGTTTTTAGACTTTATCAGACTCACAGTGAGAGTGTGAGAGTCTCAAAGTGTTGCTTCAGCACATTGAGATTTGTGGGCATTTGTTTATGTGCAGCCCTCTTAAGGTCCCACCACAGCATTTCAGTCAGACTGAGGTCTAAACTTTGACTTTTGACATTGATTGTTTTCTTTTTCAGCCATTCTTGTGTAGATTTGCCACTGTGAGTGGGATTATTGATGCATTTCAGGACTGCCAGTCATCACATTTGACTCTGGAATACTTTGGTATCTATAGAGGAGTTCAATAAACTCCTTGACTCGACGTGTTATGGGTGTTTTTGTTGCATAGTTTATAGTTTGGCCACCACTCTGCAGCATCCCTGCTGGAAACACATGTTTGGAAAGTAACCAGTGCGAGCAGAGTCAGGCAGACTGTAATTAGACTGCATTTAACTACATATAGCATGTTTTGTGTCTGAAAAAGAAATTTTCCAATATATCAAAATATTGTTGTTGTTGTTTTTTTAAATCACCAAATTGTAATCAATCTTGAAAATCCTGTGTCACTCTAGCTCTAACTCCTGTGTAGCTTTCGAGTTAGACACGTAACTATGAGATGACTTAACTTTAAGTCTATAAAATCATTTTTTAGAAGGAACACACAAACCTTTAGCACTCCAGGTATATTTTATTGTTTTCTGATGGATTTCTCATGCAGTATTAACAACTTTGAGTACAAAGTCTTTAAATTACCTTTAATTTATGCTACTACAACTACATCAACAGCTACTGAAAGTTCACATTGAACATTTTGGACTCTGGATATTTAGCAAAACACAAGATTCAATCGTAAACACCCTTTTTGACAAAACTCGTAGCCACGAGTGTGACAATAATAATTCATGTTTTCATGTCAACAGCTAATTATTATTTTAGTGTGTAAAAGAGGCCCTTGTAGTAGTGATAAACATGCATAAAATCAGAGCCTGCAGTTCTTCTCTCTGCTAGTGAATGCGAATATTGCTTCATGTGTGCTATGTTTGCAGAATTTTGCTTTCAGGCCTTCTTTCATTGAGACTTTGGAGACTTTTTCATTTATATTCTTTAGTTCTTCATTCAGACATAAAAATAGTAATGGAGAGAGCCACTGGCTGACATGATTTTACAGTTGGCAATGAGAATTGCCTTGTCAATGCAAGGGAAGTGTAACCAAACCTTTGGCGTGTCATGGTCATGGTAAAAGCAGGGTTTTTTCTGTCTGTCTGTGTCTGTGCTAAACGCCACCTTGCACGTCCCTCACAGGCTCAGAGAGGTAGCGAGAGAGGCATCATAGGTTAATGCCTTAGTCTTATTGCAAATTAGAAACAGAGTCGATAAGATAAAATGCCAATGTGTTCATGTTATTGCTGTTAAGGGGATTCTCTAGTGAGCTGAGCACCTCACAAACATGAGGCATGCACAGTCGTAAACTGGTGAGAGCCTGAGAGTTAACGTGACTGTATGCAGTCACACTCGTATCATGTTGAAACCAGTACTAGGTCTGACCTGGTGAGATTTCCATCAAGACTTTTGTGGGAAAGTGAAGTGCTAAGTGAAGTGCGTCTTCAGACTTGAAGCACACGGGCTGTCGGATTAATGGAAAGGACTGTCAAAATGGGTCAAGCTTGTCTTATCAGCTTTATCAGTAAAGATAAGCTAGTGATGTTTTAAAGCTCCCGTGTCCTGCATCTTTCACATCAAACATTACACACGGTTAATCTGCACTGCATTTTTGTATCTCTGGCATACCTAGTGACGTCCCAGACATCCATTCCTGCACCGTCAAATCTTATCACGCTTTGCATGTTAAATTAAAATTAAAATCTAGTTCTGTCCACAGCCTTCAGAAACCTTCCATTTTAAGCTGTGCATATATAGAAATATCTGTAGCTGTGTAAATTACCCATCCAAACGAAGAGCAGTTTTCTCAGTATCCTGCCGATGTTTCTCTGTATTCACTTAGTGTATTGTGCTCTCCCTATAACTGTGATCAGCTCAGTAACAGCCAGTGCGAGAGGCTGAATGGCTCCTTTGTGAAATTTCCCATTTGTGGCAGAATGAATTTTTTTTTTCCCACCGTCTCTCCTCTCCTGTTATTGTATATGAAGCAGCGTGAGCTAGGTATGAGTATAGGAGTATTTTTATTTTGCTATACCAGTCGTCTGATTACGAGGGTGTGACTCAGGGGTAAATGAAACACTCATCACTCTAGATTTATGGACCAGAGATGGTGTCCTCACAGCATGTCAACGGCTCACTGCCGACGTGACGTGCTGGAAAACGGAAGATGCAGGAGACTGCAGTGCGCTTTGAGTTAATGAGGTACATACTGCTCGCACAGCAGCAGAAAACTCTGCCACCAACGAGGGGACATTTGATTTTGGCTGGAAGGTCCGCTTTTTATGATGTTGAAAGATTGTTCGCGGTCCCAGTTGGCCAGAAACATGCTGATGAGAGAGTGGAGGCCTTTTCATCTGTGTGCTATAACCATTACCTGAAATAGCTGGCTGTAAATCATAATTTGAGCAGTTGCGGGAAAAGCCTGTTTGTTCCCTGACAGCAGAAAGAAAGACGACATTACAATAATGAAAAATGTGCTTTATTCAAAAGTCTTGTGTTTATTGTAAACGACTAATGTTGACTCAGATCAACTAAGCTATAAAGAAGGCTTTTGTAATCCTCACAAAATTTAATTCATGTTTGATAGCTGTCGTCTCTGGGAGCGTAAAAACAAAAAAATCCCTTAATTGTTTTTTGGGGGTTTTTTTGGATGAATTTGCTGTTAAAGTCTATTTTTTCCCACTTTATGCTCAAATGAAATGAGTGTTTTGGTTTTTGTTTTTTTGCAGGGAAAATGTCAAATATCCGTGCAGTCAGGAAGATGCAACAGCTGAATAACTTGGTTGCCAGGGTTACAGAGCTCGCCAGGCCAGGATACACCATCGTGGATTTCTGCAGCGGAACGGTACGAGTATTCATCCATCAGTCCGGCTCTGCATGCATATTTATCACTATACCTGACCACGGCTGCATTCGATAGATGCTCCATTAGGGACCAGCTGAAAGGAACCAGCCCTCACTCCCTCGCGTTTTTCTTCCCTTTTTAAACGCCTTTTGTTGCTGGCCGGTGCACACAAGCAGACTGGTAATTGTGCTAATGAAAATGCAGGCTCGAAGCAGTCGCGCAGCATGGGTCAGGGCTGGAAAGGGCGACACTAATCATAACTCTGTCGATGCCCTCTTTGATGCTGCTGTTTTCTTTTCATGCGTTTTCATATTTTTATTCTTTGTGCTCTTTCTCAGGGCCACGTAGGGATTGTTCTTGCTCACACACTTCCAGACTGCCAGGTAACGTGTATGGAGATGGTGTGTGTGTGTGTGTGTGTGTGTGTGTGTGTCTCTGTTTGTTAGCTGTGTGTTAAGTGGATGATCTGATATCGTCGTGTTGGTGTTGTTCCCAGATCATCATGAAAATGTTGTTCAGAATGTTATGACGTCATTCTTTTGCGCGCCAAGTCATTCGTGCATTTATGAAATTCCAATGTTGCAAGGACAATATCAATTCTGTTTAGCGTTTATTAAAGGGTTGGGGTTAGGGTCAGGGTCCATTGATCGGCGGACAGAGGCGGTTTCTCGCAGCTAAAGTACAGTTTTTTGTTTTACGGCGGTTTTTCCCGAAGTCGCAAAAGTATGACGTCACAACATTCTGATTGGTCACTTGCAATGTTGATCCTGGAACAACATTTTCATGATGATCTGGGAACAACACCAACACGACGATATCAGATCGTGCGTGTTAAGTAGAGTTCGTGTGTGGAATGTGGTGACTTTTGGCAGGTATTTTTAAAAATGTTAGGAATGGGAATCGATATCGATTACATTATCGATATCACTTACCAATTTGACTCCTTATCGATTCTGTGTTATTGATTCTCATTAGGATCTCGTTAGGATTATAATTAAAAAAACAACAACGTGCAGTTTTGATGGTGCTAATTTTATCATGTGCAGCAAATGATCCTATTGAAATTCAGGACACACTCGAGTCGCTGCTTGATGACATTCATTTAATTTCGCCTCAGTCATTTTACTCTCTTATTAATATTAATTTCAATTTTAGTTCAATTGTAATGATAAAGTGCCAAATAATAACAACAGTTGCCTCAAGGCACTTTATATTGTAAGGTAAAGATCGTAGAGTAGCAGAGAAAACCCGAACAATCAGACAACGCCTTATGAGCAAGCACTTTATGACAGTGTGAAGGAAAAACTCCAGCAGGATCAGGCTCAGGGAGGAGCAGCCATCCACTATGACTGGTCGGGGGGGAGGGGAGGAAGACACGTCAGAAGACACAAGATCAACCAGGTAGCCCCTCAGGCAGCTGCCCAGCTGGGAAAAGCCTGGGCTGGCTGTGTGCACTGGGGGCTACTGAGCCCTTGGAGCCCATATGGGCCTGACGAATGCAAAGCTTTCCAGAAGCTCCAGAAGAAGTCGACCAGCACATGCAGCAGGGAAACACCCGGTCCTGAGTGGACCACTTCACTGCCTTAATGAAAAGGGTAGCTAAACATCTGCGAGGCTCTGATCCAGCCTCTGAGACAAGCAGAATAGTATTCCAAGGAATTGAACTACTGAAAGAAGCGGGAGCTTTACGAGAACCCGCTCCCGCTTCTCGATTCCCATCCCTATCTGTTATAGACAATCAGTAACGATGAAGTGTTATTATTCCTAATAATTAAATGCATCTCTATGAAAATTCTTTAGTTTTTCACAAAGGATATGGTTTGTTTAAGAATTTTTAATATTTGTGATGTGTTTTAATATTGTTAAGGATTTGTAGACTGATAAGTTTAAATGTATTTGTGCTTGTTTCAGGGTTTTGTTTTTTTTAAAGAAGCAGCTACTTACAGTGGGAATTTCTCTGTCATTGCTTAAGGTCATCCTCATAGAGAACAAAGAAGAGTCCTTGGTCAGGGCTCAGAGTCGCAGTGCTGAGCTCGGTCTGAAAAATATTGGCTTCATTCAGGCCAATCTGGATTACTTCACTGGACCTTTTCACATCGGGGTGAGCATAGCAAGTTACAAAAATAGTTTTTGCACCAAATATTTAATTTATTTGCATGATGATCCAAAGAGTCTGTAGACAGTGTGGTAAACACTTCAGTGAAAAACAGAAACCAAAAATGCAGCAAGCGCATGTGATGTCAAATCTATTTGACATGGTAAAAGTCACTAAATTACATCAGAGCCATGAAATTAAACCCATTAAGAGCAGTTATTTTATTATCTGTTCTGCAATTTTACGGTATTATAAATTGTAATTACCGTAATATTGTAATCACAGTATCATGAATCATGATGGGGTTTTTCAAAATACCTGTTAAAGCTAATTGTTTTTCTCACAGCTTAGCTTTCTAAGAGAGTCTTAAAAATTGGGAAAATTTAATCAGTAATAACATTTGGGATAGAAACTCTTCTCTTATAGAAATATAAATATTCAGTGCACAGATAATTGTCCCACTGCTTCTCTTGTTGCACTATCCTGCAAAGGAAATGTGTTATTCTGTCTTTGACTGAATTAAAAATTCAAACATTTTAATTATGCAATAACTGACAAAACTGTAGCATCAAAACAATTGTTGTTATTTGGCTTTTTGACAAAATGTGCATACGTGCAGTGCTGTGCAAAAGTCATGAGCCAGCCCTCACGTTAATATGTTTTCCTTCCACGGAGCCAGACTTTTTTGTAATTTTTTAAAGTGGTTTTGAGCAATAACTCTCCAGGATTTTTGAAGGTCTTTCAAACTTTCTTTTTGGTGACACTGGCTGCTATTCACTCATTTTTAGTCCACTGTTTGTATCCGATCATTTTCAGAGAAATTTATTTTTTCTGGAAGGCCAAAAAAACAACTCTCTGCAGCAGATGAACAGTATCTAAAAGCGATGTCCTTAAAAAATGAGGTGAAAAAAATGCAGCATTGACCTGATACAAGACCTTAAAGATGCATCTGGCCTATAGGTTCATCCATTTACTATTGACTAAAGGCTCATCAGAAATGGTCTCAGTGGAAGGGTGGAGGTCAAGGAAGGGAAACAGGGAGGAAAGGCTGAGGTATGGAACAAAAGGGAGCCAACATCCATAGAAGAGCTTTGAATGTTCTTCAACCTGGAGAACTATTCCCGATTAGAGATTACGTAAAGAAATGATAAGAAAGCTGCCTACTAAGACAGTTCAGACTGTGTTGAAGAATTAAAATGGTCATACCAAATGCTGACACTCAAACTCAAGAGTGTGCACATATGAATTGTGCACACTCTTTTTTGTCTTATTTTACTGTATTTCCATGTATGTTTACATGTGTCAGTAAACTGCTGCACTCACTTCCCATTTTCCTATCTAAATATAGAGAAATGAGGGGTAGCTCAAGACTTTTGCACAGTACTGTACATTGACAGGGGTACGACCTGACCTTTTCTTTGGAGGAGAATGTATTAGTTCCCTACTGATGGACTGAAAATGAAACATAAGAAGGATTAACGCTGCATAAACAAAGTGCGATTTCCCACTTTGCCACAATCACATCTTCGTATTAAGGTGTCTGATCGCTGTATTTTTAGCGCATCACATGGAGAAATGTGTCATTCATCTCTTCACTGAGCTTGAAAATGTCAACTTGAAATTATTTTTGTTAGAGCAACCAAAATAACTGTTCATTTCCTAAAGTGGAGCTTTTAATCAGAACAGGGTACGTCTGTGCTCCCTGTCTGATTATCTGGAAGCCAAAGGGTAGTTTCACCCAGGCAATTTAGGACTTTGAGTTTTGAGATCTCTTCAGTGAGGACTGGTAATTTCTTGCTTTACTTTCTTTGTTCTCATTTTCTGTATCCAACGATGCTTTTCATTTGCTTTATACTCTGAGTTTCACTGAAGGAATCATATTTGGAAGGGAAACTATAATCATTGGAAAGTGTTTTCTGCCAATTCAATTTAATTTATGTTTCTTATACAAGAATCTTGACCTGCAATATCTCCTTTTGAATTCCAAATGGACACTGCATTTGTCCAACTTGTGTTTAAGCCTAAAGATTAAACACAGTAAATGTTTTAAGTAAAACTAAATATTTAACTGGCTGTCAAACTTTATGCTAAATGGGGGTTAAAACAAACACAAAAAACTCATTACTGAGGAGGACTCTCCACCAAAACCCTTGTCAGTCCTATTTAACACCCACCTCCATCTGCAGAGCTCTTGACTTCTCGATGCAATAATTATCAATTTAGCGCAAATAGGTACTTATCTGTGGACGTGCACTGGATGTTTGAATTTTTCAAACAAGCAAAACAAAAGCACAAACTTTTCTTCTTCTTGCCTTATTTAGGCTCTCTGAGCAGTCTGAGCTAGATCAGTGATCTGTCTTACTCTTCTGTGTTAAAGCTCTGTGGTCGCAGCTGTCAGAAAAACCAGCTGTTCTTGTAGCCTCACTTTAACTTCCACTGAGACAAATAGAAAAATATATGTACCTCCTGTAATTAGAAGTAGCTTTTGTTCCAGCATCCTCACTCCACTGAGACTCGTTCCACTTGGCAAGAAACAAACAGCACAGATTATTCATCTGCTCGATATCTGAGTGTCTTTTGCAGGGAGCCTGAATCTTTCCTCACACACACGCACAGATTCATTTCACCTGATGCATTAATTTACAATATATTTATGTATAGAACCATTTTTATGTTTGTAATTTTCTGCCCCGCTTGAGTTTCTTACCGTGGCTGAGCTTCTTCCTGTATGACAAAGCAATTACTACCTGTTGGAGCCACATATCACATCAGTTTTAATCCTGCTATGTATAATACATGGTCCCATTTTTAGGCACACTCACTTAATCAGGCTAATTAAGTTGAGGTGTCCCTGATGTTAGTCAGTGTCTGCTCATTTTAACTGAAGACTTCATGGCCTCGGTGTTGAACTTAAACCAACCTCTATGACGTGTCTTATCAGACCTTCTTCAGTCTATAGACTTCAGAGGCATGAAAAGTTGTGGAGCTTGAAGCGGGTTTTAATTTTATTGGATGCAAGTCCGTTATTGGTTCTGCTAAAGAGTCTGATTGTTTGCAATTGATTCTTTCATTTGCCTCTATGTTTGCGTGTAGAAAAATGCACTAGCTGGTCTTACTTTGAGCTTCATGTAAAAAATCGGTATTGATTAAGTGCCAAGTGTCTTTATCTGGTGCAGCTCTAATACTAATGGTGTTTTAGGACTATTTTCTAATCTCCTTATAATCTTGGTTGTTTGCAAAAGAGTGAGTTAAGATTGAGTTTGATCGCCTCAGGTAAAAGGCATCATTACATCCATCTTTGAGGGGAAAACAACTCTTTGGTTCTGTGTAATCATACTTAGTATAGGCTGGTTGACACATTTAAGCATTCATTTGTCCACATGTAATAAAATTAGTGAAACAGACAAAGCTGAATATTTAAAACTCCACCGTATTGAGAAAAAGCTCCCAAAACTATTGCACAGGCTTGCAGCACAATTTTGCAAATGCGTATGATGTTGATTAAGTATTAATTAGCTGTATTGCAGGAACTTGTTCTGTCTCAGGCCCAGATAGACCTGGAGAGGGATACAATTACTGGAATAAGAGTGAATAATGAAACCTCATTATTTCTGTGATGCGATTGTTGAGAGAATACTGCAGCCAGAAACAGCTTTTTCTCTCCAGAAATGATAGCTCAGTATGAACATAGTTTTACTTGTGCGCATTAATTTAGGGTTTCTTCTTCCAGACTGTGTCCTGAGGCAAAGCTCAGCAGGATATGCATGTAATTCGGTAGGACTGTGAGATTTAAATTGGCCTCGTGTACATTTTCACCTTTCATTATGCATTTCTAATCAGCTGCACTCAGAATGTGAACATGTTAAGTTGGGTCCGTGCTTTGTCAATACCACAGTTATAAAGCAGAGACGACTGTGTCATCAGAACTTGTAAATACAGCATTAGTTATGAAGACATATCACAATGTGTTTCATTTCAGTTGTGTGTTTTTTTTTTTTTTAATTGATTGGCTTTGTGTTTGCGGTAAATGGAGGCTAAAGGTTATAAAATGTAATTAGGATTTACTACAGCATGACTAATGTACAACATTAAGAAGCCGGGAATGAGTGATAGTGTTACTTTGGTAATTATTTTTGCCTTAGATGTGAGGAGGTGTAACATCATGTAATTTCTGATAGCAACCCTTCCTCCTAATCATCAGTCTAAAACATGCTGTTAAGAAAAGCATAAAGCTTTTTCCCTGACGGCATGAATAAAATGGAAGATTAGCTGTCAAATGGATACAAGGTAATGGATGTAATTGAAGTTATTCTTTTAAATTGCAGAGTCTCATTTAATGGGTTCACGTTTAAATCGATACAGATCTTTATGGGCGTGAATCTTTTTTTAATCAAACACCCAAAAGTTCAGTTTCTAGAAAAACTTCGAGCCGCTGTAAGAAATCTACTCTCTGTTCAAAGCTTTCTCTGACCTTATGGGTGGGTGGAGGTTTGGCTCAGAGTGTCTGTATGTTCTGCTCTTTGTGTGTGGTGGTGCCGACAGTTCTGGCTCAATTCTGTCCTGATCAGCTCTGACCTTCTGCTTTGTGGCACTGCTGTCAAGGCAACATGCAGTTAATTCAGACTCACAGACGCCAAGTGACAACTTCTTGGAAAACACAAATAGACTTTGGAGCTCGCTGCTTGAGTTGAATGGGGTTCATTCCAGAGAGTTCAGGAGCTATTGGGACATCAGGCTGTTTAAAATGTATTTTATTTGGGCCATTAACATGGCATGTGGTTTGTCACTGTACATATGAGAGGAAGTTATGTCACCTCTAAACTCTGGATATTGAACTCGTCCTTGAGAAATCATAATGTATTTTTGCAGATGGACAGGGCCAGGAATGATGGATATTGGGTCTCTTAGTACCATTCTGCAATCCAATATATAACCACACCATTACTAATGCATAGCTAGGTGTTCATCACCACGCACAGTTTACCCTGTCAATAGGAATCCTGATGCATCCGTGCCTGCACTCTAAAAGCACTGATATATTTTGTTTGCTGCTACTCCCGGCGTCTGCACCTTTGAGAGCATAGATTTATTTAATAGCAGTGGCCATTATGAAGTAATCAATGGAATTGAGTGCATGCTCTCAGTTTTGGTTTTTGCTTTTGGAAATCTGAGGCTTTCAAGATCACTTTGTTGGTGAAAGTAACACTTTTTTGTGTTTTCTTTCTTTTTCTGTTTTAATGCAGGTTGCCCTTCATGCATGTGGCGTTGCAACAGATATGGTAATGGAGCATTGCATCCAGGCCGGAGCCGCCTTTGTTATTAGTCCTTGCTGCTACGGCTTCATCCAGAATGCTGTGAAGTTCAGCTTCCCCAAGAGGTGTGTGGTTGCTTACAGCATCTGAGTCCAGTGTCACCTCCGTGGGTTACCGCTTTTTAAAATGTTGTTCTAACCATGTTTTCTTGTTAGATAAATGCTGCTTCCCTTCGTTCCTGTTCCCTCGCCTTTCAGTCTTCATGACTCAGTTTCTCCATTAGTTTCTCATCTCGTCGTCACTCACAAACACGCAGTCTATATCTCTTAACTACATTCTGTTTGCCTCCTTTGACTGCTCATAACCATTTGCAAATTCAGGGCAGCAGCATCGCATCACCTTCTCGAGATCATCCGCCGGTCACATTGTCTTGTTATATGAGCTGAGAATTTGGTTCTTAATTTAGACACTGGAAGGAATGTGCCAGACAGAAAGGCTGGCTGGAAAATTTAGGACGAAATGTCAGCGATGACTTTATTATGTGGCATATGAGGAAATTAACCATTTAATCCAAACGTCTGGTGATCATGCAAGCCGTGACATGGTGGTGTTTAAATACAGATGGAAAACAGGGTGGAGGGAGAAGCTGTTGATTCTGTTGCTATGCTCACTAATGGTACATAAGATGCAGCAGTTTGCTACTAAAACAACTTTTGGTGACTGATTGCTACAAAACAAGGCTGTTATGTAAAGTTGCTGTTGTAGCAACAAGTCAGGTCACCAGCAAGTGAAGCTGGAGATTATATTTGTTTTGTTGTTAGGCCAAGTCTGTTCAAGTCTTCAGGTTGGCGAAATTATAGTGTAGAGTGTTTACAGATTCTATCATTTGCTCTTCTGCTTTATTCGTTGTCCAGTGTCCATCCGCTTTAAATCTTGTTTAAACGTTGCACGATAAATCATCAGATTTGTTTGCAGCTGCTCTAAAATGGCAAGCAAAAAAGAAAAAATGATGCCCTGTGCCTTGACCTATAATACAGCTATCAGGATATCAGATTTTCAGGTGCTCAGCTGGAGCTCACTTACCTCCTGCTCTATATGCAAAGTCTTTCTTGCCCTTAATGCACTCTTCAGTGTTCCATAGTGAGTAAGGCTTCCTTGATACAGCCTCAAAACCATGTGTGATATTTCAAGGAAATTTGCAATAATGATATTTCTGATGATATTAATTAAATACTGAACAGTGTTTTATTGGTGACTGTAGCTTGTAGGCAGCATTTATTGACGCAAACAAAATGAAGGGCATTTGCTGTCCTTCTTTTCCAGTGAGCTGCTTTCATTGATGACACACTGTCTAATTCAATGTGTCAGTCTATTGATATAAGGGGCTACAAGACGGAGCATTATAGCGTAATAGTAATAGTAATGTGCTTTTGTTGGAAGTTTGAAGTTAAAGTATAAGATAAGTGCATGACTATTGAGCTTTACCATGAAATAATAATATAATGTAATATAACCTTTGAAATCTTCTGAAACCTGCAAAATATTGTTACATAATAACATTTAAATAGAGACATATTTTATTAAGTTGAGTTTTTTGACCAGCTGCCTAAACCTGCCTAATCCTTTACCTTCATGTGACTGCATCAAGGACTTCCGTCCACTGTTTGCTCTTCTTGAGTCATTTTTTTAACGTTTAGTTTGCACATGGTCAGCTGCTAGCATCTCCTCCTTTTGTGTTTTTGTACCCTGCTTGTGCTTGACATTGTATTTATGACTGAAGTGGTGAAACGAGTTTGTTGTTTCCACTTTTAGCGGGTGAAGCAGTTCTTTATTGGGCGTCTGACATGCTGCTCTCGGCCTTTTTTTAATATATCATGTAAAATTGTATTCCAGTGTTATCTTGGATGCTATTTTCTGATGATGGCACGGCCCTGTTCCATAGCAACATAGCATTTCGTCCTGTGTGTTGTTGTGTCACTTTATATTTTGAAGAGAATCGTACAAGAATCACAGGCTGCCAACCGAGTGTTGTCTCTGTGTTTACTGTGATTCACACGAAGCTTCTTCAAATCTCTCAATTCATTATAGCACTCTTTCTTAAAATAGCTATCATGTGAGGGATGAGCAGCATATTCTTATGTAGGTTTTCATTAACATAACCTATTGTATCCAGGAATGCCAACTGATAATGCCACAGACGACTGTAAATACGCAGGTTTTCCATTTTGCTTTTATCTCACGCACAAAGATGCACAGACAGGAGTAGGCAGGAGATGCAGCGCACATACTTGTAGATGGTATCACCATTAGTGATATAAAAGGAAATGTAGCAATGGATCAGGAAAAGGCAAGGTAGAACAAGTCTGCAAGCTAGGATGCAATCAGCGTGGTTTTTAAAATATTTACAAAACATTTTACACTTGATTTATGGGGAAGGAAATTCATTAAATCTTAATAAGCACTCTAAGTGTTTTGAATTTTATCAGATGTAAATATAAGTACTTAGAAGGCACAGTTCCTCCTTTTAAATAATCTGTTGGATGTTGCTAATTATTTTGGAAATATTGCTATCATGATTATTTTGCAGTAAACTCTGGTTTTAGACCACTCGTTAAAGTTTTTTGGTTGCTCTCTTATGCACTGTTTAACAACACAATTACGTGCTCTTCCCACGCTCTGCCTGGATTTTCCTCCTCCTGCCAAGAAAGATGCTTCATTTTGTAAAACTGACTCTACAGTCTTTAAATTGACTGTTCTTGTTCTCCACTTCCTCCCCAATGTAAGTTGGGATATGCAGATAATAAGTCCAATATTTTTTATGTTTTTAATCGTCACTAACCAAATGAAGATATTTGCACGACGTTGCTGTTGTTGGGGTTCAAGGAATTTGCACTGATGTAGAGCAACGATTAAACGGTTGACTCCTGCTATGTAATCTTCAGTGTACGACATAAATATTTGACATTTTTCTCATTTCCCATGACATTTCAACCCTCCCAAGTCCTCATGAAATATTAAAGAATGACACTAAAAATGACTTTGCAGCTGTGATAGATAACAAGAAGCTTTGTTTCTGCAGGGTATAATGTGAGGAGGACTAGCCCACCTGACTCTGTCAATCTTCATCTTGCTACTTTTAGAGTTTTGCCCTCAGGTCGTGTTCCAGGTACTCGTGGATATTTTGCAGGTGAAGACATTCCAAGCAGTCAGTGGGTTTATGAGCTGTGAAGCTCTAAACTGCCCATTTCATTAAGGCCATGAAAGTTTGTGCTAAACTTTTCTCCATGTGACCGCACTGGCCCCTAACCCTTGAACTGTTTCATGTTGATTTTTAATTAGCATGAACCAAACCAAACCATGTTTAACCATCTCAAACAAACTTTACTCCCATGTCAAAACAAAAGTAATGAAAGTCCTTCTTTCTCTGTTTTGGAGATTATGCACATGGTTTTTGTTTGGTTTAGGATTTTGATTTTGTTGCATATTCATCTTGTTTGTATAGAACTTTTCCATTAATTTTTTTTCTCTCAGCAAACTTATTTGTGTTTCCTTTTTTTTTCTTTTCTTTTACAGCAAAAGGTTCCAAGATACTCTCACATCTAAGGTATGATTTTAAATATGATTAATTCTCTTTATTGTGTTTAATACAGATTACAGATTTACAGCAACTTTTTACAAGGAAAGTGCCAGATGCAGGTCACTACATGTGAAAAACAATGTTTTCACAGGACTCTGTGCACATATTACACTGTGTCCTTATTTATATAAGAAAAAGCAGACCCAAAATGAAAGAAGCACTATGTGAAAAAATTAAGTATGATTTAGTAGCTTGTAGAACCACCTTTAGTGGCAATAACTTGAAGTAATCGTTGTCTTTATGGCTTTATCAGTGTCTCACATTGAAGGGGAGGAATTGTGGGTCACTCTTCTTTAGAGCGTTGCTTTGGTTCATTGAGTTTTGCAGTGCACAGCTCTCTTAAGATCGTTTCATCAACCACAGCGTTTCAATCAAGTTCAAGTCTGAACGTTGACGGGGTCATTGCTAAACTTTGATTCTTTCCTTTTGCAGCCATTCTGTTGCACATTCGCTGCTGTGTTTGGGATCATTGTCATGTTGCATGACCCATTTTCAGCCAAGCTTTAGCTGTTGGACAGATGGCCTCACATTTGACTCTGAAATACTTTGGTAAACAGAGGAGTTCATGTTTGACTCAATGACCGCAAGGTGCCAAGGTCCTGTGGCAAAGCTAAGCCATGCTGGCATGTTTCCCTTATAAGCAAGCCATACTGTTTGTAGTCTTTTTCTAAATGGACTGTCATGAACCTTAACATAACACACTAACCAAGATCTGTAGAGTCTAGCTCTTGGCTATCTTTACAAGCTCTGTGAAAGCATTATACGGTCTAACCTTTCGGGGGAATTTGCAGGGACATCTGCTCCTGGGAAGACTGTGGCATTGTGTAAATAGACATGGAATTTTTGTATAAAGTCTATTTGTATATTCATTATTGAGATTACATTTAGGAACGACTCACTAGCAATTACTAGCAACTTTCAAATTACTAATTTGAAAGTGTTGCAGTATTAAATTTGGGGAAAAGTCTTTGCTTTTCAAGACTCAGTAGGTTAGGGTAGGATTTAACAAATGATTTCCTATATTATCTTTGAATGGTTCATACTTTAGGAGCAAGCCAAACTTAGTGTGAGTTGGTTCAGTTTTTGTCATAGCTCGTTTACATACACTGCATTAATGTACACTTACTGTGTGTACAGCTTTAAAAGGTTTGACTTTTATCCACCCAGTCTAAAGGCAACAAAAATCTAACAACTCTTCCAATTCATTCATAAAACTGGATGAAAATCCTTATTTTATCAGAAACTTAGAAGAATTGATGAGATCTCTGCGCTTATCAGTGTCTCGCGAACAAAGATTCCCAAGTCACTTCCCTTATCACTCGGCACAGACATGCCACTGTGCTCCGGGAGGGCCTATCCCGCGATGATATATGGGACCTGTCAGGGCCCCTGGGGAAAATCTGTGCAGAAGAAGCTGCAGGTCCTAACCATAGCAACCTCAAGAGTTGACATGTCACAACATTGGACCACCTTTAACTTCTTTGTGCACTACAAGAATCAGATTTTTTTTTTTTTTTTTTTTACATGGCCCGAGAGGCACAAAACATAGTATTATATTTAGAAGACACTGAGCAATTACAGTGTTACGTGATACTGAGTTCAGATTTTTCCAAAAAGCTGACTGAGAGGGGGGAAAAAAACACAATAAGGAAGAAGCTAAACATGCAGCCACCCAGCAGGAGAAATCTATATTCTGTTTATACCAGCAGACACATTATCCTCCACTTTAAACCTGAGCTCCAAATCTCCTCGGCCTCCCTCCTTGGTTTTCCTTTCAACAAACATGTTTGGCATTTGTTATTTATTTGGGCTCAAGGTAGGGAACCCCAGTGCTTTCTGTTTCTGTGCCCCCTCCGCACCAGACATCCCAGGCAATGTCCCAGACAACAGTCACCGAAATAAAAGCTGCGTTTGCTTGTTTTATAGCAGAACCAGAGTTGTTCTTTCCGAACTACAGTAGTTAAACAGAATGACAGCACAATGACAAATAGTGTATCACTGGAATAAAGGGCTAATGGTGTGAGATATTGGTGCTCACACAAGCTTTAAGCACCTGTTCCATGGCCTTGCATTCAGCGCCGACCCCGCAGAGTGAAGAATAGAACCAATTAAAGTGGAGGCAAGTTTCAGCTGACTTAACTCTCTCATGAATCACTTGTTCCATGAACCATAAGGTAGAAACTAGAATTACTGCCTCACGGCTACGGTATATAGTTCTGCAAACCAGTCAGGGTGGTTTGCTGCGCTTGCAGACTTGACCTTTGAACTTTTAGATATAAAATTTCATCAGTTCTGAATGTTATCCTGTGGTACATACATGCATAATAATGTATCATTTTCATCATAATTCCCGTGTATGATTGTTTGAGTTATAGTCAAAGCTTTGTGAGGTCACAGTAACCTTAACTGTTGGCTGCCAAAATATTATCAATTCATCTGAACAAATGAACGTAAGTGCCCAATTTGAAGACTTTCTTAAAAATTCATCCAAGGGAAATCTTTCACAAACCAGTGTATGGAAGTCAGACAAAGCTCTCACTCTGAAAGGACACTCAGACACTTCAGTCCATTCCCCAATGGCCAATGCCCTGTCGCTCCATTTTGGATCTGCTCCTGAGTACTTGCTTTGCCCGTGCTCCACTTTTCTGGACAAGTTTCATTCATTCATTGGCAGAGTAGTTTTTGTGTTTTCGCTGAGTGACGGCAGACAAACAAATGGCCATTTCTCCTTTGGTTTGAAGCAAATTACCTGGTTCATCCGGCCTGGAGAGTTTCCGGAGGTGCTTATATCTTAAGAGTAACGTTTAACACATTCACCTCAGACACAAAAGATCTCTGGTTCAAGAGCAGAAGACACAAGCTAGTGCACTCATAGCGCTGGTCCAAAGCCTGACTAAATGGGAGGTGCTGCGTCAGGAAGGGCACCTGGCATCAAATCTGTGCCAAATCAAACATCTGGATTCATCCACTGTGGCGACCCCTGGGGAAATAAGGGAGCAGCTCAGAGTACCTGTTATTTATCAAACTTTTAAGATAAAACATCTGATATTTAAGGTTGCTCCAGTAGTACGGTATTTTCAACCTGTGGTGCATCTTTAGGATTCAGAGTTACTGCAGGTTGGGTTTGAACAACCAACTATCAAAACTAAACTAAAATTATTGGATGTGGCCGTAAAGTTTGTACCGCTTCTTAACTGCGGCCAGTTTGAGAATAATTGGATTTTTCTTAAAGCACATTTGTATATTTACAGAGATACTTTAATGTGATATTACTCTGATCTTTATCCGGCTTTGGAAATCCCAAACAAATCAGCTCCATTGTGTAATATATAGTGTGTCATGTTGTGTAGTACATTGTGTGCTCAGAGCTGCATACATAGAAATTTTGAGCCATGCGATACTCAAGTGAGAATGTTTTTTTTTTTTTTACCTTGAAGCTAAAGCTCGCCAAGTTTGGCTCCACTGCTGTAAGCAAGGCAAGGACATGCAGAGAATCAATACAAATAACCTACAACGGTATTAGTTAAACTTTTATACAGTGTGTAGACATTTTCAGATATGCTTGATCTTAATGCAATGATGAACAGATCACTTGCACCACATCCACGTAACAATAAGTGAGCAGTAACTGTACTCGTTTTTTGTCTTTGTTTCAGGAACACATGATCCTCTGTCGCTTCGCAGACCAGACGGCTGTCCAGCTTCCGCCAGACAGGAGACTCATTGGTGCTGTTTGCAATCTTCTCTTTAGACCTGAGCTATTATTCATGTTCAGTCCTTTATTAGTTTTTTAGGCTAAACATTCTTAGCTGTATCTGGTAACTGCTGCACATAGAGACATAGAGACACAGCATCGAGTATTATTATCAAAAATAATTTAAAATCAAATCATCAGTATTTGCTGGGACCACACTTTGCCTTTGAAACAGCTCCAATGTTCCTGAATATTTTTTTCTATATTACTTTGTTCAAATCATTTTGGAGGATGTTGAAGTCGTTGCACTGCCGCAGAATGAATATGTAAACTAGCTGGAACCAGTCTGACGCCTCCATGATGATACTGCCTGATGAAGTCCAGTGTAATGGACACAAGCACAGCAACATGTTCCTTTTCATTGTAATATCCTTTGACATACTTTCTTCATACACTTACACTGTTCGGTAGCCGCACTGCTGCGGGTTCCTTAAAAAGTCTAGACTTTCAAGATGTGAGAACCATGTTAGAGCAGAGATTTGTACAGAGTGACAAAACAGCTGCGGCGAACAGCTGCTAGATCAGTGTTGTCAGATTCAGAGGGAAATGTTTTGTCAGAAACCTCCAGGCCCCTGCTGAAGCTTCACTCTACAGGGTTTCATTATGTTGAGGACTCTCTTCACCCTGATAGCTCTCCAGTTTATCAAAGCTTCCGAGAAGGCTCCCCAAAGTCTCGTCAGCGTGAAGCCTTTTCATATGTACCTGACACCACCTGTCACACTAGTTTCTTCTCTATATCAGTTAACAGGGCTCAACCTCTCCCACTAACATTTTCTAACTATGTGTGATCTCGTCTCTCTTGAGCTTGCTGGTAAGACTGCAGCCGTCGAGGCAACACGGCGGAGCAAGGCTCACGTGTAGTGTGTCTGCCACCTGCTTCCACACACTGCTAAATTACATTTGAAGTTTGTGTTTTTAAGGAAATCCTAACAGACGAGGCAGGATAATCCATGTATCTGTCTTCTGACACACAAATATTGAAAATATGCAGAAATGGTATATAAGGCAGTACAGCTTTAGAGCAATAAAGACCTTAATGATGGGGGATTTGCTGATTTTCGCCTGACATGTAATAAGTTATAAGAAGAACCAACATACAGCCTTCGTATAGTGTTGAGCCTCTATGTGTTGACAGAAGTACAAGATGTTTGATTCTCTTGTTAGAGGCATTGAATGCCGTTGGTCCCCAAATAAGTCTTGTGGTGGTTGGAGGACAGTGGAGAACACTGTGTCACACATCTATGGGTGTTTAATCAGGTTGAGATCTGGTGACTGTGGGATATGATTGACTTCATCCTTATGCTCATCAGACACATCGGTGATCCCTCCTGCTTCCTGGATGGAGACATTTGATCCTGGAGGAATCAGATGTCTTTATGCAAATGTTTCCTCAAAAAAATAAAGACACTCATGTGTCAAAGTAAAAGAGCCAATCTGTTATCTTTTTCTAAACGAGTGGTTTTTATTGCCTAAATTTTAAGTGAGTAGTTACCTAATTAGCAACGCAGTCATAATAACACAAATGGAGTGTAAAAGTCTGTTTGGAGTCCATCTCCAGCTCCAGTCTGTGGCGTGAGCGGTGAAGTGATTCATGCCACCACCAATGCATTAATGTTTAAATGCAGACTTTCACTATTTAAAAATGGGAAATCTTCACTTTGTGTACTTAAACGCACACAGACAAAGAAATTATGTTCATATAAATAACATTAAGGGAGGAACATTTGTGTGAAAAAAACTCAAACTAATAGATTAAATGTTGTGAAACTGTGTGGGGTCATTGGTCACACACAACGCTGACTATGGCCACTGAAAAGTTTCTGTCCTGTGAGGGGCAGCAAGTTAGAATGAAGTTGCCAAAGTTCTTGCTGCAGTGTGCAATGAACTTGCAACCTTATTGCCTTTGAAAAAGTTGCTCCTAAGACCGGGTCTGCCACTACTTGCAGTCAATTGCCATCTTTCGGTGCGTAGAGGTGGCGATAAAACGGCAATAAGACGGAGACAGTCTACTATTAGTTTGCATTAGAATCGAGTTAAGTTGGCACGGTGATATACTCTTGAAAATCTGCAGTCTGCATATACAGGGAGTGCAGAATTATTAGGCAAGTTGTATTTTTGAGGAATAATTTTATTATTGAACAACAACCATGTTCTCAATGAACCCAAAAAACTCATTAATATCAAAGCTGAATGTTTTTGGAAGTAGTTTTTAGTTTGTTTTTAGTTTTAGCTATTTTAGGGGGATATCTGTGTGTGCAGGTGACTATTACTGTGCATAATTATTAGGCAACTTAACAAAAAACAAATATATACCCATTTCAATTATTTATTTTTACCAGTGAAACCAATATAACATCTCCACATTCACAAATATACATTTCTGACATTCAAAAACAAAACAAAAACAAATCAGCGACCAATATAGCCACCTTTCTTTGCAAGGACACTCAAAAGCCTGCCATCCATGGATTCTGTCAGTGTTTTGATCTGTTCACCATCAACATTGCGTGCAGCAGCAACCACAGCCTCCCAGACACTGTTCAGAGAGGTGTACTGTTTTCCCTCCTTGTAAATCTCACATTTGATGATGGACCACAGGTTCTCAATGGGGTTCAGATCAGGTGAACAAGGAGGCCATGTCATTAGTTTTTCTTCTTTTATACCCTTTCTTGCCAGCCACGCTGTGGAGTACTTGGACGTGTGTGATGGAGCATTGTCCTGCATGAAAATCATGTTTTTCTTGAAGGATGCAGACTTCTTCCTGTACCACTGCTTGAAGAAGGTGTCTTCCAGAAACTGGTAGTAGGACTGGGAGTTGAGCTTGACTCCATCCTCAACCCGAAAAGGCCCCACAAGCTCATCTTTGATGATACCAGCCCAAACCAGTACTCCACCTCCACCTTGCTGGCGTCTGAGTGGGACTGGAGCTCTCTGCCCTTTACCAATCCAGCCACGGGCCCATCCATCTGGCCCATCAAGACTCACTCTCATTTCATCAGTCCATAAAACCTTAAAAAAATCAGTCTTGAGATATTTCTTGGCCCAGTCTTGACGTTTCAGCTTGTGTGTCTTGTTCAGTGGTGGTCGTCTTTCAGCCTTTCTTACCTCGGCCATGTCTCTGAGTATTGCACACCTTGTGCTTTTGGGCACTCCAGTGATGTTGCAGCTCTGAAATATGGCCAAACTGGTGGCAAGTGGCATCTTGGCAGCTGCACGCTTGACTTTTCTCAGTTCATGGGCAGTTATTTTGCGCCTTGGTTTTTCCACACGCTTCTTGCGACCCTGTTGACTATTTTGAATGAAACACTTGATTGTTCGATGATCACGCTTCAGAAGCTTTGCAATTTTAAGACTGCTGCATCCCTCTGCAAGATATCTCACTATTTTTGACTTTTCTGAGCCTGTCAAGTCCTTCTTTTGACCCATTTTGCCAAAGGAAAGGAAGTTGCCTAATAATTATGCACACCTGATATAGGGTGTTGATGTCATTAGACCACACCCCTTCTCATTACAGAGATGCACATCACCTAATATGCTTAATTGGTAGTGGGCTTTTGAGCCTATACAGCTTGGAGTAAGACAACATGCATGAAGAGGATGATGTGGACAAAATACTCATTTGCCTAATAATTCTGCACTCCCTGTACATAAATTCATATTAGTCACTTACATTCAGAACCTCAGAGGTGTGAAACAGGAAATTCAGAAATGTCACAGGTGCTAAGCAACCTTGCTTTTATTAGAGCAGTACAAAATACAGTCATTCTGCAACCAGGTGAGTCGAGTCCTGTATTGCAAAGAGATGTCACAGATGAGCTGTGCTTATCACATTGATTGCAGCATGTAGGCAGTCTCTATGCATTTATAAATTAGACAGCAATTGGTCACCAAATGTGAAAGATTCAGTGCAACGACTGATTCTTTTTTTTTCCCCAGTTGCAAGAAGGTTACCAGCCTGGTTTTCCTCCACTGTGACTGATCCATCTGGGAGATGAGATAAAATGACATGTTTCAGTCAGTGCGTGAACTGAGGGGGCAGCGTTAATATTAAAATAAAATATTGTTTTTTACATATTGGTCACTTTAAGTAAAAGTATTTTTTAGTGTCTGATTATAGAATAATAATAATAATATTTGGATCCTTTTTTTTCTTCTGCAGGTAAACAGTGTATGGGCTTGGTAGACTTGGATCGGTCATGGGCAGCAGAGACTCATGGGTATTCGGTTCGAGTAATGACTATGGAGCCTGAAAGCTGCTCACCAAAGAACAACATGCTGGTGGGAAGGCCGCTGCAGAAGAGTGGACTGGAAGTCACCGCTGGCCGACTGGAAGAGGCAGTGCATAATTAGCGCTTGATTCTCTGGTGTACAGCAGAGCGTCTTTAGCATTGTCAGGGTTTGATAAACTATCCGGCTTCTGGCTGTATCACGAATGTTTTTTCAACCACCCTCAACAATTTACTTTATTTATGTTTTTTTACAAGCTCAGTTTTAACTGCAGAAAATACATGTTTATTGTTTCTGTACTGTCAAAGGTCATCTTTTAAAGTTTCTTTCAGGCTAAACGTTAAAGCAACCATGCCATTAAACCCCCCCCCCCCCCCCCGAGAGTTACACACTTTAGTTAAAGAGCCCTGATCATCTGCCGCTTAGATGCAGCAAAAGTGCTCAAGCCTCTCCCCGACTGCAGTGCTATGTTTTGTCTTTGCCTAAACTGCGTGACTCAAGCTGTCAGCGCACACAGAACCAGCAGGACTTGGCACACCCATATTGTGAATGAAGTATGACATACGTCCTCATGCTGTTTTTGCAAATAGTCTGTATACAGCCTTCTGGGATAGCGCTCAGCAGTCAGCTACTTCTGATTAACACAAGAAATTCAGTGCTAACAGCTCGTGCGCATTTAAAGACGAGGTGAGGAATCGCCTCGCTGTCATCTCACCTACGTTTCTTCTGTTTGTTGTTTTCTTTTTTCTTGCGAGAGACAGTCAGAGGTGGATTTAAACTCAGGTAATATACAGTGTGGCATTTGTCATGGTTCTACAGAGGAACCTGATTATTCCTCATAAAAAAGCAATGCGAGTATGGTATGCATTCTGGAATACTTTCAGCAGTAATGAATATTTTATGAAGCTGGTGAAAAGGTCAGCGCGCTTGATTAGACGCGCGGTGTTCAGAGCCTCGTAACTGGAAATCACACAGCGCGCTCCGTATTTCCAGTCCCGGTAACTGTAGACACAGTGAGGCACCTTAAGCTCTGAGTCTTGCATCTGAAGCTCATCGTGTGTTTCTCTGGAAAAAAAGAAGAAAAAACTCCAGTGTTGTCACCTTTGACAGTCTGATGCAGCTGCTTGAGAAATCTGGGGAGGTAGCCAAGGAGCCAGTTTTTCCCACTCCCACTGAAGGGATAGATGTGAGACAGATGCAGGCCTCACAGACGTCAGGCTCATCTGAATTCAGTCAGCAGAGTCAATCTATCCCGAGGTGAATGGCCACAGACACAGCTCCTTCCAAGGATCGGAATTATTTCAGAAGTCTACTCCCTGTTCATGCTTGTGGCGCCGCACAAGTGCACATTACAGAAATTCATATACATACAAAAGAGGGGAACAGTGGCACTACTCAAAGTGTGCATCGGAAGGAGAATACAGAGGGTGAAGGCAGTTGACTTAAAGTAAACACAGCAGAAGAGTAACAGTGGATTCTTTGCTTGGATAAAACAGATGAGCTGTTATTGGCTCATTTTCATCTAAATGCAGAGACGCTCTTTTCTAATGATTCACCTCCTGAAACCTTTCTACGAATGCATTACAGATTCGCTCACATATTTAGCTAAATGCATTTTTTATTTGCGTAATTAGAGGACTGACCTCGATACAAAAGTCAACTACATGTGAGTAAAATAACCTGCGACTACACAGAAGTTGTATGCATAGGTTATTGCTATTTAATCGGAGGTGTTTTCTTTATGTAGTTGCTAATAATGAGATTTAGAGCATAATTTTATACTTAAATTGGGATCAGAATTTTAACCATTGGATGATGATTTGAGGGGATTTGAGGGGTTTTTCGGGGGGGGGGGGGGCTCTTTCAGGAAATGATGGAGCTGGAGTTGTTTTGCTAACTTCACCTTATTAGTTAATTAAAAATTCAGCTCATTTCTTGCGTTTTTGCCAATAGTTTTCCATTTCATTATGCTGCAGAGTTTGTGGCTGGTTGCCCACAACAGCTCACTGCTCCATATTTGGGTACTCTCTCTGTTGGTGTCAGTTATCCTCTTTGACAAACACTGACCTTGTTTATGTGTCTTTGGTTAACACAGCAGCCAGTCATAACGAGTCCATGTGAAAGAGGTACAAAGGGATTTTTCCTGTGTCCTCTGTGATCTTAAATATCTCACTCTCTCTTTTATATTTTACCTGTGTGAACTATAACATGTGTTTCAGTTGACTTGCATAATTTTCTAATAAACAGCACTGAGTTTAATTATTGGTGTCCACAATACTGGCAGTTAATTATGTATAGTGTTTCCTTTTTGGTCGCCTGGTAGGGCTCAGCTGCTGTTATTTTGCACACCCTAATAATCCTGTAATCTATTCTCTTGTGCTTCCCGTGCTACTTGTCACATTGTCACCTAGGATTTCCATGCTTGCTTTCAGGTTCAGCATTTATTTTCTACTTTGTATCTGCCGTGGCACAGCCTGTTTAAAATGCAACAATGACTCACTCTCCCCAGGAGCTTGTTTGAAGACCGAGTTCACCCAAATCACACACATAGATGTGTCTGGTTTTTTTCTCTTTTTTGGGGGGCGGACAGTTGCAGTAAATTAAGATTAGTCTGTCGCTTTAGTATAATTTCTGGAATATGGTGATGCCTAGAGTCTTTTTTTTGTTCAGTGATTTTAAACAAACACGAAATTTGGTAAATCTTTAATTTAAAGGGTGCTGATTGCTGTGAAGTGCACTGCTTGGTTTGCACCATTCATAGCATGTTGCCCATATAGTTGGAGATGTCATTCCTCTTGAAATGAACAACTGCATCTTAGATCCAAATCTGGAGCTACAATACTGTGCAGAAGTCTTGAGTCCATCGGCGTAACTTTGTGCTGAACATTGGGGTGGGGTGAGGGGATGGGGTGGGGGTGGGGGTTGAAACATGCAACATGCAACTATTTTGCTAGTAATACCTGAAATGATTAAAGAAAATAAACAGCCTATTTATGCAAGATAATTCATAATTTTATTGGGGAGGTTATATTGGTTGGGTCTGATTATTGGGCGGGTCATAACCTCCCTAACCCCCCTGGAAATGACGCCCCTGCTTGAGTCAACTCTCATTTCTTTGTTTTGCTAGGAAAGTTGGAAATGGGGCAGGGACTTATTGAAACATGCAAAAATACATGGAGATACAGTGTAAAAGGGAAAAATATACAATTCTAACAACTTTGAAAGTCTATATTTGGTATGACCAGCTTTATTCTTCAACACAGCCTGAACTCTCTCAGTGAATATTATAATTTCTTTAATCGTCTTCAGGAATAGTTCTCCTTCAGAATAGTTCGCTTCTTGAAGGACATTCAAAGCTGTTATTGGATGTTGGCTGCCTTTTTGTTCTGATTTCCATCAAGATGATCCCAGAGTGATTCAGTCGAGGTCTGGGCTCTGGGGAGGCCAATCTATAACTGATCGTGTTTCATTGTGTGTTTTTTCTATCCAGGTATACTTTTACTGCTTTGATGGTGTGTTTGGGATCACTATCATGCTTAAAAATGAAGCTCTTGTCAATCACACGCCTTCCAGATGGTGTTCGTGGTGGATCAAAATTTGACTGTACCCACATGTTCATAATTCCATCAGTTTTGACAAGATCTCCCACACCACTGGCTGAAACGCAGCTCCAGACCATGATGGAGCCGCTGTTGTGTTTTACAGATGCCTGCAGACACTCACTGTTGTACCTCTCCTGACCTGCATAAATATTGATACTGATTTGAGCCATAAATTTCACATTTGGATCCATCACTCCATAAATCCTGTTGTCACTGATTTTTAGTCCAGTTCTTGTGTAATTTGGCATACTTCAGCCTTTTCTTCCCGTTTCCCTTCTTTAAGAAAGACTTCTTGGCAGCCACTCTTCCACTGAGACCATTTCTGATGAGGGTTCAATGAACTTTAAATGGATCAGATACATCCTTGTTTAATGTGTGGGTGATTAATAAGTCAGCGTTAAACAACTAAAAAACAAGTAAAAACAAAAAATTCCTCTGAAAGTTGTCAAGTACAAGGACTGGACTGAAAAATGTCTGAAGATAAACTTTGAAAGAAAGCCTGGAGAGCTGTTGTATAAGATCACTTCAAAATATTACAAGACACTCTGGCCTCTTGGAAGCAAAATATAAAGAAATGAGGGGTGGCCTAAGACCTTTGCACAGTAATGGAACTCAACACATAACTTCTAAGTTGGGCTGAGCACCACATCTGGTAAAATGTCCATTAAAAATAATCCCACACATCCTGAGTATACTCCTGCTAACAAACACAGACGCACTGTGTAACTGACCCTTTAAAATCCACACAGTGTCTCAGTTTTCCACAACATATGAATATTACCAGTAATGAGACGAGGGGCCTTGTGATCGGCATAACCCATTGCTCATATTTAAATGCAATAATAACACAAGGAATCACATTCTTACAGTCAAGTCAATACTGTGATTGATAGTCTAATTACACACAAACCGGGACACCGGCCTTTCTGCGACCAGCTGAGGTCAGACCTGGGTGCCACCACAGATTCATTACTCAGTCAGTGAAGGCGAAGGGTTGCATGAATCAAAAGCGACTGTGAACTACTAGCAGTAATCACATGAACCTTCCCGTCATTCATCGCGTGCTCCAGAAGGCTGTTAGGCTACCCGGGCACTCTCCCTGTTTGGTTCACTGACAGAAAGCTGTCACATCACGAAATGAGGCCGCCTTCATCATTCTGCACCCAAACAGGAAGCGCAGTTCAGGAGACTTTGAATGTGGAGTGCCGCTTAGGAATCAGACAGGTGATGAGGTCTAACAGGATCCTCGCGTGAAAGAATAGAAAGACAGCAATTACGCATGCGCAGTGTCGTTCAGAAAAGCTTTTTGGCTTGTTGAGAAAACAGAAACAGTCGGTAGTTGTAAGCGCTGTTTTGATTAAATGCGTCCACTTGTGTTTGTTTACAAAAATTATACATATTAAGGTTGTTTTTTTAAGTATTTCTACCTGTTGAGTGCGCGTGCGCCTCAAACTTTATCAAACCACTGATTTTCTATTTTGCGCAGCTTTCTTTTTATACCCCGAGTCTGAGCCCTCAGTAATTTTGACTGCTTTGTCTTTGCTGCGTGAGCAACATCTACCTGGGTGGCCAACAATACACCTGCGTGTCTCAGCAGGTTCATTAAGGCATTTTCCACAGCGTGTAACGGAGCCACACGTGGAGCCTCTTCTTTCTCGTTAAGGTCCCGCAGCTGAGTGGCTGCACACCACGGCTCTGTTGAGACTGCAGCGAGCGAAGGTCAGACTGCAGTGGGTGCTGTTGGTTGAGAGCCCGCTGCCTGAACTTGTGAGGGTAGGAAAGAAGAGAGGGGGGGAGGTTGATGGGTGGGTAAGGGGCGGCTGTGCGCGCTCTTCCCGGCAGAGTGCGTCCCGCTCCACACACACACGCGCGCACACTCAACAGAGTCACTCTGTTTCCAGGCATCGGGCTGCCTTCTCTCTCCTCCTGAATATCTCAGATGAACAGTCTGAAGGACGCCGTCAGACCTCTCCTGCCCGCGCACCTCCAGGAGGAAACAAACTGTGTGTTTGTTGTTGTTGTGCCGCTGTTTACTCCACAGTTTCCCACCCGGTGATTCTGGATTTACGGAGAATTGCAAACAGCGTGGGCGCGTAACTCCCGAAATCATGGAATTATGGATAAAGTTGATGTTGCTGTGCAGCTGCAGCTTTGGAGCAAGTGCAGACTTCGATGGCAGGTAGGGTCACGCAGGCTGAGAAACGAAGGCTTTTTGTGCGATAAAGCTGATTTTGATAAAGAACCCGTCAGAATGTGATCCATCCATTTACGAGCTGATTGTGTGAAAACTGCGCCTTCGCTTCGAGGCGACACTTTGCTTGCGAGCTGGTGTAGATTATTTGAAGCTCTCCAAAACTGAAAACATGTTGCTCCCGTGAAAGTGAGTGTCGAATCATATCAAGCGTCTTCGCTTTATTTATTTATTTTTTTAATTTCACGATCACAACTTTTATTTTCATTCAACAATGAATCCAAGTGCACACCAACGCGTCTTGGATTTTTGCGCCTCTGAGCGTGGATTCTTTTGTAGTACAACCGCTTTTTACATTTGCAAAAAAAAATGAAAATCGCATCTCGACAAGCGGCTCTCGCCTTGTTCAGACGTCAGGCTGACTATAAAGTGATGTGACAGCACATTGCCCGGCGATCATGTTCAAACACGAATCCCACGAAGTGTGTGAAGACGTGCCAGAAGCCAAAGAATGCACGTGTCCGAGATTTCCATCTGCCTATAGGTGAATCTGAGTTTGGCGTGATGGATAGTGACTGTTTCTTCTTCTTCTTCTTCTTCTTCTTCTTTTAGAAAAAAACAGCCACGCATATTAAGTTGTAATGGGTCTAACCCTTTGAACCACAGTAATTCCATCAGTCAGGATACTTATTTGCTCCTTGTCTCTGATCATTTATTAGAGAGAATCTTAACCGTGTGAAGAAGAGAAAAAATCATTTTCCATCTCTTATTTTTTGTCATATTGAGATAGATTTCTGGAGCTCAAGTAAAAAAGCTGGACTGAAGTCCGTCCAAATGGTGAGAGTTACACAAACAAAGTGCTACTGCCAAATTTCCTACATCTCCAGCAGAGAATGCTGCCAAGTACTTTATTTTTCCTCATGTATCTCTGTCAGCCAGGCTGAGCTCCAAAGCCGAATCCTCTCCCGTGTTCAGCGTTTGTTCAAATAAATGAAAAACTTTGAAGCTTATTGGAGGTAATTGTTACTGAAACAGTATGCATGCGTTTCACAAGGCTCTGTCAGACTAACTGCCATTCCACCTGCTTGATAATAGATTTTGACATTTGAAGTGTAGCCGTTTTTCTCTCTCTCCTTCCCCCTCCTGAGCTCTTTCAATTCATTTTTCGTCTATGTTCAAAAAGTATTGAGGAAAAAAAAGCAATTTGGAATATCAAAGGTTTCTGCATGGCTAAAAGGGTGTCTGTGTGCGAGACAGAATAAAAGAGAGGACAGAGAATAATGCAGAGTGGTAGATTTCAGTATTTGCCAGCACATATAATATTTTTATTTAGGAGATTTTTCTTCTTTCAATCACTGTGGCTAATGTCTGTTTGACACGTTATGGTCTGATGAGATGTGGAGGGCTTTTACTTTAGCTCACATATTTCCTTGGTGTAATAATCATTTACTTTAACCTAGCAGCAGCATATTGTACATTATTAACATCCCTGCTGATGGAGTGGCTCGTCACCATGGCCATAATTTGCCAATTTTTATGGGTATAAACTCTAGCCTGAGTCCCCGCTTCAATATTAATTCATTGAGAAAATACCCCCTGAGACCGAACGCAAGCAAAAAACCCATTTATTACCTAGTCTTCCTCACGTATTACCTTTTAGAGAGCGTTCCTAACAGGCTTATCCATCTAGTCCTGAAGGGTCCTTCACGGGCATCATTGGCAAGATAATTTTGGTCTCCTGTAGCTGCGCGTAATGTGTTTACCTGCCTTTCTGTCTCTAAAAACTGTTTTTATTGCCACTTTTCTATTCTGCACAAGCGCTCGGGAACATGTCATACAGCAGAGGAGAGTGCCGAAGCGAAAGGCAAAACATACAAAAGAGGATATACTTCCCCAGTGACGTCACTAAACTGTGAAGTCTCACGCAGCACATACCAGACCTCCTCAGTAATAATCCAAAGGCATGGACTGGTGCCAGGTTATGTTGGTATTGTAACATCAGACGCACATTCAGGCTTCCACGGTTTGAAAATAAGTGTGAAAACACTGGTGGATTCATCCTGTATCAGGAGTTCAGCAGGAGGTTTCCCAGTGTTTGCTGCTGTACATGTCAATGAACGTGAAAAAGAGTGGGGCATTGTCTTTAATGCGTTTTAGTGAAATGATAAAAAGAGTCCTCTTGCTACATTTTGTAAGAAAGAAACCTGGATTGAACTAACGCCGTCACACCTAACATGACATATGTGAAATTAAAAAGCTTGCAGTAAGAGAATACAGCTGATGCAGACTTTCTGTTATTACTCCTATGACTGCTCCACCTGGTATTTAATCTTCTTGTCATTTTCTTGAAGCAAACAGGACAGCGTGGGAGTGGATGGATGGAGTTAATGATGAAAGAAAAAGAGTGAACTCTATCACATTTTAAGATTGAGATAGATATTTGTAATTTAAAGGTAAATTAATGCTTTCTTACTATAAGCCTCAGTCACCTAATCTCACACACATTCCTGCAGCCTTGTCTTATACTTTTCTGTGCCTAAGGTACGGTGGCCTTGAGAGGTCAAACACACTGCAACTTAAAAAAATACCAGCAAATAGAAAAATACTTCAAAAGCACACAAAACACAATTGAAGTTGAATAAAAACACAAAGAAGCCAGTTGCCCTCCGACAGTTGTTCAGGGTACCCGCCTCCTGCCCTATGGTAGCTGGCATACGCTCCAGCCCCTCCCCTGCGACCCTGACTTGGATAAGCAGAAGAGTGTGAATGAAAAGCTCACAACAGAAGATAGGTGAGCTTTGGGAAGACAATAATGGCAAACAACTAATAACAAGGATACATCCACAATATAATCATGTGATCAGAACACACATAACCTTCATCTTTTTCTCCCTCACAACACAGAAGAGTCCTCTGTTTCTGTTAAGCACCTCTCAGTGCGATGCTTTGCATCGTGTTTCCTCCAAAATCGCTTCCTTTATTATTTGTGTGCTTTTGCAGCATTTTTTTTAAATTTGCTGGTGTTTTCTAAAGTTGCAGTCGATCCCCTAAGGGCCGCCATACTCAGCACTTTTTGACTTTCACACTCACACCTCGACACACATCGGGGGCAACTGTGGCTTCAGTACTTTGCCCAAGGTGGACGAGTCAGGGATCAAACCGCCAACCATTTAACTGGTAGATGACCCTGTCTACCACCTAATCCACAACCACCCCACCCTCTTGTGAATAGCATCATTAAAGGTGGTAGAGTTTGATTTTTTTCCAGCCACTCAGTGAATACTGTCCATTAGGCCTTTAATGGCAGATGGATAAACCGGCTAATTGCTCATTCTAAATATAAATCTTTGCCTCAGGTATGAGTCAATAACGCCGCTGATAGGTTTGGCTGAAGCGGTTAATTAAGACAGCAGACTCCTTTTGACTCCGCAAAGTCCTGCTTTCATCTGAGCTCGGCAGGTTCGAGCAAGTCTTTAACACAGATGAAGAATTCAACATCTGTGGTTGCTTGTGATAAAAATCCAGTCAGAAATCCTGCATTGCATACTTTAGGGGTCACGGATGGATGATAGATTGATTAGATTATCATCGCTATGAATGCAGACCATGTAAGTTCATGGACCTGGATTATTCACGCTCCATATTTCTCCTCTGTGAGCCATAGACTGACTCAGCTCTTCGCTGTCAGGAAAAGGATATTGGCCAGCTATGAATCCATTTGTAAAACAATGGAAGAAGGATGGCGTCACCACAGTGGATATCAACCTGTCATGTTCTGAGGGAACAACCTTGTCTTATACTCTGTACTTGAGAGGAGTTGTCACACAGCATGCATGAAGGGTAATAATTATCTGCTTGAGTTCCTTCAAGGCTTAGTGCAATTTGGGATCATTATTCAGGGCTTCAGGGTAATAAATACAGGTATTATGCTCACGTCCATTTGATATGCCAGCTTTTCATTCGGTAGAATAAGGCAGAGGACAAGATACATATGAGAAAAAAAGGTCTCTTCTATTGTGTAGTGTTACTGTAGTTCCCATTGTTGATTGTGGTAAGTCATAATTTGCCACCCATGAATGTTTCAAAAAGTTCAAATGTGACATTGCTGTGGCGTTGCGATGATTAAACAGGGTGCTGATGAATTGCATTAAACCCTCAGTTTCAAGTTCAGATTGTGTAGAATTGCACAACTGCTGTAGAGTAAATTCATAGATCAGTGAGAACACGAAATATGTTATACTAATGCATATATATATACTGTATCAGTGTGTAGGAAGAAAACATTCGAGGGATATGGTTAATTTAATAATCCTCAACCTGTTGCATCTCAGGAGATTCTTGTATCATTGCTCCAACTGCACCGAACAAACAGCCCACCATCCTCGTAGGAGTTCATACTCATAATGCACTTTTGTTCATCATTTCCTTTTCCTTTTTTCTTGTGCGTGTGTGGTTGCATCATCTATCTGCTGTTTGCATAATGTTAATTTCACATTTCATTGACCTCTATCTCCTTTGGATATCCACACACAGAAATGAATAGTGCTTCAGCTAATGATTGTCTACATTATTTATCTGTTTCTTGATTAAATATTTTGGTCAAAATGTCAGAAAATATCGTTTTTTTCGGCTGGGCGGGGGTTGCAGCGGCTTTTTAATTTATTTTGTTAAACCAACATTCCACAACATAAATATATTGACTGTCAGACAGGAATTAGAGAAAACCATTAAATGTCCACTTCTCTTGGCTCTTTTGCTTATGGAAAATTGAATCCCATCCATTATAAAAATGCTCTTCCAGTCATCTGCTGTAATTGATTATTCAATACCAGAGAAAGCAAGAAGACTCTAGCCAGTGTTTGCAGTTGAAACAATCAGTCGCGTGCACCATATAAATTAAGAAGTCTGCCAATCATTTCCCCCCACATCTTCTCTCTGTTATCTGGCTGCGTTTTATTACTGATTTTCTCATCCTGCTCCTTAAAAAAAAATGAACAAACACAAAAGAAAAACACTACAGGCCTATTTTCAAATTTGAACTTATTTATAAAATTTTTGAAAATGTCACCACCTACCAGTTGCTCCAGCTATTTTTTCTTTCATTAACACTTGTGGGTCTTTGTGCATACATACAAGAGGAATGAACAATCTCTAAAATGTTGATCCATGAACCTGTTCACTTTCATGAATCAAGTAAAATGCAGTTTTCAGACATAATTATATATGAAATAGTCATTTGTGAAATGAGACTTCGTAAACGCTTTTAAATAGAGGCCCAAACATCAGTTAATATACATGAAATACAAATGTCATTATACTAACTTTTATCTCTAAAAATATTGTTCTCTAAGGTTCCTAAATTACAGAAACATTAATTCAACACAGCAGCACATAGTAAATGGACTGGTTCTTACATAGCACTTTTCTACTCTACTTAAATGCTCTATACAACATGTCTCATTCACCCATTCACACACACATACTTTAAAGCACTTTTTTCTAGATCGTAGTGCTTTCTATCTAACCACTCTACCTCCTGAGCCACATTCATCCCAAAAAATAATACTATATATTGATATTAAAAAACAGTAATATAGATTAGTGGTATAGATTCATTTAATCATGGACATCAAATCTAAACTTATTTCAGATTTTGAAAAATCCCAACCATACAGAGTTTAGAATCAAATATATTTTAGTAGCAGCTGTCGTGTTCTAGTCTTTTTAATCGCAGAGACAAATGTTAACAGTTTTATAGTGTTTTCAAGCTCATTCCAGATCAGTAGACCTGCACATGTCATGCTAAAACCTGTACATATAAGTTTATGTTTCTTTTCTTTTTTTGGTCAAAAGTAATTTTTCTCTCTCTTGTGTAAGAGGAAAGATACATTGGGATATACACTGAATCTAAATATGATATTATACATACTTTAATAAATAACATATCACACAGGAGTTGTGAAAAGTTTGTAAAATCTCCAATCTCTTGAAGTAAGTAGGATAAATGCTGCATGATGTAATACTATAACAGTAAAAATGAAGCTCAAGCAGAGACTAGTACAAGGTTAGAAGAGCTTTATTTGGGAGAAGGTGTCTCACTTTGAAAAATAAATCAACATATTCAGATTATTTCTTCATTAATTTGTCAAAAAGCCTCTTAAAATTCAGATATTCATCAACATCAACCACCCCAAATTTTGTAAATTTTACCCTCTCAACAACCCTACCATTTATTTGGATACATTATTTGGATTCTTGATCCATCCATCCACTTTGTTCTGTTTATCCATTTTGGGGTCACGGGGGGAACCTATCCCAGCTGCCATAGGGCGAGAAAGAGGGTACAACCTGGACAGATTGCTAGTCTGTCACGGGGATAACACAGTGAACCAGGAAATAATTCAGAGTCACATTCACACCTGTGTGCAGTTTATTTGGTTTCTGCTTGGTTGAAATACATTTGTTTGAACAATATATAACAATAGTTTATTGCATTTAAACCAGGTGTTCTAGTTTATAATATTTTGGAGGCTTTAGAGTTTTATTTTTATTTTATAAAACAAGGTTAGTAAACAAAATTATTGATATATAAAAGGAAGAGGAGTGGTCCTAATATTGATCCCTGCGGGACTCCATATTTCATAGTTTTGCTTTGCGTATTGCATATTTCATACATACAATTTTTCCCTACTGCTGACGGGTCACCAGTCGCGGTGCATCTCGAAGGCGTGCAAATCGAACAAGTGCGAGAATTCAAACAGATCAGCTCTCTGGTGCAAGAAAAGAAAGCATCAATGGCATCAGTGGTATTAAGAATCGGTCAAGCAGCGGCGGCATTCACCTCCTTCCGATTCTGGAAGAAGACAGATGTCACCCTCATAACCAAAATCTGCCTGTACTGCACATTGGTATTGTTTATTCTTCTCTATGGATCCAAGACCTGGGTCATCCTCAAGCACAACCTCAACAAGCTCGTGGTCTTCCAAATGCACTGTTTGCACAGATTCCCCAAGTGGCCCTCGTGACTGTTTCAGCAACAGCGCAATATGCAGTCAATATCACCAGCAGCCCTCAATGGAAGAGCTGATCCAGATGACTGCAATGTTTTGGCCACGTCTGCCGCATGAGCAACCATCGACTGCAATATCGCCTTCTGCTGCAGCAGCACCCCACTCACTGGAGAAGCAAGCGTGACGCACCCAAGAAGATTTGGATCAAGCAGTTTGAAGACGATCGTAAACAATGACGACCAACCCTTGAGCAAAGCAAAGGCCAAGACCAGAGATCATAAGGCCTGGAAGTGCATTGTTGACCAAATAGAAACCTTACAGCACGCACAGAGATGTATTGGCTTTGCGGACGACCCCCCCTGCTGACCGCCAGCTAGTGAGAAAAGCAGAAAGAGAGATAAGACTTTTAAACCAAATATCCAAAATCTAGGAGTCTGAAGTCTTGAAAATATTTTGGAATGGATCTGACATCAAACACTTTAAAAAAAACAAGGAAGAATATGCCAGTTTTATCAATACATCATTGTGGGGTTTTTTTTGGTTTTGTTCAAGAACAGAGATACAAGTGCTTCTTTTTCTAAAGCCATATTGTGCTGATATTCAATCTGTTATACATGTATGCATATACATTGGTTTGTCACCAGGGGTCATATTGACAATCTTTGTCATCTCAGGTACAATTTTACTATGAATATCATCCATATCCACTGTATGGGAACTTTTCATGCTTGTGATGATTTTAAAAATGTATTTTTATCAGCTGGTGTCAAGAAGAAAGACTTTAAATAATTTCCTTGAAGATGTGTTTACAAGTGTTGCCCTCAGGAGGATTAATAGCTTGAGAAAGATTTTCTCCTATGGAGATAAAATAGTCAAAACTGTTTGGGAGATTTTCAATGTTTAAATAATTTCTGGCATTTTGCTCGACTCTGGTGTGAAGGAGCACATTTATTTTTATGATCCCGGCTGAGGACTTGAAGCACCTTCCAGCATCACTTTTGATCGCCCTGTGAAGTTATAATAAGCTCAGTATAATGCGTTAGCTTACTCGTATGTGTGTCAGTTTATTTTTGTGTTTTAATTTATTTCTTTGTTTCCATGTCTTAGATTTTTAAAATAGTGTATATAAAGTATGTTCTTTAAAAAAAAATCAGTTTTAAAATACCCATAGTTAGCCGTTTTTGTCCTGATTTCCTCCATCATGTCTCATGATCATTTCAGATATGATAGAGATTATAGAATCAGTTACCTCATCAATTACAGTGTTACATGTAGCATGTGGATCTTTACAACTAAAGTCTGAATCCCACATTTTAACGTGAGGACATTTTTAACAGTTTTTTTCAGCAGTATTTAGCTTTTTCACTTTTATTTTTCGACGTAACTTGTCAATCTTTTAAAACAAGATCAGTGAAGAGTAGCAGAGGAAAATGTCCTGCAATATCTGAGTGGATTACACCAGAGTCAACACAAGCATTGTGAATAATTGTGATGATATTACTGATGGTTGACTTGCTAAATTCAGTTTCTCTAGTAGGGAAAAAGGATGAAGAATATTCGAGGATTTATATTTAACTGTGTAATAATATTAAAGTTTGAAGAATAAAACAACTTTCCTTTATGTAATGTAAGAGTTCAACCAGTTTCATGTTAAAAATGTGCAAATACTACTACTATTAGGTTTTTTTTTCCAATTATTACATTGATCTTGATAAATAAAGCATATGAATAGCCATCACTGATGTCACATTAGTCAGTTATATAGGTATATAGGCAGACCAACTGCTTCTAACTGATGTCAAAGCAATGCTCTTCGACTACTTGCAACATATATCATAAAGGTCTTTGTTACCTACCTTTTTGCCGTTTATCAGACCACCAGAGGTGCCTCTTATTTTTTATGCCAGCACACACAGCTGGACATAGTTTTTAAACACGCTTCATTATTGTCTAGCTTATGATACAAAAATTTCCTCCATCTCTATTCTGAGGTATCTATGAATCGTCCAAGATTATATAGGATGCAAGTCACTACATGGGCCTCTGCATTTCTAACATCAAGACTGCCTCTAAAAATACCGCAGTTCTTTTTGACTGAAATTTTAACTCATTTACACTCTTCGGTGTTATTTCTTTCAGTTGGGAAATACAGCAAAAATCAAACTGTTTCCATTAGCGAATAAATAAATAAATTGCCATTGCTTTCTGCCATCTTAATCTTCTCTCAGCTACACTTCTGTAGCTCGCCTTTTACTCATTACCTTTTGGCTCTGTCTCCAATTACAGCAGCTTGTCTGTTAACAGAAACTAGTTATGGATCATTTACAACATTCACATTAGCCAGACCCTGCACAGAGCTGAGGGGTTGAGCCTTTAGTCTAGTGATTGGCCCTTAATCTCCCTTTTCCCATTTGAAATTTAAAAATGACTTTATAATTGAGTGTTTTACAAAGCCCTGTATATCTAAAAAAAATGTCGAGTTTTTGCTCTTATCATCTTCATTATGGCACAACGCGTGTGTGCTGAAGATTATGATGTGAACACGAAAATATGCTTTTATAATAAAACTGTCAGAAATAAAAATGAAAACTGTTACGATACTAAATCTGCACATCCACGGGAGTCATTCGATGTGATAATTACTTTGCAGGCTGCAAACGAATGTGAGGCCATTAGGTTATACGGGAACAGGTGCAGCCGAAGCAGCATAAATGCCTTCCACTTGATGCCTCCATATTCTAAGGTGGTGATTGCCTTATGCAGCAATTAACAAGAGCTTTCAAAACATCAGGATGAAATCAGCCTCCAGTCACCAAATCCAAATATCACTGAAATGTCAAAGGAGGTTGTCAGATGTTTTGAAAGGTGTCAACGAGCAGGGTTTTTGCTCATGCAGAAGCATCTTTAATTTGTTTTATGCAGCAAGCTTCTAGTGTGGAAGGGGAGGCAGGTTGAGAAATGTGGCTGCTGTCCAGACCGTTCCTATTCTTTCCTTTCCTCTTTTATTGCTTTCATGCAATTCTTTTCATTTGTCTCCTCTCTTCTGGTTCTGCTTCCTTTTCCTTCCTCTCCTCATTTCCTCACCCATACTGTGTGCTTCACTGACTTACTTCCCGCTCACCAGGCAGCAGACAAACATTTTCCCTGGATCTGCCACTCTCACTTAGCATCCGTCTGTTTTTTTTTTTCTCCAAAAAGGTGATTGGCAGCAGGGGCAAGCATTAGCATTTCCTCATCTTGGCATAGAGGCACTAACAGGCAGGGATAGCAGCGGAGGATGTGCCTTGAATACTGAGTGACAACCTCACTTTCTCATTGAGAGACAAAAAGAAAGTGTCTTTTGTGTGACGCACGTAAAGGAAGTGTACTTCTCCTTTGTTTTGTGCGGGATTACAGCGTTTTCCAGCTCTTCTGTGCAATTAAAACCTTCTTCTTGTATTGGATTTACTCAGTGATCTGTGCAAACCTCCTCATGTGCTTCACACCTCCTATAAATGACGATAAAAATGTCCCACTGGTTAAAAACATTGTCCTCTTTATTTGAAGAAAGAGGGAAAAACAGCTGCAACAAATCTTCCCTATCCACTGATTCGTTTATTATTGTTTCAGATTTTAGGTAACATATGAGCGCCAGGCTCTCAAAGAATGTGGCTTGGATTTTCTTCAGTATCCTTAAATGGGCTCATTCCTTCACTCTATTCTCGCCATAAATATGTGGTCGGCCCTCGTACAGATAAAAAAGGTAATCCACATACGCGGCCTGCCAAGAAGCTTTTTCTTGCTCTGAACAGAATGGAGCAGAGTGTAACAAAAATATCCGGCTCTAATTTCTCATAGAGGAACTGTTGTGTTTGGGAAATAACCTACTTTAGAATGTGTATAAGAACTAATACCTACCTATCATCTCTGTGTAGCAGAGATAATACCATCTTCCAGTGTCATGGAGTTGCCATTTTGGAGGCAAATATTGTATTTTCAAGGACAACCGGAAGTGCGTAGTCCCTAATCTTTTTCAGGAGCTCCCGAAAGCCAAGTGAACACAGCAGTAATGTGGTGTTGTCAGATGTGCGTGTCAGCGGCGTAGCGATGCACGCACTGAAGGCTAAATTCAAATCGGGCCTGGCAGGCTTTCAATACAGGTCTCCAGTTTGACATTAAAGAAACCAACACGAGCTGATGTGCTGTCAGTTTTGTTTCCATGATTCAGAGATAATCTGCTACGGTGAAGCGGAGAAAAGTCAGTCTTCGACTCTCTGACACTTGTCACTTTCACCTCCAGATATTTGTTGAAATTCGAGAAGCGAAATGGCAAATGTTTTCTGTTTACCACTTTTCAAACGAAACTCTTTTACTGCCGCTGTTTCTTTGTGTTACACAAACAGAGTATCTGATTTATTTTTTTAAAAAGGGAGTGAAATACAGAAAGACAGCACCCCGGAGTCCTCAATAAATGAGATTTGTCATCATATTTTGACATTAATAAACAAATAGACATCACTTAAAGTGGACCGTTTTAGGATTGTGATTGATGCATAATTAAAGAGCTGTTATGCACTGAAACTTTTTTCTCCCCACATTAGTCAAGCAAAGCCAGTTTTATTTTTCATCCTAATGAATTTAAATCATAATAAAGGGTTTTAAATCTGTTCAGAAACCCTATCCATCTTCATGCTCTGCATTTAGATGAGGAAATTAAACATTAGAAAAAAATCTATCAAGAAAGACCCGGCTGTCTTTATTTGTTATTATTCATGCATTTTGCAGTAGTGCTTAATCTACCTGATGTGAACATAACTGTACTCGTTTGTTTCGTGTGTGTCTATTTTCATTGCTGTACCTGCAATTAGTATGACTGCCATAAGTGCTCACTGTACCTAGTGGTTAAAAAGCCATTTTTTTTATTTAAAAAGAAGTCTTTAAATGTATCTTCTGGTTCTTTTTCTTTGCAGCAGGAAAATGACTCATGAAAGCTCTGAATCACACACCCTTCCCCTTCCAAACAATATAAAAAGGCTTTTCATTAAGGTGTTTTAATTGGCTGTGAACCTATTATGTTATCCACTCACAGGTGGCCACGGCAGATGGCATCATCCAATGGCCTGTGTCGATATGGGGCCCGTGTGGACTGCTGCTGGGGATGGACTCGTCGCTCCTGGGGTCACTGCCAGCGTGAGTGACACCGTGCCTGCTGCTGGTGCTGCTGGGAGGGGGCGGGCCTAAACGGGAGCTAACAAGGTTGCGGGGTTTCAAGCTAGAGGGAGGAGGGAGAGGTCATAGATGCTGTTACACTGAGGATATGCAGCAAAGGCTCGGGGAAACACGCGCAGACACACATACACATGCAGATTGTCTCAACAGAAACACATGCAGCTAATGGAGCATTGCACCTGGAACAATCTTTGAGTAAAGATTGATGATAATCGCTGGTGGAGCGGCGGAGGCTTATATTCACACTGCGGGTGGCCATAATGAGTGAGACTATAGCTGCAGGTGGACACATTCAAAGGGGAAACAGGAGATTGATTATAGATTACAAGTGTGCAAACATAAGCTTGCCAGCAGTGCATGAACAAGTGAAAAAAACCCAAACAAACAGTGATGTTAACATAGTCCATGGTGCTGTCAGGTGTACATAACTTGACTCATCAGGATTCAGAGGATGTGTCCTGTCATTGTGTAACACTGAATGCTTCATCTCACATTATCAACATATTTACTCCATGCTACTGAGGGAGGTGTGAATATACCAGTGGATTTTAGACACTGGCTGGGTGCCTCGCAAATATCAGATCCTTTGCATGGCTTGGTGGCTCTGATGGTACGCCTGCTGCTTTGCTGTGGACATTTAATAAAAGAAAAGCGGTAACACATAAACAGGCCTTTTCCACGGCAAGAATTTACCAAGCGGCTATTAAAAAGGTTAGGGAAGTGGGTATGCTTATTCGCTTCCTTGCCAAGAGAAAATCAATAGCGCTCTCATCCTGTGTGTGTCTGCTAAGCCAACAGCTGGCTAGTTTAGATAAGCAAAAAGGCAGGGCAAAAGACCTCACATGGGCCATTACGAAGAAGTATACGCTCAAACCCTGGAGATGAAACCCACGAGGTGCAATGTGTTAATGATGGTCTTTAAAGATTCTAGATGTTTCTTAACTAGCTGGAGCAATTTCATCCATGCATTAACATGAACACGATGCCCGTTAATTACTATGAAAACTTACTGTTTACATTCATGTTATGTCCAGCCTTTTTTGTGCTTTCACATTATTTGTGCCTATACAGCATGTACACATGGCTGATTCTGCTGAGCTGAACTGCTGAGAGGTTGCACTTCTAGCTTTGTATTGGCCCATTTGAATGGTAGCTTAAGCATACAGGTCTTCTGGAATTCCCCCAAATTAATGACCAAATGGATCAAATTCTGATAACACCAAGGATCTCTGTATTGGGGGAAAATCCATTTTGTTTCCAGTATGTATAACATGATACTAACGGAAATTGTGCGACATATTTGTCTGGCCTTGGTTTCCTTCTGTTGTCGAGCTTTATGAGAAACTACACCAACCTGGCTTAAGATTCACGTTTTTGGTTACAGATATGTGAGCGGTGATCAGGGAGGCACCAATCCAGCTACCTCCAGCTCTCATCCAATCACCTGCCTTAAGCCACTGCTGAGTTAATAATAATAAATGAATGAGCTGTCAGGAAGAATAGTAATTTTTAAAGCAACACTCAGCTTACAAAAGTCAGAAGAAGTGAAATAATAAAATGTTACAGCTCCATAAGTTCAGCAAAAGCTTCTAAGCATTGCACTGAATGTAACCGCAGAGAGACCAAGTCAGGGAAAGAAAACAAATTCATCTGAGCTTCTCAGTCATATCAACTTGCTCGACCGTAGTTTGCTAGTAAATTAAAAAACGATGCAAATATATACAAATAAATAAATATAAATAAAAATTGTTGTTGTGAAATACCTCGAAATTTTTCACACTTTGCTGTTAGCTTCCTCCAAGCTAAGTTAGCTGCACCACTAGCAACCTGTGTGGTGCTGGAGATGTTGTCATACAACTAAACTGACTGGATCTGCCTTAAATCAGCTCGTTGTCATTTAAAAAAGTCTAAATATATCAGGTCTGTGAATTTCTAGCAGTAACAGTCTTCTCAACTGAGAAAACTCATGTTAGCAAGAAACAATGTCAGTATTTGCTACAGTAACAGCTGCTAGCTAAGCTTTAGCTCCTCTAATCTCATCCGAATTTTGGAAATGAACCGGATGTGATACAAACACTAAATCACCATTACAACAAACATAAGACAAGTTTTTATTTTTGATATTCAATATATGTTTTAGCCCCCCCTCCCCACATTTATTTGAAAGACTTTGCCTGATTTTCATTTGGTCGTGTATAAAATGAAAGAAAATAAACATAATTCTTTTATATATTGCCGTCTTTTTATTGGCATATAATATTTCAAAATTATGCCTTATTTTCAAATAAAGAATAATATTACAATGTTTGTAAAATAAAGTGGAAATAAAGGCAAGACCTCACACAACTTCAGATTGTTAAGTTCCTGCTGTGGAAAAGGGCCGAGAGATGTTTCTAACTGGGCACATATTTATTGCTTTTTGAAATAATGTTTAATTCACTCAACAGTTGACTCATTTTGTGTTTCTCATTGCTTAAATTACCATATTTTGATGTGTTTTCTCATTTGTTGAAGCTCACCATGCCATGCTAATTTTATTCACTGTATTTTGTGTTTTTGTGTTTTTTGTTTTTTTAAATAGAAAATATGCCACACACTGTTTGTTGGGTCCAAAGGTCCATTACTGCTAATCTAAAAGATTTTTAAGCCTTTGAGTTTTGCAGCTGTTTTTCACTCTCATTACATGTAAAAGAGTTTTTGTTCTAAAGAACACGAACAGCGTTCCTTCAGTTCATCAATGCACTGTTTTTGTATTCCTTTTCAGCTCAGGCAGATTAACCTAAGGTCTTTTCTTTTATCCACCTCTTTCTTTGCGTCTGTTAGTAACAAAATATGATAATGTTGCTCTTACATAAACACTTGGAGCAAGTCATGCTAATCGTTTAGAGGACGGAACTAAACTCGCAGCTTGAGGGGGTTTGATTTCACGGCTGGAATTTGAAATAGTTTTTATACTGTAGCTGACCTTGTTCAAAAACACCTCCTACCTTTTCCCAAGGCCTTGACACTTGAACTAGAAAATCTGTGCTGGAATGATACAGGCGAAATCACCACTGTTTCAAATGTATTGGTTTGAACACAGAGCCAAATTCAGCAGTAATCCTGGCAGGAGTGAGCCATCTCAGTGCCCAGTACTTCCCAGTGCATTTGTACTGGGCTCTCTGCCTTTACAGCTTCCCATTTAAAAAATAGATATGTGCTTTCGCTGAGGATGTAAAGAATATGAAGATAACTACAGAATCACGGAAGCTTCAAAACCTATTGCTACTTCTCGTGAGGGTTCGCCTCTAAGAAATTAAAGTTTATAATACATGATTGGTGTCGTGTCATTTAAAATAAACCAGTTACATCACATTAAAGTCCTGTTTGCATCAGTTACTTGACCAGCCAAACAGCAGTGTGTGAGCATGTCTTCTTTGTTGCTCTGGAATCCCACATGTTCCATGTTCGGCCAAAAATATCAGCTCATTTTGAACTTAACCACCATATGAAGCTGCTGCTTTACCACTTTCCCTCCCCAACAAAACCGTATCTGTTCCGTGAGTTAAATCACTCGGTGAGTGCTCGCCTTAATGCTTTCAATGCTCCTGAGTGGGCACAGCTCAAATCCATTCACTTGAGACTACAATCAGCATTCCATCAAGTCAGTAAGGTGCTGATTTAAACCTAAGAGGAGGGAGGTGGAAGGTTTCAGAAAGAAATTGTGGGTAATCATGGATGTGTGCATGTGAACGTACCTTTTTCTGCATGTGTGTGACGGGTTGCAGTCGTCACAGATTTCAGGTCTTTGGAAAATTTTAGCGGAGATGGAAGAGATTAGGCTGGAGCTATCGGATTGTGGCTTTTCAGCCTCAGAGCTCAGCAGCCGGTTTGCGCGACTTCTCTCAAAGAATGAGAAACTTAATGGATCAACCCTGACTTTTTTTTTTCCACAGCTCTTAGATCCAAGTGCGGGAAAGAAGAGAAAAAGGAGTAAAAGTAAAAATCCTGAGGTGTAGAGGAAATGATTTAAGGGGAAGGAGTTGGAGGTGATTGCTCTTGTAGTGGAGGTGAGACGTTAGGATGGGAAGACAAGTGAGAAAATCAGGCAGATGGGGCGTGTGTGAGAGAGATGAGCTTTAGATTTATAGCAGACTGAGGCTGCACTCATAATGTTCTGACAGGCCATCCAGCAGGCAAAGCCACACTTGAAGCTACTTATTCCAACCAGCTGCCATCGCGAACATTTCACTGCCACAGTGAGCATTCGAACATTTGCATTTCCAGTGAAATGCATTTCACTTTGGTCACATGAAAGTGCCTCCCTTTCTGTTTCACTGAGGACGACACTTAAAAAGCCGTCTTTTTAACAAGTTGATCCCGGCCGCGTCAGTAACCACACGGTCCTCTCAGTCAGCCACAGTCATCGGTTATTTGTCAAAGATTATGTCAGGTGATTCAAATCTGTATCAAATATGAATCTAATTCCATTAAAGCGTAAATATTCATGGCTAAAAAACATCATTATTATATTTGTTCGAGGGAAGTTTGCACTGGACAATTCTGCGTGCTCATGCAAGTGCTAGGATTCAAGGTCAGGGCAGGAAGTCATTGCCAGTGTCAGGAAGAATGAGACAAATAAAAGTCCAGCTCTCATCTTTCGCAGTGCGAAAAACTCATCAATATGGAGAGTTCAGCTTCGGTACACCCAGTGTCTAGATTTTCACATCCCAGCCTGTAAGCGTTCAATGGGAACAGTCTCACTGGCTCAAGAAGTTCTTTGTCGATGATTTTTGCATGACAGCTAAAGCATTCAGCGGGAATGAGCCATGAGGGTGTAAAATCTGAGTGGCTGGACAGAGCAGACAGAAGTCTGTGCCCTACCTAAACTCCATTTTCACTGATCAAATGATTTAATCGCCTGAACATAATCACACCCTAGCCAAATTTTATAATTAGTCACATAAATGTAATGCACAGACAGGAACATTTGCATGGATAATCTCTTTCTTTCAGCAATTTGGATCTTCTACAAAGCCTCATACTTGTAAGAAAAAGATGTAAAGGAGAAATTGTGAAAAGGCTAAAACTTGAGTGTAGTACCTGCTGTAGTCACTCTGAAAGCCTTCTCAAACTGCAACCCAACAATGGCTTGCTTGACCCTTCAAACTCTCAATCCATAGTTCATAATAGAGGTTTCTTATACAAAAGAAATCCTTAACCCTACACTGAGAACGTGTCACTGAGAATAAAGATGGGTATTTGCAGAGCTGTGCTGTACTAATATAAGCACACTTGGCTTGCCTTGATAATATTATCAGCAGCAGACTTGGGCTCGAATCTACAGTCATAAAAAATGTTGAGTTTTAACTTGGACATGGTCGTCTGAAATTAGGCCCCTTAATATGTGGATAAGAAAAAACAACTCAAAAAACACTGTTAAAGTTTTAAAAGGTAAATATCATAGTAAATGGAGGCTGGGATACTCTGTAATACACCACACACTCCAAATAATACTAGTTAATTTCTCACTTACCACTAAATGCCATTAAAGTCTTCATTAAATAAAAACTTATTCAGATATAATTTCTGTTTCCTTTCTTTTACAATCCCCTGAAAGTGCCCATAACTTAAAAAATAATTTGTTTCTTCGTTCCTTCAAAGCTTCCAGTTGCCAGGCCCTCATGTATTTTTTAGGGGAAAAAGATTACGCCTTGAATTCTGTAAAATTACACAGTAATTGTTGTGAAAATTGCACCGTAATTACACAGGGCTTATTATTAAGTGCTAACCTTTTTTACATTAACTCGAATATTCCTGCAAGCGCTACGAAATTCCCAGGCCCAAAGACGTGTTCTGATTTTCTCTGCATTTTAAAGGAGTGGGTTGAATATCATCTCCATATTAAATAGATCACACATTATAATTTCCTCCGAGGTCCTTGCGGGTTTTTCAGACCCACTGAGGCCGGGATTTTGTTTGATTGAGTGCAGTCTTTGTTTCTTCAAATGGTGCGCGCAGGATTAAGGCAGGAGCCTAGAATTGGTAATGTGAGCTAACAAGCGAGCGGTGAAAGGAGAAAAGTGATACCTCAGTTTAAGTAAGATCGTTTATCGGGGTTGTCTGTGTGGCTTCCTTGTCTGCTTCGCTGTTTTCATTACCACCGGGCTGTAAAGGCTCCACTAAAAAAATACGTCTTTTCGCCTGTTTGAGGTGAAAGCGAGGGTTTGCTTGTTAGAGCTGAAGGCGAACCATGTTCACTTGAGTGATTTAAAGGAACTTAAAAGGAATAATCTTAGCAGTGCAGTCTTATATTTTTAATTTGGAGCTATAATTTCGCTGTTTCACATCATGTGAAGAAACAACGCTTCCACCTTCAATGCTTTAAATAAGAGCAATGTCCTCCTTTAATAATAGGACAGCACTTTTACTCCTTTTTCTAATTATTCTTTTATTAATAATGTATTCCAAACGTCCCCAGAGGCAACAAGGCATATGTGTGATTCCAGACCTCCAGACCGTGTGCGCGTTCCAGGAATGTTTGCTTGTCAAATGACCAGACTGTGCCCTCTAACATCATGTCTGTTTGTTTGCTTGTTTGTTTGTTTGTTTTCCTTTTTTTTTTGCTCCCCCAGAGACTAAACAATGCCTGCAATCTTGTTTATTTGGCTATTTGTTTTGCAGCTCTCTTCGCCTTAACTCACAGAGTAGTCGGGATAAGGTGCCTGCCCCAAGGTTAGCGCCACATGTTTCTTGAAATAATCTTGCTTGACATGTACTGCTGGGGGCACATCCTCTGAATCCTGTGCTCACTCACTTATTTATAGAGCCAAGCCCACACCCGCTTCCAAAACCAGTAACACCTCTCCACCCCTTGGCAGTAACCATCTCCTTCCCTCTGGCCTCAGGTCTGCGCAAACAGCTTGCACTCTGCAGACCCTGTGTCAGCTGAACCCAGTGTCTAACAGGAATTTTGCTCTTCTTTGGTAAAGTTCTTTGGTAACTTTTTAATATTGAAACACCCCTCTGGTCAATCCATTGGAATACTAATGAGCCCCTTAAAGCTGAAATCCATAATGTTTCTTAAATTTTATATCAGTAATAGGGCTCTTCAAGCATTTATGATGCAGCGTTATTAACAGAGCATGTGCCGCGACTTGTCAGTGTAAGAACTCTGGATGGGTTTATATTTCCCTAATAAATAGGATACTCACCACAGCATCGCCTAGTCAATTATCCCAAGGTCGAGCAGAGTCAGACGCTCCTGTTAGGAACGGTGAACTTATTAGGCAAACGGCTAGAGTTTGATCATATACAAAATTAAAATTATAAATATTCCTTATTTGTAGCGTCTCAATTTTCAGAATTGCCTTTCCTGATCTCAGTTGGCTTTATATGTCGTTAATCAAAAAGAAACAAGCCGCAAGTTATCCCTTACTTGCTAGTAATTATTTCCACGTTAGGTTGATGAAACGATGTGTTACACTAACACGAGGCTTATTCGCCACAAACAGTCCACACAAGGATCAGTAACAATTCTCTTGAGTCCGGAGGAATGGCTGATGTAAACCAAAGTGAAAGTGTGTCATCACTTGACGTGTTTTGATGGCGTTCAAGGAACGAGGATTACACTCACTATGTTTGGCCTTCCAGCTGGCGGGGCCACTTTTAGTGCTCCCTGTGCTTTGCTGTGGCTAATGAACACCGGTCATTATCCTGATCTCTCTGCCAGGCCAGAGGCTTAAAAATACCCTCAAAGGCAAAGCCTGTTGATGGTTGCCTCTGATCTTTCCAATCAAGTCCTCCTCCTTGGAGGAGAGTAACAACACAAAGCATTCACTTGGCTGCTCTCTAACGAAGACATCAGTAGCTGCTCTCCTTTAATCCGTCGACCAGACCAGTCTAACAAACTTCTGCTTCCGGAAGAGCACAGCGCGTTTCATGTCCTCCAACAAGAACGGGCCACTTTTAATTCGTAAATGTGAACTTTGACTGCTCGGTGTGTTAACAACCCGATTCAGATCACAAGCTCAAAGTTGGCTTACATTGCTTTTCATTCTGTTCAATCACTGAGCCTAATAAAGTAAAATGAGTCTCGAGTAGTTATATAGATCAGTTAAAGGAATCATATCATACCTTGGTCTCTTTGAATTCCTGAACCTGAGTAACTAAAGTTACTGTTTTTTATGAATAGACCTGGTTAGCTGCAAATTAAATGGAAATTTCTGAGGATGTAGCTCAATTCTTAGCATATGGATTTCACTTAGAGAGTATTCAACCATTTCTACGCTTGTATCAGGCGTCAGTCAGTGCGCTGAAGTAACTCATATCTATCATTTGGAACAGAGAGCACTTAGATATTTTCAATCAAAAGATTTTTTTATATTAAATATACATGCAAATACCTAGTGTCACAGGACTTTATTCCAGTATGTTTTAAAGAGGCAACACAGCATGGTGGCATGGGTTAACCTAAATTCAGCTGAAAGAGAAAACTTTTTTAAATAGATGATCTGTCAGTTTTTTTTCTTGTAATATCACAGACAGCTACAGCTGTTACAGTCTCCTACTGAGCTTTGGAAATTCCGGCTTTATCATGGAATTTCTTTTTATCAAAACCTGAATTTCGGGATCACTTTCTTCTGCGTTTGTTTTTAAAAACATACTCACTGATACCCGAAGAAACACATACATAAACAAATATTTGTGACGTCTTTGGTCTTTTGTCCGATCATTCAACCTTCCACCAAACTGAAATCAGTTAAGCTGCGTTTGAGCTAAAACTGTCAGAGATCGGACTGGTTAAGGCGAGAGATAAATCCTCCTTGATGCAGGTTATTTGCTGGATTCAGTGAGGGGTTGCAGTGCTGTATGCAGGACATCACCAAAACAAGCATGCCCTGCATCTTTATCAGCACAAATAAAGCTCAGTATACCATCACATCCTTCCAGATAAACAACAGACTGGCTGGTGGGATGAATACTATCCAAAAGAACATCTCTCTCGCTCCCTCTCTGCAAACACGCACACTCACAGACTCGCCAGTACTGCTTCTTCTGCCACACTGGTAATTAAGTCCTCTGATGGTATTGTATTATGACATAATTAATGAAGCTTTTAATGAAAATTAGTAACACTCGGTGTATCAGAAGTGCTTAGCAGCAAGCTGCAGCAAGCGCAGTAAGATAAGCAGGGCAAGCCTCCAACTCACTGAGACAGAACAGAACCAGTGAAGCTCTAATTCCACGTCTCTGTACACAATCAAAGTATCAATCCACGCACTATGTAAGATCTCTTTAATGAGAAACTAATTATAATCTGCTATTTTGGTGCTTAATTGTTTCATTTTCGCTCTAAGAGGGAAATATTATTCACCTTGGTAATCCTTGTTGGCGGCATGCCAGAGTAAATATCAGCGCTGCATTTTAAAGCCACGAGAATCTAAATTTTGCCGGGTGTAAAAAAGGTCAAACGTCTCATTTATTTTATACAGTGGGAAATAATTTAATATCAGCAAGGACAATAAAACTTCTCCTGAATCCTGCACTGTGCAAAGTAAAAAAAACAACTACTATGTGGTTAGCTGAAAATGGCTTTTCCACTATCATTAGTCAATGATAATATGACTGTCACACAAGGAGAAACAAACACATTTCCTATATGAATGAGGCATTGGCTGTCTTTTTGCTGTAACTTGGGAGTAAATTTACAGCCAAGGGGTTGTGGAAGTCAAAAAGCAGTAGGATTAAGTGCTTTGTCATCCTGATCTGGTACACGTAGTCTTCCAGGGCGCTGCGCTGATCTGTCTCTTCCCTTCTGAATCCCCCTTTAACCAGCTGTGTGCCAGCCTGGCTGTAAGCATGGAGACTGCGTGGGACCCAATAAGTGCAAGTGCCATCCTGGTTTCACTGGGAAAACCTGCAATCAAGGTGAGCTATCGACCGAAGCTTGCAGACGCTTTCATAACTCTGACCGTGATGTTGTTTTGCCATTTCACGTGACTTATCTGTTCCTCGCAGTGCACTGAAATAGAAAGATAAACCACAAAGAAAGCAGGGAGAGTCGGGAAATATTGTCCCCACCCACTAAGCAACGGGCCTGCTGACGTGCGCATTTTTCTTAAGGAAAACTAAGTGAAGGAGAACCTCTGCCTTGAGTGATGTCAGCGTAATCACTGTTTATTGCAGCCAAATCTCCACAGTAGAACATCAGCGCTGTAAAGCTGCCACAGGAGCGGAAGCTGGTTTGCATCAGCTGACATTAGTGAGGTGCTTTAATCACAGGGTAGGAGGTGGACCGCGGGGGCTGATTCAGCTCAAATGGAAATGAGTGGTGAAGCCGCGTTGAATGATCCCTGGAGTGCATCCTCTCCTGTGGAGATAACATCTCAATTACTGACCTGAGATAACTTGGACGACTGAGTGCAATCAATGCTATTTGAAGGTGTTTGTTTGTTTGTGTGTGTGTGTGCTGGTTGGTGGATGAGAGTGGGCGGGGGTGGGGGGGGTCTGGAGTTCTTGTGCCTTTACACTTTGGGCACGTTGAAAAGCATTAAAGCTTCCCTAGTTAGCTCCGAGTTGACCTGCATCCAAGCAGCTTGAAAATACTTGTGGAATTCACGCCCTGAGACGGGAATAGGATAGTGTGTAATTAAAAACAAGGGGGAGGGAGGGGGGTGGGGGTGTTGAAATCCTTTCCGGAATGTTCCAAATGACTCATCCTGCATTTCAGGGCTATAGGTGGCTCCTGTCTGCCTGGGCCAGACGGGTCTACTTTGTCTCAATCTGCAACAAAGAGGAGGAAAGTAAAAGGATACAGTATCCAAGCGCAGCAGACTTCGCTGCCAACCGTTCAGATAGACTTATCTGACAAAAGCGATTCCGAGACCTTTCAAGATGAAACTGTACTTTCAAGCGTCTGCCGAACTCCCATTTTTCCAATAAGCTCGAGACGTTTTACTTAGCTCTGAGTGGCAGACTTGACCTTTCAGCCTGCGTAGGTGCTGATAACCCCGCATTCTCTGCCACGCTGCCCCATGCTATGGAAACCAATTTAATTATTCAGGGACCGGAGATTAGATTTTCTCATTTAAATGCAGCGTCGGTCAAACATTGATTTGAGGTGTGCTATTGATGTGCCAGGTGGCCAGTGTTTTGAAGCATTCTAATATCCTGTCCCTCTGGAGTGCAGTATTTATCTCGAGGAGACAACTGGAGGAAAGAAATAAGAGGCCCCGAGCTGCTTCTCTGACCTCGATGCTGCTAAAGGTCAACCAGTCTCCCCGAGAGCTTTTAAATCAGATTATAATCTGTAAATTTGTTTTGAGGAAAACGGCGTCTCCTGGGGAGTTGCACAATGAGTGCAACCGGTGGTCAAACTCGTTAAGAGGCTAAATACTCGACTTAAGTACCTATATTTGAATAATTCAATTTTATGCCCTGCTTGTGCTTCTAAAAGGAGGTGAACATTTATCTATATTTATCTGTCTGCAAATCGCTGATAACATTTTAAAGAGACAAATTTAACACTTAGAAAATTGAGCGACTTTGTAAACTTTTGTCCAGCAGTTTCCTAGTTTGTGTCCCTTAAAAAGGTCATTACCTGGCCTTCGGTGCCTATGTGACCTTATCACACCAACAAAAATTCACTGACTGCAAATGATAATATCTACCATTTTATTTTTAAAAAAGAGATTACAACAGGAAAATGTGCACAAGTGTGGACATCGGTGGTGAATACACAAATTTCTTTTAAGTGGGATGTGTGGATGTGTTTGCCACCCTGGAGGCTCGGATTGATTAACAAGAGTGTTGAACACCTTAGAAACACTGTTTGTGTGCAGCAAAAGCAAACCACTGACAGTCAGTGTTTACAGTAAACACGATCACAGCAGCTGCCGTATTTTCACATGTCCAATTTTTTTATATTAGCTGGTACTGTTATCAGAGAATTACTTCTTACCTACATACCTTGTTTGTTTTTGGGGGTTTTTTACTGCCAAATTCTTTGGCCTTAACTTTTGTTGCAGCTCCTATCCCGATCTGAACGGGATATAATTTAAATGAATGTGATTATTTTTCACCATTAACTCGACGGGCACTCGGCTGTCAAGAAAAACAGCGGCTACTCTGAGAATCCAAACAGAATCGTTTTGAGAACGCGCCTCACGCTCGGTGCTGATGAGAATCGTTGCTGTCATTCAGCGTAGTGATAGATGAGCATGCTCTCGCTGCACAAATAAACTCATTATAAGGATAATCTGTTTAACAGTTTGGCAGCAAACTCCCCCCGCTGATCCAATCATTTTAATAAGATGATTATTCCATGCAGGTGGATTTAATTAGGTGTAGTTGACCTGCTGTTAAGACACTATTAAAAGATTTTGCTGGAGGATCGACGTCTCAGACATCAGAAGGAATACAGCTGCGGAGCTTCCAGATGCTCCTCGTCTGTCAGCCAGATACATAATTAATACCACGTTAAGTGTGATAGCCTAATACTGCTGCTGAAGCATGTATACAGTTTACTTCTATATCTGTTTTCAGAATATTAGCTATTATCTGGATCTCTCACTGCTTTATCTTGGCAAAGCCGCAGAAAAGAGCACGAACACTTTGACTAATCTCCATGCGAATTTAATTCAGTGTAGGTGTAGACAGATACTTCAGGGCTGTTGGTTTAGAAACCGATCCCTCTCTGTCACTGTTTGTCTTTCTGGCTGTCTGCTATTAGCAGCCAAACAGCTGCAAGTATTTAAAGTATTGCATGCATGTCATCATACTGTGTATTTACACTCAGTTGTCTGGCTATTACTCCAGATTCCTTTTATCTGTGTTCTCTTTAAGGTCACCAAAGAGGCAAGAAGTAATGTTTGACCTGAGTTAACTCCTGTGAGTTTGAAGTAAATGTGATTAGAAATCATCCCCTGCTAAGATTTCCTTCTGATATTCATGGTAATGATAAAGATATCTTTCCATTAAGAATGATGCAACACAGGTTGAACACATATGATCGAAGACATGATATCACATCACACAATAAAGCAGCCAGATGGTGGCTTGCAGAACTCTCCTATTACAATTAACAGCGCATGGAGAATCGAAGAAAGTTATCACACAGAGACAGCAGAGAATGAGTCTTGAAATCACAGTGGCTGCTAAAGGATCGCTCACTGATCAGATCGACCTCCAGATTCTTTATGGTGATTTTGCTTTACTTAATACCATCTGCAAAAATACTCTTTTCTGGTACTTTTCAGGTAAATCCACTGATTCTCCTACTAAGTTTAACTTTTACCACTCACCATCAACTTTAGGTACACCTGTTCAACTGCTAGCTAATGCAAATATCTCATCAGCTAATCACATGGCAGCGGCTCAGTTCATTTAGGTAGGTATGCAGACATGGTCACGATAACTGTTGAAGTTCAAAGCAAGGATCAGAATGGGAAAGCAAGACAGAAGAGAAGAGCATCTTTGAACATGAACACACTGAGCCCTGTAGCAAATGAGCTTCAGCAGCAGAAGGCTACACCGTGTGCCACTCAGCTAAAGGTTGGGAACGGAGGGTACAGTTCACGCAGGCTCACCAAATTTGGACATGAGAAGACTGAAAAAACATGGCTTGGTCTCATAAGTCTTGATTTCTGCTGAGACATTTAGATAATTGGGTCAGAATGTGCTGTAAAGAACATGAAAGCATGAGTCCCGCGCTGTATCAATGGTACAGGCTATGGGTGTAATGGTCTGAAGGATATTTTCTTGTTACATCGTGATCCTCAGCCTACCTGAGTATTGTTCCTGACTACGTCCATCCCTTTATGACCGCAGTGTAGCCATCTGCTGATACCTATTTCCCAGCATCACAAGATGGGTACACAATAATGATTTGTCACAAAACTCAAATCATCTCAAATTGGTTTCTTGAACATGACCATGAGTTCCCTATACTCGAATGACCTCCACTGTCGCCAACTCTCAATTCAGTATAATGCTTTTGTGAACAGGAGATTCACATCGTGAATGCGCAGCTGGCAAATATGCAGCAACTGTGTGATGCTATCATGTTAACCTGATGTTTCCAGCACCTTTTTGAATCTCAGAAAGCAGCAGGTCATCCAACTCAGTACTAGGAAGTTGTACCTAATAAAGTGGCCAGTGGGTGCAGTACAGGCACCTACACCCTGAGGTGGTAGCTCAGTAGCTAAATTGTTCGTGGGTTTATTCTTCTTGTTTTTCCCCATTTTATGACTGGAGCCGCCCACTATGTTCCTGTCCAGCATATAGTTACAGCCTTATTAGAGATGTATTCTCCAAAACCTTTAAAATATGATGATTATTATCAGTAATGATATATCTCTACATCTCTAGTTCCAATAAAAACAGCTGCATGCCATTTGTCTATAAATGAAGACAAACTGAAAACAGATTATTTTTGTAGTGAAGGTTTGTTTCTTCTTCCAGTGCCCGTTCATCGTGTCTATTTACAGAAAAGTTCAGCTATAAATGCTTCTGTCTTAAGCAGAGTTGGCAGTGCGGCTGCTTGCGTAACCTCTCAGTTTAGATTTTTGTATTCCTCGGTCGAGAAACGCTCGGATGATGTGAAGCATGCAGAAACAGTCGGAGCTAGTTGTATCGTCTTCCTGTCACTTAACAATAGCTGTTGTTAGCTCAGTGCCGGAGGAAAGGTTGCTTGAATGATAGATGGTTAGGCAGGAAGGGGAGGGGCTGAAATTCCTGAGGCTGAAGCATTTGCAGTCAAGCAGTGATTTGTCTCTTTAAATGTAACTCCTGTCTACTTTTGAAACTCCGGGCAGAAATTGAGAAGGGATTCTCTGAATCTGAGCGATACTGTAATTCTCTCAGATCCTATTTCACCCTTGTGACAAAAAGGGAATGCAGAAGAGACGAGCGGGCAGGAGGACAGGAGATGCAAAACCACTTTTTGCTGTTTCTCCCATGTGCCCTTTTTTTTCCCCCCTGATACTCAGCTCATGTCCAATCCCCACAAGTGTAATCCTCTTTGCTGCATAATGTTCCTCTTTACTTTCCAGGAATGTAGCGTGGTCAGAGGTGTCCTAATCCATTGGTTGGTTCCTTTTTAAAAAATTCTCTCTCTCTCTCCCTCTCCCTCTGTTCTCCTCACTCACTCTCCACCCTTTACTACTTCATGTCAATCAAACCCTCCACTCCCTTTCCTCCCACTCCCCTCCTCCTCTCTAACCCATTTTCTTTTGTCTAAAGAAGAGGCGCCGGACTATTTAACCCCACCAGTGTGGGCCAGTCACCTTCCTATCTTTCTTCCCGTGGACCATCAGCCGGCGAGAGTTGTGATGGAGGGTGAGATTCGATCGACCTCCCCTCGGCAGCTTCTCTTCTTCCCCCTTGGCAACATGCATGGTGCTGCACAATGTGACCTAAGGAGGACTGAATGTCACTCCCAGTTATTTTCTTCCTGCTTTCATTCTGTCCCTGGCAGAGGAGGCACATCCCAAGAGCAGCTTTTCAGCAGAAGAAAAACAGCACGAGTGCCAAGCATGTTGCAGTTTTTACCACTCTCCCCTCCCTTTCTTTATCCCTTCTACCCTGAATACAGTTTCTCTGTGCAGAAGAACCATCATGAGTTTCTCTTCCCTGCTTCTTCTTCTTTCTCGTTTGCACCATGACTGCCTGGAACAAATAGCTCTTCCTTGCTTTTCAAACCATCATCGACATGGACACAGCACTCATGGCTTCTCCATCGCTAGAACAAGGCCTTGAGTTCCAACCAGTGTTGTCTCCTTTAAAGACGAGCATATCCCCAAGAAAAAGGCCCCTGCTAATCTCCCTGTCAGTGATAGAGGTGTGTCGGGAATGTAGCACACCTCAGTGGAGCTGACCCAATAAATCACTCCATTTAGCATCACTTCAAATGTGTCTTAGCAGTTCATTTACCATACAGTGAACACCCCAGAGGGGCTCTCCACCTCTGCTATCTCACAGGTTTCTGCAGTCCTGGGGCCATGTCGAAGTATGAATTGGTGGTCATATCTGTGCGTTATCTGTCTGTTTCTCCATCTCTCTCTCTCTGTCTGCCCTCTTGGTCTTGCCTGTAGATCAGAGCCTGGCTGTATCTTGCGCGTTGCTTGTGCTGATGCTCACAGAGTTTCTACTGTCTGAGAATGTGAGAATTTCAATAATCCCTCATTTACATTTTTAAGCTGTTTTTCAGTGCAACGGACAAGTGGAGACCTTTTTCCTCTTTCACGCTGACAATGGACAGTGTTGCTATGGTTTTCTGTTATCGCAGTAATGAGTGTGCAAAAACTGTTTGCTATGAAAAAAAAAGAAACAGGATTGACAGTGTTAATTATAAAAAATTGGACAACAGTGATGTGCGTGCATGCACGTGTGTGTGCAGGTGTGAGTATTGTGGACATTATCTTGTGGGTGAAGTAAGCGGAGCTAAGCCTCCTGTCTGACAAAGGACAGGACAAATCATTTTGACGTGGTTCGCTCCGTAAAAAAACCTAAGAATAATTTATATCGCGGCAGAGAGACTGTCAGTTTGTACGGGTGTTTGAAAAGTGAGGGGAAAAAAAGCAGTGAGCTTTATGCTCATGTGGTGAACAAAAATAGCAGAACAAATTCAGTTTGCAGTGGGCAGCAAGACCTGCTGTGTGTGCGCTGTGTAATATTAAGAGTCATCACACTGCACCTGTGTCACTGCTTCTTTGTAGAACCTTTTTTATGCACGCAAATGAAAACTGGGAATCTGCAATGTTATCTCAAGGAGACAATCAGTTTATTTTTGCAAAGACATTTTATTCATATCAGAAATCTGAAATATTTAGATCAAATTTTAAAATAAAAATTCATTTTAGGGCTGCATGACTATGGGCAAAATTATTATCACCATTATTTTAAATATCACCATTTTTGTTGTGATTATTCACTGATTTTACCCCTGAAATGATCATGTAAGCTTAACGTTGCTTTCACATCCATGCTCTGCTGCATTCCTGCTAATGTTTAAAATAAAATGAGTCCTCCTTTATTTACCTAAATTCAGTGCATATCTTAGAGAAAAAATATTCTTTTTTTTTTTTTTTAACAAAGCTAACACAAAATGTAGTCCACAGGGCGATGCTTTCACCTTTGCCTTCTGCTGTGTTCATGTTAATTAAAACATCTCTGCATACAAATGAGGTGTTTGTATCCAAACGCCTTATTCATCTGACCTGAGTGCATTTCCTAGAAGGAAAGAATATAAACCAACACATCTATTCTTCATCAGGGTCGACTCTTAGAGCAATTACGCACTTATTCGTCTTATACTGCTCCTAGAATAAACTTGTTGTATTATTTTGCAATAAAACCAAGTGCCCAGGCAAGCCCTTTGTGTTGGTCCTGATCTTGCATCTGCCCCAGTGAAAAGCACTTGTCAGTTAAGCCTTTGGAGCCTTGGAGCACTTTTTTTTTTCTCCATTATGGTTACCTACATGACAGATGTGAATAAAACGCATATAGTAAAACTCTATTTCTCTCTTTGCCTATAGTGCAGGTTTTTCCACTTTCATACAGTTGACCAGTTTCCTTAAGCCTTAATGGGTAGTGGACACATATTTTTAGCTAAATGGAATTAGACTGTGTTTGTTGGTGACTTCAGGTTGTCTTTTTCAGCTTGATCGATGACCAGATGCGCTGCACAGGCCTGCTTTTTTTATGGACTTCTGAGTCTGTGCTGGATGATTCCCATTAGTTACCACCACACTCTTTGTCTTTACATTCATTGTACAGCAGACATAGATGTGCTTTGAATAAGTTAGTTGTGTTGAGTTGGAGCACAGACCCAATAATACAGGACTAAATCACTAAAATGTATTTCCAAACAACGACTAATGACCTGCTTTTAATGTGATCCTGTACATTGCAGGGAACAGGCTTTTATTGCCAGAGCACATATTTTCATTATCAATCAGTGATGCTGATTTAATTGTGGGAAACCAGACTCGTGATCGAGATTAAAACTGGATTAATCGTGCAGCCCTGCTTAACTCTAATAACATTTAGCTTGCCTTACATGTAGAGGAATGTTTTTATAACAGTAAGTAGTCTGCTCCTTGTTATCTCTACTCATTCAGACAGTGAAAGTAATGTTTTAAATGATTTATATATCACCCCAGCATGACAGCTGCATTCACAAACTGACCCCTATATATCTAAAAGAATTTATGGTCATGGAACACGACTTTAAGTCTGGCAGCACATCGTAAGGTTAAGCAGGCTGTCCAAATTTCTGACACATTTACTGATCACTCAGCCAGTTTGGCTTTAGTAGACCAGAAGCTTTCATTAATAGAAGACAGGAGTCTGTAGATATACAAACTGGGCATCTGCTCAATCATTCATCCAAATTAAACTGTGGCATCTTTTAAATGCAGGAGGTATGTGGCTCTCAAAGAATGTGCCCTACATATGTCCATAGAGCTAAACACGGCGCCATTTAAAGTGCAGTAAGCCAAGATGAGCGCTCATGTGCCACACAGTGAGATGAAATCTATTTTATGATGCTTCTTCTGTGTCACAGACACAGAGAGTGGTATTCATAGTTATTTATATTGCTTGGAGTGTGTGTCATCGTTCCAGTGTGATGGATTTTTGGTACCGTTTCAAGTTGGATTTTCCCTTTTATGGTTCTGGCACTCCAAAGTTGTCACATTTAAACGAGGTGCAGGTGATATATGAAGAAACATTTAGCCCCAAACATAAGCCCTGTTTCCATCAAAATCCATAAGTATTTCAGCGCTCTGCACATGTGAAATTATGCTAACCAAAGCAGAAGCAACCTGTTTGAAAAGCTTATCTAAAGATAGTCTGTCTTCAGGCAATAACCAGTGGTTTCAATATTACATTTCACTAAATGCAATCCCTTTTTCACTTCACACAGACTGCTTACCTGTATACAACCAAAGCCTGTTTGGTCAATAAAACTTAGACTTCAAACAGAATGTATTCTTCCTTGTAAGCACTGAAGTTCTCCAAGTTATTAAAAGGATGTAAGCAAGAGCCCGGACTATGAAAAGGCTTATCTGGTTACTCTAACCAGACAAGCTGTTCAATGATGCTCTGAAAGAGTGACACAGTTTCCTTTATGAGACAACTCTTTCCTAAAACTTACTTTAGGTGAAAAACATGATTTAAAGCAAACTCTTTGCACATCTGAGCTGCATGACTGCAGGCTAGTGTAATCCCTCTTTCTAAAAGTGGGAGTGCAGAAAGAATTTCTTGCATAAATTATTGAGCGCACACAGCAAATAACAATTACAGCATCAAAGTCTGAGACCACTAAGAAAGCAACAAGAGGTTTTTCTTACAGTGAACATTTGACGCAGCATAAAAAGCACTTGTGTTGCTAATAACATTAGCAACACAAGTGGGGTTAACACACAGAAACAATGTGGCCTTTTCATCCAATAAGTTACTGCAAATATTATGTTTGCATTCACTGATAAACTGTTGGTGGCAGTTATTCTACAGTCTGCTCTTACTAGCTGTAAAAAGAGGAGCCAAACCTCAAACTGCTAAAAAAAAAGAAAATGATGAAAACATGATGTAATTATGACATTTCTGTTCATGTTTCACCTAAAGACAGTTCAGTCCTTTCATCTGCCATCATTTTTAGCCTCTTTAATGGAATGAAAGCTTGAGTGCATTACATAATTGTTATGATTGTCACTTTGTATCAGATAATAGTTATTCTTTGTTCAGTGGACTAAATAAAAACAGACCTTCCCTTATTTAAGACAGCTGTTAAAAGCCTTTGCTTGTGTTTCATTTGAAAACTTTTACTAATAGACTATGGATTTACTTACATAGTCCATAAATTTCACCAATGTAGTGCCTCAAAATGATGATTATTTGACCATCATTGTTGTGCTGGCAATGCATTTTGCAAAACTTCTGACCAAAACGTAGCACGAAGTTTTTAAAATAATGAAGGAGGTAACCACTAAATAGCATAAAGTGCTAGCTAGCCAGTTATTGGCATCACCATCCTCCTACTACTGGCTGAAAATCCATCCTTTCTGCTGTGTATTCCACCACAAAAGGTGGCAAACATACAGTACTGTGCAGTCAGCTTCTGACTGTAATGAACACACCATTCGAGAACGTCTGGTGGAATGCATGTGCCCAAACTTTTGAATGTTACTCTTCCTATGCATTCAAAGTAAAAAGTGTTAGTGCAGAAATGTGCAATTTGAGACACAACACTTGATTTGATGTTAAATATATACAGTCGGGAAAAAAAAGTTTTCATGCAGCCCTATGTAGTCCTGTTAAAGAAGTAAGTGCCCCCCTTACTGCTTCCACAGGAGTTAAGAGAACAAGAAGCAGCAAATGTACTAATTATCTGATGATTGAAGAGCATGATCACCTCGATAAAAGCAGAAGTTTTGGCAATTTGTTGGTCTGGAGCATTCAGGTATGTGTTAACAGCATGCTTGGGAAGATGTCACATTTGCTTTGACACACACACTTCAGACCGCACAATGCTCATAAAACTGCAAACGCTCCAAGAGCCACGTCTCAGACTCTACTGAGACCTGTTAAATGCTAACAGTTCATAATAGTACAATCTAAACGGCTGAACAAGTATGGCTTTTTCAAGACTTCTTGAACAACGTCCTTGTGGAGTGGAGATGTTTGGCTGTAATGCACACCAACAGTTTTGGTGAAAACCAAACATATTGGCAGAAAAACCTCATACTAACTGTCGACCACAACGGTCATGATTTGGACTCGTTTTACAGCCACAGGACCTGAGCACCTTGCAGTCATTGACTTCACCATGAACTCATCTGTATACCAAAGTACTCTAGACTCAAATATGAGGCCATCTTTCTGACAGCTAGAATCAAGGTGTTGCAATGACCCAGTCAAAGCCCAGACGAGTGAACCAGTCAAACCTCAATGAAGTGAAGCAACGTTTTAAAGAAGAGTCGGTCATTCCTCCACTGTGACACGAGGGTCTGATAAAGCCATAAAGAAAACAATTACTTTAAGTTATTGCAGCTAAAGGTGATTCTACAAGCTACTGAACCATGGGGTGTACTTAGTTTTCACTCGACTGCAGAGAGTTTGGGGAAAACTTTCTTTTCCAGCTGACTGTAGGTATTACTACATTAATCATATCCAACTAAGTTGGTCTAAAGATGCAGTGTGTGCAATGACCTGAAACAGACTAATGAAAACAAATCATCGTCTTTAGTTTTTTATGCTATGAGATGTCAAAATATGTCATTTAAAGGTAATATGAAGACCTAAATATATTCACTTACCTGAGCCACTGTAAACTTTGCACGTACTTTGCACACTTTGTCTTATCATAACAGGAGGTACACAGGTGTAACCAATGTTTTAATGGTTTTGGCAATGCTCTGTTACATTTTGGAGTGTCAGTAAGTCATCCCAGTGAGGCGGCATGCACCAGAGCCCTGGGATTTAAAATACATGGAAGAAAGGAAGACATCATTAACGTCATTAGTTACAGCTCTGTTTGACTCGTCAAAATGTCTGCTCTGAAAAAGGCATAATGACTTGAATTTGCATAAGCATTTGACAGGTGTTGAGCTGAGAGCATATTCTTTTCCTCCCAGGGGTGCTCCTTACTCCGAGCCCAGACAGCATCGTTTTCTAATAAGATTTTCATGGGCTACTGTGGGTGAGATTTCTCTACCTTCACGTCCACATAAAAACACTAGAATTAAATGTATCCATCAAAGAATACCAGATGGAGAACTGGCAAACCTCACAAAGTGGTGGAAAGTCATAGGGTTTAATCATATCCTTCATCACATGCAGGTGATGCAAAGGTTTAATGCTGTTACTGGCTTAATCATCAAAAGAGCGATTTCTGGGCCTGTCAGAACACAGAAACGCTTCACTTCCTTAAAGATACCCCCATCCCATTTAAAAAACAACCACGTTAACACGCAGTCACGTCAGACGGAGCCGGCATACCTGCACGTAAATGGACAAGCGAGGTCTGACACGACTCACCTCTTCCACCTTTGCCCCGTGACTAATTTCACCTCTTTATAGGACCTCTGTCTCTCTGTACCCCGGGTGATTTAAGTTGTCTTTCTCTCTGTCTGCAGACCTGAATGAGTGCGGGCTAAAGCCAAGGCCCTGCAAACACAGGTGCATGAACACGTATGGGAGCTACAAGTGTTACTGCCTGAATGGCTACATGCTGATGCCTGACGGGACCTGTGGAAGTAAGCCTCTTTCTCTTGCACACACACACTTTGATTGTTAACACTCTTTGTGATACAGCCTGAGAGCTGGAAATTTCCTTTCCCTGTCTGTGTTCTCCTCATGAAAGATTCCTCTTTTCACTGAATGTATCCATGTGTTTCTACAGCACACAGTGTTGATATCATTACGAAATGTATTTCCCACTCGTACCCCTGACAGCAGTCTCACAATCCTTTGATAGACTGTTTTGATTAAAACACCGTGTTGATCTGCTTCATTATAGCAGCTCTGCAGTCTAAAGAACCCCTGTGAAGAACCCTTTGAGGGCTGAAATGAAAAATATGAAAGAAACACAATCTACAGACCCTTCAGTGAATGTGCACTTTTTTTTAAGGTTTTTTTTTATTGTTTGCCCCGAGGTAGTCCACAGAATGTGAGCTGATGCCTGAACATGTCTCCCTGTAAATTCTGTTTCCCAGCTGATAACTATTTTCCCTGCACGTTTCCACTTGAGGACTGTATGACTCCCGATGCCTCTTTTTAATTAGTTCTTTTGTACGAGGGGAAAATTCACTCCCCACCTTTTAAAGTCTAAATCGCGTAACACTTGAGGCAATCTGGAATTACTCTAGGTGTTGTTGTCTAATGATAGCATGATGCCGTTTAACACCTTGCTGCTCCTCCTTTCTCCCCTTTGATCAATAGATCACTGTAGCATTTAATCAGCCCGGCCTGCCTCAGTCATCAGACTGTACTCCAGGGTGCCGGCAGCTGAAGTAGCAGTGGCAGCAAAAGCCTCACTTTTAATTTCCTTTTTAGAGTCCACTGTTATCAAGACAGGCTGAGGAAAATCTGTTTCATTACGTTATTATTTTTGGAAGTTCTTGATCTGCCCGGCACGTCTCAACAACCCTCACGCCTCACGCTGTTGCTTTGATATCGAGGGGGGGGGTGGATTATCAATCTTTGGCTGTAACAAAGGATAAAAGTGGGCAGGGGAAAGATTGCTGGAGCTAAGGTGTGAGCACATGGCAACTGCACAGCAGAGAAGTCTAATAATGGCAGAGTGAGTGCTGTGCCGCTGGCAGCACCCCAGGGTCAAGCTGGCTAATATCAGAAAAGGCAGGCGAGTGGCCTGGCTGTTATAAAGTGGCTGGAGGAAAAGAAGCGCGCGCGTGTTTTTGTGTGTGTCGGTGTGAGTAAAAAAAAAGTGTAGGTGAGAATGGCATAAACTCTTCTCCCTTTGTACTCCCCAGTGGCACCAGTGTGTTAATGTGTGCCGTGTTTCTCTTTTACCCATCAGACGCTCGCACTTGTGGTATGGCCAACTGCCAGTATGGCTGCGAGGTGCTGAAAGGAGAGGTCCGATGTCAGTGTCCGTCGCCGGGGCTACAGCTGGCTCCGGATGGGAGAACCTGTGTGGGTACGTCCCGGTCTTAATATATCTCCACATGCCAGAAAGCTGAGCGACTCTTATCTGTGAGCGATTTGCAGCGTGTAAATCATCATAAAAAAAAGTGGGGGTTTTTGTTTGTGTGTGAGTATGTGTTTGTGTGTTTTTTCTCAGCCTTTAAATTTGCTAATCAAAGGCAACTATTTTGGCAAAGGAAGAAAAGAAACTGGCAGCACAAATGCAGTTTAGCCACTCGAACACAAATCCTCAAAGCAAACAACTCATCAAAGTTGAATTCATCCAAATTGCTTCACGGCGAATAACTTTGATTTCATCGTCAGTCCTTCTCGACCAAGTTCTGTTTGCTTCCTGTTGCTTTTACAGCAGGAATGCGATCGAGGGAATCCCACATATCTGCCTTTACTGCCAATTTTATGTGACACTGCTCCTCAGAGGGGTACCTTAACAGATGAGGTGGGCAGTTGAGGCAGTTAACCTGTGTCAGGTTTAAACACAGGGTGTTCACTATAGGCTGTTCCCCTTTATGCTGCCTTATAGGCCCACTTAACTGCTGGGCGGCTAAAGGGGTGGTTTTCTAAAATAGCACAGACATGAATCATGAAGAATTATGAAGGGGACAGAACCCTTTGCCTACCACAGGTGTTACGACAGTAAACTCTGGACGTGGAGAGTTTTATGGAAGCTGTATAATCATCCTCATGGACGTGATTCCATCTAGAAACCAGAGACTGAAGTGAAGCATCTGGCAGCTCATGAGGTTAATTAGTAGCATGACTGGATATAAAAAGAGAAGATGAGTCTGTCAGACGTAAAAATGGAGAAGGGTGTGAAAGTCTGAATTTGCAAGTGCTTCAATAACTTAAGAAGACCCTTTCTTAATGTAAAATTACAAAATCTACCGATGTAAGAGAAAAGGCCAAAAATGAACTAAAGGTCTGTGAGCTTCAGGCCATCAGGCAGCACTGCATTTAAAACAGACACTTTTATGCACGGACTCAGGAACAATTCTGAAAAGCATTGTCAGTAAACACAGTTTATCGCTGCCGCCCCAAAATGCAAGTGAAAACTGTAGCATGAAATAAACAACCCTCTGGGCCTGAGCTCATTCAGAGTGGACTGAGGTAAAGAGTAAAAACTACCCTGTGGTCTGTCGATTCAAAATTTGAGTTTGGAAATGATGTGTCCTCCAGGCTAAGAAGGAAAGCAGTTATGACGGTATGGGGTGCTGGCATTAACGCATATGTCATAAATAACTGAAAAGGCACCATAAATACAATGCACTGTGTACAAGTTTTGAAACAATATGATGTCGACATTTGAAGACATTTTTCAGCATGAGGAAAGTGATAAATAAAAATAAATACATTCTGCTAACACAAACCCACTGAAAACATTTGGCACATTACTTTATGAAACAAAAAACCCTAAACAAACAAAGGAGGCCTACATATCAACATCATGAGAAACATCTCACACTAAAAACTACAGCTATTGGTTTTTAATGAGGAAGAGATGATGAAACACTATCAGTCGAATCTGTTTTTTTAAGCACATAACATTCAAAATAAGCGCATATTCTTAAAAAGTCCATTTGATATGTTGTACTTGTACTATATTCAATAAAATATAGCACTGGGATGACTAGAAAATCTTGCATTCCCTTTGTACTACTTCACACGGTGTTGCAACTTTTGTGGAAATGGGATCGTAGCTCACTGCTGCTCATATCTGTAGCTTTGCTCTCATACATGTTTCACAGTGCACGAACGCTGCGATCGGTGCGTCGTAATGTGTCGGATGTTTTAGTTGAACTGAAATTCTCTGTAACCTTAACAGGAACGAGTACAGGTTTGTATGAATCAGTCATTATAAACCATATATATTTATCCAATTTGCCATTCTCTGTTTTTGTTTAAACCGTTGGCAGCGACTGAAATGCATGAATTGATTCAAAATGGGAACATAATAGCTCCAGCAGGACTACTGCAGCTGTTTTAGGAAACTCCACACGCTTCAGTGTTTGTTTACTAAAAGTGAATTAGGCCAGGAATCCTTGAAGAAGGATGTCTCATGATCCACTGGATGAAGGTATCGACTTGTTATGCTCAGTGACAGAATATGACTGAAACACCATCTGATTAAAGTCGGCTTCTCACAGAAGCTGTCACTTTCAGCACATTTTAAAACATAAACATTGCTGATATAGAATCTGTAAGTGTGAAAATGGGGTAAACCTGATTTGCTTTTTACTCTGTATAAAGATGCAGTTACTTTACTTTGTGATTTCAAATATAATAATCCACGTCTGCCCTTGCTGTGACGGCAGTGATGTATCCACAACTGTTGGCCATTAAGCAGCTCCACTGAAGCAGTTTGGGATTAAGATCCTCGCTGATGAGACCCTCAGCAGTAGTTGTTAATGGGATGGGAAGAGCTCTGCCCACTCACCGCTCTCGCTTGTTTTCCCAGCTGGTCCAGGTGTCTTTAGTGTTTTTAAGGTTATTTTAAACAACAGTTTCTGAGCACCTCAGCTGCATTATGCTGCAAATAAATTAAAGATTTTAAGGCGAATGCTTTCAGGCTCCCAGCGTCTAAATATTAATGATCACATGCCTGTAAAGGTGATCAACAGAGACACTTGGAAAAAGTCTTTAAATAATGAAACAAGCTAGTGTGTGTTGTTTTCCGCTCGCTGAGCAGAATGTAAAAGGAGCTTTGTTCATAAATGAATACTAAGCAGGGATGAAGAACATGTGTTCCGGCATGAATAGTAATGTTTAGTTTAGATTCAATTACGCTTTCTAATCTCACATTTTTTTTTTTATCACGTTGTTTTAATTTGAGTGCACTTCTTATTTAATGCATTATAGACATTTATCTGAGCATTTTCCTCAATTTCTCAATCTTCTTTCTTTTGCAGATGTGGATGAGTGTGCAGCAGGGATAGCAGTGTGTCCCAGGTTCAGGAAATGTATCAACACCTTTGGTAGCTACATCTGCAAATGCCACGAAGGCTTCGACCTGCAATACATCAACGGAAAATACCAGTGCATAGGTACTGTGGCAGCGCCTCTGTTGTGAGGCTTCGACTCGCAATACTCACACAAAGGTCAAAGGTGCGCTGAGGTGGCTTGAATTTAAGCCGAGGTATTTTTAGTGATGCACATTTTGTTTTTGAACTGCTTATGAAGGAGCCTGATGAAAAGAAAAGAAACACACATGCAGAGATGAGTAGCAGAAATCCACGTTTGATATTACAATGTGACAAACTTTGCTTTAGTATTTTAATTTAATGCGATTTTCAACCACTCTCTCATTTAACAGGCCAGTTGTGATTTACTATTTGTAGGTTAATTGGTTACTTGTAAAACAATCAGTTTAAAAAACACGATTCAGTGTAACAACTACATCAGTAGATACTTTGCAAAGGGAAAACAATGCAGTAACAAAAAAACAGGAAAAATTGCATTTTAAAATGTAACTTGTAGAAGCCATTATTTTCTGTTTGACCATATCTCACATGGTTATGGAGGAATCTTTGCCTTTGCAACACTGGATCGTATTCCCGTTGCATCTTTCAGTTTTAGTTGTCAGACAGATGGCCTCACATTTAACTTTAGAATATTTTGATATACAGAGAAGTTCATGGCCGACTCAATGACTGCAAGGTGCATGGATGCAGTAAGTGCATACTTTCTTTTTCTGTATTTTTCAACTGAAAGAAAAACAGAGACTAAAAAAACTTAGTAATATGGCAATTTAATAAACTTTTAACATTCAAAAGGTGGATTTTTAATTGTTAGTATCATGCTTATGAATTCTAACCACCAACAATGTGAAAAACAAATACACATTAGCCTCAATTACAATTCCTGTCCTGTTTTATCTGCTTTTAAATAAAATTATCACGTTGATCAGATTAAAGAAAGGCCAAGAGCAACTTGGCAGGTGCTCTTTAAATGTCTAAAAGGCACATCTCTGTATCTTGGGGAAGACTTATACTCTAAAACAACCTTCGTGATGATTTTTCCTCTGGTTGACTATTATTCACTTGAACTCTTTCACTAACGGTACGACATAAATTTTGAGCCTTCCTTCATGTGGATGTGAAGCAATTAGCGTTTGATATTCTGCTTTTATGTTTTAAGCTTTCTGCACTTGCACCCAGGAGCTGATTGTTGTTATGCTTCCATTATCTTTCAGATGTGGATGAGTGCTCTTTAGGTCAAAGCCACTGCAGCAGCTTTGCCACCTGCTACAACACGCCGGGCTCATACAAGTGCAAATGCAAAGACGGCTACAGGGGGATGGGCCACGACTGTAAACGTAAGTCCTGAGAGAAAACCCCGGGACTAATATTCAGTTTAGCAACAAGGAACAGGGCTTCAGGGTTTTGTTTTTTTTTTTTTTTGCCTGTGTCTTTAAAAAAATGTGCTTGGGGAAAAAAAGCAGGGAGCGAGGGAGAAATTGGCTTGCAAGCACAAAGCTTGGACTGAAATTCCTTTCTTTGTAATAGCTGTCAGTCATTACTTGACTCACCCTGCTCCTTTATCGCATGTGCCCAGATTGACTTGGTTTTTTGACATGCGGCTGGGGTAATAAGGACACAAAGAAGAGTCGTCATCAACTGTGATTTTTTTTTTTTCTGTTAGTTGGTCTCATTCTGCTTACTGACACAGAGTTCATTACAGTGTGCGTCTGCACTTCTTACAGCAGCTCAGTGGACAAAGAGTCATTTATTCTCCACAGTTATTTAACCAATGGACTCATGTGGCATTCCACAGAGCAAAGTTGGAACCTGCTGCATATACTTCACCCCGCCGTCCTGCCCAAAGGGTGTGAGCCGCAAGTGCTCAGGGAGTCACGTTGCAATATCCTATTCATGTATCACATATCAAAGTCGCCTGCAACCTGAAAAGGCAATAACAGAGTTCAAACCTTTAGCCTTTGTCCACTCTCATTCTTCACTCATGAAATCCTTAGGAAGCTGCCACTATCACCCCCTCCAAAAAAAAAGAAAGAAAGCCAACCCCCCAATCTGTGTCTCTGCTCCTGAACAATGTGTGCAGCAACAAAGGAAAAGGCGGTGTAGCTTTGATGACATGAGCGAGGGTGATCTTCGGGGGAAAAGCAGCCTGTCTGAGTGCAGAAATCATTCCATACGCTCCAAGCAGCTCTAGCCTTATGCTGCGAAGCCTCTGGCTATGAGTATACAAAGAATTACTAATCAAGATGACCGCATGGACAGATAAAAAAGACATGATAAGAAAGCAAGATCGATTTTCAAAGAGCAGGAGTTCACTGAACGTGGGCTGTCTTAATGGTTCGGCTTGTGAAGTCCTGTAACTTTGAGCGAATGTGAACTTATGAGCTTCGTTTGCAGCTGTGAGCTTTTGCTTTCAGTGCGATTGGAGACACCCGATTTGTTTTAGAGTGCTAACATTTAGGTAATGGTTATCAGAAGTCTCAGTAGATGAAGTAAAGCCCTCTTCTTCAAAAAAGTGAGGCTAATAATTGCAGTTAGTCTGTAAATGTATGCCTCATTAACTCTTAAGTGCTCATATTTCAGTGCTCCATCTGCATTTTCTTATTATTTCAGCCATCCCTAAAGTGGTTATTGACCCCCCGAGACCAGGCAAAGTGCCTCCAAATCATCACAACCACATCCCAGACTTGGATCAGCAGAGGACCACCACCACTCGCCCACCAGTCACTCCAAAGATAATCTTCCCTATATTGCCGCCAGCCGCCACAACTACAACCAAGGCACCCCGCCCGAGGGTGACCCCATCGCAACACAAGCCGTTGGTCCCCACCCGAAAGCCCTTCATACCCACCCGAAAGCCCTTCATACCCACCCGAAAGCCACCGGTACCCACTCGCAAACCTTACATCCCAAGACCAGCAGTTCCCACCAGACCACCGTTGCCACTGCCACCGGTCACACCAGTAGACAATACCATCCAGAAGGAGGTCACCAAGCAGAGAGGGGATGTTCACAGTAAGAGGCTTCTTGCTTTAATACTGTGTTGTTTTGTTTTAACAGGTGATTTAAAGCCATTGTGACAGCTTCCTCCCCTTTTCAGATACATCCTCAAAGTTTTTGAGTTATAAGTATAGATATTGTTTTTTCTCAAGCGAATACACATGAAATATTAAAAAAGCACAACAGTTTGATGTGCTTCCTCCAGATGTTTACCGGAGGAAGCCATAAGCACAAAATTTACATTTTCATCTTGTACAGTTGTTAGCAGGCAGCTGTCTGTTTACACATCTGGCACACAAAGAGCATCAGTATTAACTTCAAGTGTGTTTTTCTTTTTATCTGGCAAACAAGTTCAGTGCTCCCAAAATGAAGAAGACATCTGCTTATTAAAATGACCCCTTTTACACTTTACTATCCAAACATAGTCATAAAACGATTGATGTTGTGTTGTGTGAGGGACACTTTCATCAGGAAATCATGTGACATAAGACATATTTAGATCCAATTGTGGAGTCTTATAAGGTGTTTCTTTGTCTTCCACATGCGTCCACTAATCTGTTTTGATGTATATAAGAGGAAAAAAATCCAGCTCTTGAGCTGCTAAATGCTCTGCAATGTTCGGCAGCGAGCTGCTATTTTGAGTGATTGCTGCTTGTTGCAGGGCAGGTAGTGTACAATGAGTGTTTACAGCTTTTTCACTGAGAACAGCTGCTGTGTCTGGAAAACACGGCTGACTAGAGGCAGTAAAACTGAACCAGAAGAGTGAAGCTGTGGGCTGCAGAACAAAAACAATGAGCTTAAACACTCCATACAGGTGATGGAGTCTTTCACATAGCACATATAGACCAACACGTTGTTCTTCTAAATGTATTTTTAGGGGGATGGAACAGCTTTAACTGCTCTGAGCATGTAGGGAAGCCTTGTTTGTTACCTTGGGGTTGTGGCTCAGGAGGATTCAACATGTTCTCCAGCAGTTGTAAGGTCAGTGGTTTGATGCCCGGGTTACTGCTATCTGTATATTAAGGCACCCTTGGTCAAGATGCTGAGCATTCATCAGTATGTCAGTGCATGAATGTGAGACATGGGGCTCAGACACAGAATAATGCTCTGCGTGAATATGTGTGTGTGATTGGGTACTTGTAATGAAAAGTGCCGTGAGTGCTCAGTTCAGAACAGTGCTCTATAAGTACCTGTGCGTTTACATTAACAGCTTCAGCTTTGTGATTATGAAATGAGCCCTGTTTTCTTTTGGTTTCCTTATAGCTGAACTGCTCATTCACACCATGGGTCTTATCAGCTCTGCAACCAACCATGCAAACCAAACCAAACCATATATATGTGTATGTGTATGTATATATATATATATATATATATATATATATATATATATATATATATATATATATGTATATGTAGATAGATAGATAGATAGATATAAAACAACAATTCTTGCAATTATTTCATGATTTTTTTAAATGCATATTGAAGCTTCTGGCAAATGAATAAAAAATTAATGAAATCTGCATGAATTATCTTTTAATTTGCATCACATTTGCTACATCTGGTGTTTTTTTTTAATTTAATTAGTTTTTTGCAGTGTATTGTTTAAAAATGTACTGTGCAATTTATTTAGTTTTTTCAGGGGGAAAAAATTACACTGACGATGTAGATGTCTCAAAAACTCAAAACTCTAAAACAAAAACTCACATATCAAATGCGATCCACTTGGCATTAAGGGGTTAGGTTGTTGCATTCGCACATCGAGATTTCATATATTACCATAAACAGCAGCTGACAGCTGGTGTATAAAGTTCATCTTCCAGCTAACCACACGACAGTTTAAATTTGTCAGCAAATTTGAATCTCAGAGTTTCCATTTGTAAAGTCTTCAAAATGGTTCAACTCAAAACTCAGAGGTGACTTTCAAGACCAGTTAAGATACACTGGAGCGGGAGTTTGTTACCCACTGTGTCCCTTTTGTGTGGAACTGCACAGCATTTTATCACCTTTTCCCCCTTTCCCACATTTTGGGCAATGTCCCATATTTAGACTAGTTCTGCAGGACATGCACTTTTACACAGTCTGTATGAAGAAAAGTCTTATTATAGTCAGAAGAAAAAGGTAAAGTTAAAAGTCCCCAAAAAAGTCACAAACTTTGTAGATTTTCTTGAATATGACAGAAGCTGCTGCAAAAAAAGCTGCAGTACATTTTGAAAATTAGAGGTTTTGTCTGTTTTTGTTAAAGGTATTTTGCTGTTTCCCACAGGGGGAGATATGTTGTGAGCTGACGCAGTATGTGTGGGTCATAATTGGATAAAAATTGCTTAAAGTGTCAGATAGGGCGCACAATCATCCCCATCTATAGATACATGCAAACAGAAGAGCTGCTGAAATAAGAGAACACAGGCGTATATAAAGACTATCACATGAGTCCATAAGAACAAACCGAAGCTTCCTCTTATCCTCACTGTATATTTGTCCTGCATTTGCTAAATGACAACCCGGTGACTTGCGCAGTTTAGTGTATTTTTAGTTTAAAATTGGATATGAACATTTCAGAAAACCTCTCAGTGTTGTTGACATGTCCCACTTTGTCCCACACAAACACAGTGTTTGCTCCACATTCACTTTATTGGGATCTGGTCACCTTAATGTGTTTTCCAGCTAGCCTGTAGTGGCAGCCAGTTTTCAGTTTTAAAGAAATCCCCTGCCTTATCTTCAATAGTCAAACTACATGCCACTTGCTTTTTTTCTTGAGTAAAGAGCTCATAATTTCTGGGAAAAGAAGATCGATAAAAAGCACTGCACACCACAGGTAAAATATGTAAATTTGATTCTGGCATGAACGCTCCCTTTAAGTCTCCTATATAGGGGAATTCACAATGATTTCCATTCGAATTCAGCTACACCCACCTTTAAAATGCAGCTATTATATGGAAATAATGTCCATTTTTTTGCAAGAAAATAAAGTATTATGAGCTCAGTGTCACAAAACTGCACAATGAAAGAAAGAATGTCTTTCTCTTCTCAAGGTAATTATCTTTTTGGCTTCAAGTGACAAACACAAACTAAGCCAGACCGTTTGTTATTCACATGTCACGCAGCGCTCTCGGCCAAGCATGAAACTTTGACACCAATTACCTTCCAAATGAATCACATTCTCAATCAAACCAAATAACAGAATGAATTATAAATAATGTTAGGTGGTAAGACTGCTTTTTTGGGCTTTAACAAAGGAGTTAATCAGGCCAATCGTGTGCTGCACCTTTTCAGAGCTGTGAATTGTTTCTTAATGAGAAAACTCCCCCACTGTTAAGTCTGAAATATGCAGTTCAAGGCTGAAATCACGATCTTTGTTTTTATGTAACAGATGAGATGGGCGGTTTTCTCTCTCGAGCTAAACAGTCACCATTTACATGATAGGGCTGGTTGGAATTTTGTATTTTGTTGACAGTGATCAGTAAATCCAACGATAAGACAAAAAAAGCAGCAGCGAGTTGATCCCACTAACAAATACTGTCTGTGTATCAAAGACCCGATAAAGCTTATTTCCAAGAAGTGTCTCTCTTTTGGCGTTTTGCTTGCTTGTAGGCACAGCAAATTACAGTGTTTACTGAAAACTCGGCATTAAGCTGTTCTCCCTCAAAAATATGTATGGCGAGAAACTAAGTACAGAATAAGAGGTGAGATACTGTGGTTCCTATTCACCTTGCCAGATGGCATCACATAATTAGAAAAAGGGAAGAGGAGAGAAGATTACCTTAACACCTGTCTGCCCTGCTTGAGGGAGACATCAATCTAATAGTCCGCACTACGGCAGAGCAGTTCTAGAAATCAGAGCTTGCCGAGGATGGCTTGAATCAGATGAGAGAGAGAGGGAAGGAGGGGAGGAGAGACATCACTGAGTGATTATTCAAATAATTAGATGGAAATAGGGATGAAAATGAAGAAGAGCCCCGTGGCGTGAAGAATACTTCAGCTGCTTCTCGAGTGCAGGTGTGCGTTTCAGTCGGAACTAATTCAAAGGTTTTCACAGATTCCTTTGGGTCTTGACCCGTGAAGTCAGCGTCACACCTTTGTCCCGAGAAAACCTCGTCTCTATAACCTTTTAATCATTAAGGAAAAATGTGAACGCTGTGATCACCTCACAGTAAGATAAGGAGCAGAGGCTGAGATGAAGAGATACGCTTATCTGAACTGTGCATTTTTGTTATCGCCGTGTGTTAGAAGCGAAATGTAAAAGAAAAAAAATGACAGTGTCTTTGGTTTTTTACTACAACGACAGCTTGTCCTGCATAGCATCTCTGCTGTTTGCTTGGCAAAACACCATGAGGTCGGCTTCCAGCCAAATAATGATGATAATGCTACACAAATGCCTATAAAACAACAAATTGTTATGACTCTGCTTGGGTAAGGTTTAAAGACATAGTGCCAGAACTGCCAATTAGTAAGCTTTTGAAATGCTAATAGTCACATTTGTTTAACTACAGAGAGAGGCAGGCTAGCTGTGTCTCGCTGCTTCCCCTCTTCATGTTAATGTCGCTGCCTGCCACTTCTACCTCCTCTAAGTCAGCAAGAACTCCAATAAGCATATTTCCCAGAATATAAACGTGCCGTGAATTGTGTCAGGAATTCTTGTAAATTAGGCTTAAATAAGGCTGTTAATCTCTGAATGCAAGATGCAGAGATGTGAGGCTTTCACTGAGCGACAGTGATGGATGGATGATGAAGTAGGATGTTTAACCTGCCGGTTAAAGGATGCAGCTACACTTTGTCTAGAAAGGAATAAGTACATTGCACTTGTCTCTAAACCTTAAACTGGTTATTTCTTTATTTATTTCTTTTTTGCTCATCATTTGGACCGAATGTAAAATATCATCTCTGCAGCTTTTACTGCCAAATAACTGAATTGAAAAAAAAAAACACACGAACTCTAGGTCAAGGGTCAAACATCACAGCATATTTCAAATCATTATTTACATTTTTTTCTCCTCCCTCCACCCCACATCACAAAGACATCCTTAGTGGTACACAGCCATTCAGAGGTTAAGCAGTCTAAGGTTTTCTGTTACCACCTGGAGGAGTGGAGGGCTAAATGATGAGTTGTATTTGTAGTGCTCAAAGAAAAGTCAGTGTCCCATTCACTCTGGATAAGCTGTTTTGAGTGAGGTCAGTTGATCATTTTCTGAAACAAACAAATTGTTGTTTCTGTGCAGCAAAATAATTGCATTTGGTGTGTTATAAAGAGAAGCATAGATAGATAGATAGATAGATAGATAGATAGATAGATAGATAGATAGATAGATAGATAGATAGATAGATAGATAGATAGATAGATAGATAGTTGAGTCTAATATGCAGCTTCTGGGTTTTTTGCAGTTTCTCTTAGAACTGCACAATCTGACCTTGGGGTGAATTTGCTTGGACGTCCACTCTCAGGAAGACTGGGAGAGTCTTGAGTTTTATTCACAAATGTTTTCCTTTGTGAGTAATCTTTCCCACTGCAGAATAACAGACTTCAAATTGTTTGGAAATGACCCTTCTGACCCTTCTCAGATTAATGGAGAGCAACAGTTGCTTCTCTAAGGTCATCGCTGTGGTCTTTTCTCCTTGCTCACACTTGCTCATGATGAATTAATTAAGCGCATTTGATTAGCAGGACCTAGCTGCTACTTTACCCTCCTAATTCTTCTGGAAGCAGTTAGAGCGTGCTTTACTTTTTGCACACTGCTTCTTTATTTTGATGTAACCTTTGAATAACGACACATTGTATTCTATCACGTGTTGTTGTTCATCCAAGGTTGTATCTACCTAATTATTTATGAGTATTTTTTTTTATTATGCCCTGATATGTTAAACCTTAGAGCTGAAAGATAATGCCCTTTCTTTTTCACATGACTCATAGGTATATACTCTACAACCAAATTCATAGGGATGGTTGTTCCTTAAAAGCACAGACACACAGAGAGGCTTGGATGCCAGGGATTGCTCGAGAGACTGGTGTGTGTATGTGTGTGTGATCTCCACACGCTCAGATTCCTACGGCTGACAGACTACATCGCAATCTGCCAGGTGGTTGTGACCCAGCATGTGCAGGAGCCCTTTCAGTGTAGAGGCTGAGTGGGAAGGGGCACACATTAAGGACTCTGGGGGGGGGGGGGGGGGTTGACAGTTCAAGTGCAGGTTACAGTTCATTCATAGCAAACGCGCAAGAAGCAGCCTGGAAGGCTAAGAATATTTTAATTGATAATTTGTCTCATTAAATTCCACTGACAAGTGCAAACCCAGTATATATTAAAATAAGGATGTCTCTGTACTTTATCTATTTTTTGACATTTTCAACCATTTTCAAAAGACATTTTAAAATCAGACAGTGATCATTCTAAAACAACAAAAAGGTCAAAACATTGCTCACTAAAAAAACATGTTTTTTTTTTCCGGCACACACTTGACCTTTAATGACTCGGCTCAGTCTGTGATATTTTGGTCAGGGTGACCCCATCGGACAAGGAAAGAGGCTATTTAAGGAGAGGCCGTGTACCTCGTGTGTATGTTCGTGTACTGAAGCTGCTAGGTGTGTAGCCGTAACATTTGCTCAGATGTTGCATCAGATGAGCCATCTTCCCTTTCCTCTTTATGACTCACATTAGACCTCTGGTGTTGCTACAGGTTTTTCTCAGGTATTCCAATCTCTGGAGTCTTGCCTGTTATTAAATGTGACTGGCATTGGTTATGGAGGTGCTAAGCCATGACATTGATTTCGCCGTGTAAAATCTTTGAGTAATGAAACAAAGGGATATAACAGCCACAAGCAGACGTTAGTGAACAAACATAATACCTTTGTTAATCCTTTATCTAAGCCTTTGTCTCTCCTTCTCTGTCTCTTTCCTCTCAGTCCCCCGGAACCCCAGTGGCAACACAGTCCTCGACATCGACTTTGACATTGAGCTCGGCAACACGGCAGACGAAGCCAAGGATGACCCAGGTAAACAAAACACATTTGACAGAGACAATCAGCAAGAGCCCCGCTCATTGAGCTCGAATGATGATGGACGAGCCACATTTACCGTGACCAAAATGAAACTGACAATCATCTCCCGCAGTGCTGCTGCAGAGGGTGAAGGTATTACAGCGACCAGATGTGTTTTGATAGGGCCTTCACCAGGGGGTGACACATGACATCTGGCCGTTTCGGTTTAAATAATGGCTCGCAGCCCAGAAAGCGGTGCCAGACTTTTCCCACTTTTTGCATTACGCCAGCTTGATTGCTTGACTGCTTGAATGATGAATTGACCATTTTGAAGCACATCACAGCTTCGCCCAAAACCTTCGTAATACTTGAGTTATTAAGGAGGTTCCCACAACAACAAGCTTTTGTGAGGAGATGGCTTCTCCTGTCATGTTTGCTCAATGTGATTTATTGATGTCAATGGTATGCAGCAAAGATTGCCTAATGATTTAGTTGTGTGTTTATTGTGGTTTGGGTGTATCATTTGATACGCAGTGTCACAGGGACAGAGCGTTTTCATTGGCTCAGAAAATGAACTGGCATTTTTTTTTCTTTTTTCTTGGAAATCCTGTTTCAGGGACAAAATGATGGATGTTATTTTCATCGTTGAACCAATTTGTACTGCAGCGCCTGCATGCTACAGCAGCTGCTTTGCCTGTGTTGCCTTAATGTTATTGTCTGGGCATCATCACTGGGATCTTAGAAATCATCAGTCACTGAATAGTACAGCTCTGTTGTAGCCACGATGGATTTTAATTACAGTGTAAGGCATGCAAACAGCAGTCTTTGTGTTCACTTACAAACACAATGACATCAGCAATTCCTGCAGCTCATGTAAATATTTATGATTTTTTTTTTCTTATTTTTATAGATGAATGCACTTCTGCTCGTAATTTATGCAGCTCCATTTCCGCTTCATTTTTCTCCAGTGCATCAGATCTCTTCAGAGAGATTACAACATTACAACAAATGTTTACGCTTTTATTGTATCATCTTGTTCATCAGAAGAAGCTTTGGCAGTCCTCTCGCTCCTGGGGAAGTTAGAGGCAAAAAAAGCAAGGTTACTGTGAAGCATTACAAAGAGCAGACTGACACCTCGTGCAAGTGTGTGCGCGCTCCACTTCTCTGAAAAGTGTGTGTTTTTATTCTTCTATTCAGAGTCGGGGTATCTGAGCTGCTCCTTTGATGATGGTCTTTGTGGCTGGATCAGGGACAAAGACGGGGACCTGCACTGGGAGACGACGCCTGATCCGTCAGGTAATTGAAGGGCAGCTTGATTCTCCTCAGTCACACGTTTGTAATACGGCAAAGTGTTTGTTTTATAGGCAGGAACCAGAAATAACACGAGCCACGCTGCTTCACACGTGCAAACTCACACTCTGGCAATCTAAGTAGCTTCTACTCAATTACAGGTCAAGGTGAAATTACTCCAGGGAAGTCGTTTGTCTCCTCTGGAGATTAGCGCTTCACTCTGCAAAGCGATGCAAATGAGAAGTAGATTACGTGACCCATCAGGGATACCTGTGGCTCACATTAAATAGGAATACAACACCGTTACTTTGTGGGTTCAGACGAGGAGAAGACATAGTGAATTATGTTAAGAGGACTCACTACGGGTGGTGAGAAGGCTTAAAGGCGCAGTGTACTGGAACTGTTTAACTAGGTTTGGTTTCCTTTGGCAAATTGTTTATTCTTGCAGTTATTAGTGTTTTCAGACATTCTGAATGAGGCCTCATTTCAGCTTAGTCTGAGCTCCTTCACAAAGGCAATAAAGGTTTTTTCTTTCCCCAGACCTTTAAGATCCCTGAAAAATCATTTATAATGAATCATAAGTTAAGTGCTGACTTAGAGAAATTCCTTTTAATGGACAACATTTCAATTTGCGGTAACCCCTCTGTGCTACTAATGTTAATCAGAACACCTAAATAATCGCTTAGTTATACTGTACATATATGTGTGCGTGTGTGTGTCTGCCTAGTTTTTTTGTAAAATCCCCAGTGTGTTATGAAGCATGTAATTATTTACTGTTCATCCCTTTAAGTACTTTGATCGACAGCCACGGGCAAACACTCATGCCCATTAGAGGACTGGCATAGATTTGGAGAGCGCTCATAATTTATGCAGAAAGCTTCTGGGGGCCTGCAGATACTTAATACATCCCCTGCGGTTAACACCAGCCATACATGCTGTATAAGCAAAATACATCAGCATTAATCAGCTAATACTCAGAGGGTCTATCCCCTTTAAATTTTTAAAACTGTAGCTCAACTATCACTAACTAACGCATAAATTAAAATCTCCAAAATACATCTAGTGGCCAGGGCTACTGGCCACTAGATGTATTTTGAGGGAAAGAAGCATAAATGGGTTTGTCTAGTACCTATTTATGTACTGTATATGTATTTTGGAGATTTTGATGCACAGAAACATAAGTATCAGTTCTGTTTATATACCATGTTTGTTTTAAATGATAAATTAACGACAATTACAGGAAAACAAAAACAAGTATTATTTTGCCTTCAGAACTGCCTTAATTATTTGTGGCATAGATTCAAAAAGATGCCGGAAAAGAGATTTTGGTCCATATGGACATGACAGCATCGCACAGTTGTTGCAGATTTATTGGCTGCACATCCACGATGTGAATCTCCTGTTCCAACACAAACCAAAGGTGCTCTACTGGATTGAGATCAGGTGACTGTAGAGGCCATTTGAGTACAGTGGACTCAATGTCATGTTCAAAAAACATTTAGGAATGATTGGAGGTATGTGACATGGTGTGACATCCTGTTGGAAGCAGACATTAGAAGAGGAGCACATTGTAGTCACAGAGGGATGGACATGGTCAGCAACAATACGCAGGAAGGCTGAGGCTCATGGTGTTACCAGAAAATGTCCTTTTGACTATCACACCATCACACCGAGCCTGAACCATTGATACAACACGTTTGGCCAAATTCTGACACTATCGTCTAAATGTCACTGCAGAAATGGAGACTTATGCAACGTTTTTCGAGTCTTCTATTGTCCAATTCGGATGAGCCCTTGGGAATTGTAGCCTCAGTTTTCTGTAGCACATCTGCTTCAATGTTCCACATGTTGTGCATTCAGAGATGACCTTTGAGTTATTTTGATATGACTTGAGTTACTATACCGTCTGAGTCTGGCTATTCTCGTCTCATCTATGACATCAATAGAGCTTTACTTTACACAGAGAACTGCCACTCACATCTGTTTTGATTTTATTCAGACCATTCTCTGTAAACCCGAGAGATGGTTGTGGAGAAATATCCCAGTACAGTAAATCACATGCAGCCAAGAGCAGCTAATCTGGCATCAACAAAATGCCTCGTTCAAAATCACTTAAATCTCATTTCTTCCTCATTCTGATCCTCAGTTTGAACTTTAGCAGATCATATTGACTATGTCTACATGCCTTAAAGCACTGAGTCACTGCCATTGATTGGTTGGTTAGATATTTGTGTTAACAAGCAGTTTCAAAAGTGTACCTATTGAATTGGCTGGTGTGCATATTTCTTTTTACTATTCTTCAAGTGACAGCACTGGGGAAACATTTTCATCATAAGTTTGCATCGGGATTCTTTTTCAAAGTAGAAAATAGCACCAATAAAAATGTTTTTAAATGACAGGTATGTGTGATGGTATACATAGGTGAAATAGAAACCAGTTTCTGTAGCAGTAAAAATGCACATGCATCCCATAAACAAAGCTAAAGGAAAGAGAGTTTTGTCCATGTTTGTGTTCATTATAGTTCTTCTGGTCTGTTTCAACACATTTTCTCTCAGCTCTGTCTTTCAACTTTGTTTGGCTCAACTGAAGTGCATTCAAACCAAATCCCTGATTCTTGCTTATATATTTTTCTGCACTGTGTACAGACTGATGGTGATATAGGTGATAAACAACATGACATTTAGAAAAAAAATGGCAAAGCCACAAACATTGATTATTTTATTAAGTAGTTTCAGAGTACAGCCTTCTCACAGAAAGCTCATGCAGCTTAATCTTATCAACACAACTCAGTCTTTACTCTTTTTTAGTGAAAATTTAGACTGCAATGTCATCACTGATTGAATTTAAAGTCAGTGGCTTGCATTAACAGGTGGACGCTACCTAACAATACCCGAAGCAGGAAACAAGAGGACTGGACGAGGAGCGCGGCTGGTCCTCCCCCTTACCCCTCCCTGGAATGACGGCAATCTGTGCTTGTCATTCCGGCACAAGCTGGCAGGTCACCATGTGGGAATGCTCCAAGTGTTTGTGAAGAAGGGAAAGCAGTACAGTCCAGCAGTCTGGGGTCGAACAGGTGGAAATGGCTGGAGACACACCCAGATCACATTATGGGGCACAGGCCTGGAAAGTGTAAGTATAACAATAAATATTAAAAAATGAGTCCCTCATAAAGTAAAAATATTTAAACATCTAACATCATTTTATGTTCATACTTTATGTTCCTGCTCCTATGTAAGAATATCTCAGTGTGCATTTTGCTGCTGTTCATCAGGTGATCCTGAAGGGGGAGCGCGGGCGAGGCAGGAGCGGAGAGATGGCCGTGGACGACATAACCTTGAGGAAAGGCTCCTGCACAGAGGAGCACAATCTGAGGAGACTTTGACTGACAGAACAGGGCGAGGCAGAAAGAAAACAAGAGAGAAACTCATCTCAAAGAGAACGGACTCTGTTGTGACCCCCCCTCTTCCCGCTCTCTCTCTCTCTGCCTGGGCACTCACTGATCCCTCCCTAAACCCCTCAGCCGTCGTGTAAACAAAATCCCCCAAAATCATGCGTCTGCAGAACAGTGGGTTTCTCTCACTCGGCTGTCCGTTAATAAAAGGACCGAACCTGTCCTCGCGGGTGGATCCCAGCAGCACATCCCCAGTCCTCTCAGCTTCCATCTCACTCCATCACCTTGTTACTCTAAAGTGTGCATGTACCTACTCACCATGGAAATGTCCTCCGCCTAACAGCACTGGCAGCCTTCCAGCCGCACCACTGACAGGCCCGCGCTCACTTCATTTCTTCCTGGATAGAGGATTGTTCCTTTATTTAGGGAGCCCGCTTTTGCTTTGCTTTGATCCTTTAACCACAAGCCATTGCTTTTTTAGTTGCTTAATGGTGAAAACATGTGGCCAGGGGTGCATTTTGTGACTGTTTTGATCAGCAAAAAAAAGAAGAAAGAAGCGGTAGATTTCTTTTGGTTGGAGATTTAAAAAGTGTACATAAAATACAAATTGCATTTGTCAAAATTGAATTGGTTCTAAAAACTGACCAAAAGTCAGTTTACCGCTGATTTTGCTGGTCAAATGTGAGTTGTTTTTCATTTTTAATTACCGGCTACTGTTCTATAGCACAGCTTAGTCTGAAAGGTCCTTTTTGTTGCCACAGCATTTCAAAGACCTGCTTGGTCGCAGAAAGTTTGGATATTTAGCATCTTTTCTATCGTTTTATCGCCTGTCCAGGTTGGTTAAACTCTGCGATCATGTTCTTCAGATACTTGAAACGTGTAAAACAGAATCATCGTACGATTTTCGAGTCAACTGAAAAGTTACTTTCTATTATACACTTTGTGCTTTGTTATATTAAGTGCAGTTTGTTATAAAGATGATGACACCAACACCTTTTTAGGTTTTCACAAATTGTATTATTGTAAATGTAGTTGTGTGTACATACTCTAAACAATCCCATTTGTTGTGTGGTTTATATGTTATGTAAATTCATACGTAGATATTGATTGGATTTCAGCTGGTTGATATTTCAACTTTTAAGGAAAGAACGTGTATACAGATCCAAACCTTGTGTAGTGCAAGGCTGTTTAAAGTGTGCAAAAATGTGTGTCGTCGTATGGTTTAAAGCTCTGTTTGTAACTTGCTAAACACATAGTTGCATATTGTACGCTGTGATAATGAAGGGCATTGTAAAGGTTTTCTGTGTGCATGGTTGCATTCGCCAAATTCAGAATTATCCAGACCAGTATGTAAATAAAAAAAAACATTTGAATGGTGTGTTTAAAAAAACAAAACAACAAAAAACCAAAATTGGCTTACTTCCAAAGACGCACATGTTAGGTAATTGGTGATTCTAAATTAGCTGTAGGTATGGATGTGTGAGACAAATAAAGGTTTTACAGTGCAATCAATAAAGTTCTGAATGTGTGTGTGTGTGGGCGAGCATTTGGGTTGTGAATGTGGCTTGTATCGTAAAATCCTTTGTGTGGTCTGAACACAAAAGCACCATATTGTTTAAGCCAGTTAATTTACATTTCCAGTCCACCTAGCCCGGCCATCCTTACAAAACAACATAGTTTTAAAGGTAAAATGTTAATATTTGGAAAAAATACTAGTCCCAGCCGGGACTCAGAAATTACAATATTTTGGAAATATCAAAAACTGCAGATCCAGAAATTCCTGCTGTTTCCAAAAGTGAGTCAATCTCCAAAGACATCAGTGTTAAAATGCAACTTTACAGCCTTTTAAAAAAAGACTTTGGTGTCTGCAGCTAATTTACACCTTCATCGCATATCGAAGGGTGTTGAGGGTGAATTTGTTCTGCAAAATCATCATTCATGTAGTCACTTTGACTAAGAGGTAAGTGGTGAACACCGAACACCAAATCACAACTGCAGTTGGCTTAAGGCGCTTTATTTTGTAAGGTAAAGACCCTACAATTACACAGAGAAAACCCCAACAATCAAAGGATCCCCATGAGCAAGCATTTGTTGACAGTGGGAAGAAAGAACTGCCTTTTAGAAGAAGAAACCTCCAGCAGAACCAGGGAGAGTCAGCCATCTGCTGCTGGGGATGAAGGAAAGGAAACTGGACAAAAGACATGGTGTGTAAGAAAACTTTAGATTAATAATAACCAATAATTAATGCAGATGTGTGTATAGTGAATGAAAAAAGGTGAATTAGGAAGAAACACTGAAAAAAAGCAGCCGAGAGCAGACAGGTGACCCTGGATTCAGAGTCCAGCACTAAGTATACGCTTTGTCAAAATGTAAGATTTTAAACATAATCTTAAAAGTAGAGAGGATGTTTGTCTACCAAATCCAAACTGGGAGCTGGTTCCACAAAAGAGAGGCCTGAAAGCTGAAGGCTCTCCGTCCTATTCTACTTTTAACTGCCCTAGGAACCACAAGTAAACAAGCAGATATGTACTATTACAGGAGTCCAGCCTGGAAGTAATAAATGCATGAACTAGTTTCTCAGCATCTCTCAGCAAGCATTAATTTGCTTAATATGCACATTGAAGGACATATCCTCACAGTGTTAGTGGAGACCAGGGTAATGTCATCAAGAGTAAGCATCTGGACAGTTTCTAAGAGTTTAGTTTTATCTTAATTTAGAAGCACAAAAGCAGAGGTCATGCAGGTCCTTACCGATGGATGAATAGATATCTATGAATTTGAGTCATTGAGCTTGACATCTTGTGTTTTTTTTTAGAGAATTTTAATGCATCTGATGTGACTTGCTGTGGAAAACTGTGTTAACAGCCTGTCCAATAAGTCTGTGCCCCACTTGTGTTTAGTGACACTTTTGTATTTCATTAGTATGTCACTTACCACTATTCAGTAAGTAATAACTGCATTTTGTATAAGTATATACTTTTTGTGGGGCTCCATACTGTCTGTGACTTGCTAATTAAGGTTAGCACTTCACTCTCTCTCATACAAATATTATCACTTTGGGCATCAAAAGACCAACATACTGACATTTATAATTCAGGCTTTAAAAGGATTTAAAACTAGTGGGTGGCATCAAGGTGGCTCTCTTTCATATACAGGCCATGACCCCGATGTTGTTGATATTGTAATATATGCAGCCACACAGTTCAGTTACAGCTCTATCAACAGCAGGTCATGCTATAAAAATGAAAATGTCAATACTCCAGTGAAATAAAAGAGAAAGAGAGAGTGTAACAATTCAAAGTGCACATTTCACAAATTTGAAACATCTAAAGAAGTTTTAAATACTTTTATTGTGATAGTTAAACGGTGGTAAGAGTGGCAGATGGGTTCAAGTTGGGGCGTAATTACATCAGGGATCTTCTCTCAGCCCTACTTGTTTGCAATGGTGATGGACAGGTTGACAGATTCTCATTGGAAGTGAGCAGAATAATAATAATAATGGATCGCATTTATATAGCGCTTTTTGAGACGGAAAGAGGAAGGACCTCAGGGAAGGTTCATGGATGTAAGTGAAGGAGGAGCTGGAGAGGGTTTGTGTGACAGAAGAGGATGCTAGCGATAGGATGAGATGCAAGTAGATGATGGCGACCTTTAAAGGTAGAAAAATAGGAAGAAATACAACAATATACAAACAAAGGACATTTGAAATCCGAGTGTTATGATTGGCTTTTCTAAGGAATAAACAAACCTGTGTTTGCTTAGTGTACGAGCTCAGTGTGGTACCTTTAAAATAATGATGTCCCAGAATTTCAAACTATGCTGGAAAAATGATCAAATATGAAGATCACACCACCTTCACACTAGCATCCAATTACTACTGCAGGTCACAAACTTCTGGAATCAGTTTGTTTACTTTCTTTGCTTTATTTGGCTTTACTATTTACCTTTGGAATTACTTTTGTAAGACATGAAAAAGGAAAACTTTTTAATATTTATTCATCAGACAAAAATCTTTCAAGATTCATATACAACAAAATGTAAATTAAAAGATTAAAGGATAACCAATCTGATTCAATCTAATACTGTGGTGGTGTTTTGTTTCTTTTTAAGAAATCAGACGTTTAAAAAAATGCATCAGATCATAATAATTTGCACACATATGACAAAATTAAATTTAGATGAAAGGGAGAACAGAGTTTCTTTCTTTGATGAAGCAACTAGTTAGTCAGCAGATGGCTAAAAGGAAGGCACGACATGTTCTTTGATTTATTACTTCAAATCCCCACAGTCACTGAAGGATATGCTCTCTTTTTTATGATACAGCCACAAAGCTTCATTATAGCTGTGTGTGAAGGCTGGCAGGTTTCAGATAAAACTGAAGACCAAACCTTGTACATAGTTACAGGCATTAATGCAAATACCATTGTAAATAACTGTGTCACAGAACTGTGAGAAACCACCACACTTACACCTCATGCTGCACCACCAGTTAATTCTTACCATGAAGTAAAGTGGGTCGATCTGCTTCGATATAAACTTTTAAGTGTTCTTTCTGGTAAGTAGCCTTAGAGAAGTTTAATCACAATAAGCAGGCAGTGGAATTTTTTTTCCACCTTCGCCTGCTTGCATTTTCAAATTTCATTATATCAATAGCAGCAGTAACTGAAGCCACCTTGAAATTTTCACAGCTACAGAGTCGATGAAGCTTTGATTGTGTGCTCGCTCTGGTAGACAACAAAAAAATAGTCTGATGACCTTTAGAGGAATGGCTATGGTGGATAATCTCCTTCAGTCTCCATAACTCACACACACCACCACACAGCAGAAAACAGCGAACGATTCAAACTTTTGTTTGCTCAAATAAGGCCTGCGATTTCGATATTAGATCAGTTCATCTTTCAGATCACTGACCTGTTATGAGATATCTAAAGATCTTCATTTCACTTCTTGGCTGCTTATTTGGGGGCCAAGGGGGCAAGCAAACAATTCTTTTATTGAGATAAACCATCAAGACGGTAAGAGATCCACAGGGAAGTGGAAATAGCCAACCCAAACACATGTAGGTCCCTCTGTGTGTGTGTGTGTGTGTGTGTGTGTGTGTGTGTGTGTGTGTGTGTGTGTGTGTGTGTGTGTGTGTGTGCTAGAAACGGTTGTGAAGCCAGTTTGTCTCTTTTCCTCTTTCCTCACATAACATGATGAAACACACAATAAGAGAAGGAAGCCTCTGACTGAATGGAAGTGAAAAACCCTCTTAGACTGTGTTATGGTTCTTCTTTGGAAACCTGTCACTGGGATCTATCAGTGCTGTTATGAAGTGCTATTATAATATTATGAATGTCATGAATGAAGAGATACCAAATGATTGACGCTGGCCTGTGCTGTTGCCTCACAGCAAGAAGATCTTTCTGTGTGGAATTTCTATGTTCTCCCCATGTCTCCAGGTACTCCGGCTTACTTCCACAGTCCAAAGACAAGCAATTAGTGGGGTTAGGTTAATTGGTATTTGGTGAGTGGTAAATTGGTAAATTACTCATAGGTGTGAATGCCCTGCAATAGACTGGCAACCCGTCCCCCCACCCTATGTTAGCTGAGATAGGCTCTAGCCTCTCTTTGTGATCATGAACTGGATAAGCGGAAGAAAATGGGTGGATGGTGTAAGATTGGTCAGGGAGGCGGGCCAATATCTCATTCTGAGACTGCTCCAGAAAACTTCACGGTGAGGGGTGCGACTTATCCAATCTCATTTGATAAATCAATATGTAGACGTAATGATTCATAACACCTGTGAAGATGGACTGTCTCAGATAAAATGCTGATAAATGCTTTTTCATGAAAAAGCATTTTTTTTCATTAGGGGTGCAAATTGCCTTAATGTGTCCGATGAAATGGGCTATAATTTCGGTAAATTATGCCACCCTCTGAACTGAGCTTTAGAAGATATTCTGATGCTTCCTCTTATTAAAAAAAGATGTATAATATTTATAAATTCTATTATTGCATCCAATTCAATTTTATTTAATTTAAATATTGCCAAAAAACATAAACAGTCGCCTGAAGACGGGTTATATTGAAAGGTAAAGACCTAATACAGAGAAACCCCAACAATCAGATGACCCTTTCCATGTTCCCTTCTAAGTGCATTTGTATATGCTTATGCGTGTTTATGTGTGTTTTCCATGACTATGTGTACAACACAAACATGCACACACAAATGCAGTTGTGGACAAGAGCCCCCCCCCCCCCCCACACACACACACACACACAGTTTAATGTCAAGTAAAAGTAATAAAAATAGGTTTTATTTCACCTCATAGTGATCATGGTGGATTTCATTCTTCTTAGTTTATTACTTACAAGCTACGATTTTGTGAAAAATCCAAATCAGGCTTTAGACCAGTACGCCACAGCTTATACAGGCGCAGTGTTGTTATTGTTTTGTTCTTTCTGTGCTTGTTATTGCACTGACATCCTTCAGAAGTACTCATGTTATGAAAACGCAATACATTATAACTTACCCTTCTCCTGTTGGAGATGCTCCCCGCTGCTGTAACAATGCAGCATATGAAATACATGAGGAATAAATAAAAACGTGCAGAAGCCTGATAAACAATCCCCCTAAACATTCACACAATAATATTATGCTTATTTGAAAACACACTGTTATTTTGTGGGAATTTTCCCCCCTGTTTTTTGACTTATTAAAGAAGGCTGTTTATTGCACTTAGAGACTTTCCAAACATTTTCTTTTCCTGTGAAGGTAAAGCAGTTCCTCTAGAGCAGCGTGTTGAACTTAGCTCAGCTCACCTCTGTGAGCACTAAGAATTTCTGATACCACTTGTCCTTGTAAATGAGGAGAGAAATGAAGTTAACTGGCAACCCTGCATCAGCAATAAGATTTTCTTCCATCTCATTTTCTTTATTCTTCTAAAACCAAGTTATATGCTGTGTGTCTAAGAAATGTTCGCATAATAATAGTAGTAGTGCAGTTTTACGTTATAAACCCTGTGCAATCCATATGAGTGTAGCTCATGCTCCCACTAGAGGAAGCAAAAATGTAAAAATTAAAGGTAAGGTGGCTCCGTCCTGGCCATGAACAGTGTCTGCAACAGCTCTGAACGAGTCAATGTCATGGCTAAATTACCACTAAGTGATAGGATGAAACATTAAATGGAAATAATCTCACCTAGACTAAAAGATTTTTGGTCTGCTTTGGTTGAAAAATGTTGTTATGGACATATAGGCCAATGGGATCAGCGAGTTCTTCAGAGGCTTCATTTAAAAAAGATGTAAGATGTTTCTACCCATGTCCCACCACCTCTTCAGAGAGGAGTTTGCTCTATTTCCTCGATGTTGCTGACAACATTCCTAACAACTTTGGTTTTATGAGAATCAACAACAACAAAAAATAACCCGTTATTATGTGAGAGACTGAGCGTTACATTCTAGTCTGCTGTTTGAGGTTGTGTTTTGAACTTTAACCACTTGTCTAATTCAGGTTTGGGGGTGGGGGGTTGGAGCCTATCTCAACTGTCGTAAGGTGAAAGGTGGGGTACACCGTGGACAGGCTGGCAGTCCATCATAGGGCTAACAGAGAGAGACAGACAACCATTCACACCTACACAGTGTGGCCAAATTAAGTGGTAAATGGACTGGTTCTTATATAGCACTTTTTTACTCTACTTGAGCACTCAAAGCACTTTATACAGCATGCCTCATTCGCCCAATCATATCAGCACTTTTTTTCTATGACTAAGTGGTCTTCTATCTAACATTTGCACACATTCAGAAGGCAATGAATGCATCAGAGAACAACGTGGGGTTCAGTATCTTGCTCAAGGATATTTTGGCATGCAGACTGTACAAGCAAGGGATCAAACCACCAACCTTCCAATTAGTGGATGACCTATTCAACCTGCTCTTGAGCAGGAGGTTGGACAGTGGTTAGAATCAACCACTTAGCTGAACATTAATGTCAGCAGTGCTAACCACTGGACCGGCATCCCACACTATTTCTGGTTTTCAGTCATTATTTCCACTTTGTTTTGAAATACTCACCTATTGTCCCGTGCTTCTCGTGTTTAATGTTTTTGTGACCCATCCTATTTAGTTTCACTCGTCACTCTCCTCTCTGCATTGCTCTGTTACACTTTGTGTTTGGAACTTTGTTTCTCACAGTTCTCATGCATTTCCGATGCCATGTACCCAGGCTTACTCTGCCAGAGTCTTGTGATTTTAATAACTTTGCCTAAACATTGACTTCTACCAACGCATGACTTAAATAACATTCTTTGATTTTTTTTTTTTTTTAGTCTTAAGTCAAGAATTTCTGTTAGAAACTGCAGCTAGAAACTCTCTTCAGAATTACACTTTAATAAACCTCTAGAATTTTTGGCATAGAGGGTTTTAAAAAATTCAAACGGCAGTATTGCACACAGGCTGACAGAAGCTCAGTTGGCTGACTTATATTTGAATCATGATTTGAAAAATTTCCATGGGCCCACTCAACTCCATTTCAACATGAATTGCAGACCAAACTGACATTAAATGTTACCTAACATATAGCATTTATTTTCGAGACTTGGAAACTATAAACCTTCTTTGCTGGACAGTCATGCATGTAAGCTCTGGGTCTCAATTAAACTGAAATGCATAATTAATTAGGTTTTCTAACACCAGTAGACTATTTTCACTAAGATTATCTATTGAAGAATGTTAAAATCCATACAAAACTCAATAAGCTCCATCGAAGTGACAGATGTAGTTGAATCTCATTAAATAGCAAACATCTATACTTGTCCAAAATATTGCACATAGATTATTTTTTACTGCCTGACTGAATATTAATTAAGAAGTTCAGATGATGGTGTGAAAAAGACAAGATTAAGTGAAAAAAAAAAAACTGAATTAGGCCGTGAAGGCTTTATAAACATATTATTTTCCTTCAGTAAATCTGAACTGGTCTGCACGAAACAAATAATGCATGTGTCGTATCATGTTAGTCTAAATCTGGCTAAATTTGTAGGTCAGCGTGACCTCTCTGACTAGCCATTTATGAGGTTTGATTTTATTCTGTTTGTTATTTTGAGTGACTAAATAAATACATGATGAATGTCACACAACCTTATTCTTTGACAAAAGTTCTTTGTTTTCCTACCCGCTAAAAGGCATGGCAATTTCCAGCTGAAGTGTGAATACAATGTCATTACATGTACATGCTTACAAAAGTGCCTTGTATTATTATCTGCCACTGGTTCTTCATCCCTACTTTACTTGCTACGATAATGATTATCATCTGAAATGAGTCTTTTCTGTTCATTTATATCTTGTTTTATTGTTATTTGGTGCTCCAGAATAGAAAAAAGGTGGCTAAATAAACAATACACAATACACCATAATAGCTAAGTTCAAGTACACAAACCCGCTTGCTTGGCTGTAATATGAACAAGGTTATCACTGTGCTACACTGGAAAGTTCTGGATGTTTCCCTGCAGGGACTTCACTTTACCCTTACAGGAAACCACAAATTTTCAGGGAACAGTGGGGGAGGCTTTTTTTGTCAACCTCAATCAGCGCCAGCTTTCCAGAGGAGATAAGGCAGGGCAAAATGTTGCATCCTACAAACAGACAGAGGAAGTGAGAGAGTCTCTATGTGAACCGATCCACAGACTGTTGAAACTCCAGCACAGTTACAAATTGCAAATACTCTTCTGTTAGAATGAAGATGATTTCCTTCCCCCCAAAAGTGGTGCTTCAGGTTCAGAGTTTGGCTTAATGCTGCACATATCACAACACGCAAGTGAACAGAGCAACTTTAGAGTCTTATTTAGCAAAAACAAGAGAGTTGGTGTGACAGAAGAGGATGATAGGGATAGGGTGAGATGGAGGCAGATCGACCGCTCTGGAGAGATCCTGAAAGGAGCAGCTGAAAGAAAGTCTCCCTCCAATTCATGTTAATGTCTGCCTCATTTATTGTGATAATAATTTTAGTTAAAATTGTTTGAGACTGAGACAAAGATAGACTCACTGATGAGAATGTATTCATATTAAGTTACTGTATAGATGATGCTTCAGGATGCATGATTTAATATCAGTGGTCATCACAGTTATCATTAGGTCGCATACTATGAACAGAACTCACATGTCATCTAATCAAGTTACTAGCAAAAGATAAACCTAACCCCAAATGACTGAATAAATAACTTAAATATAAAATATATGACCTGAGTTGTGGAATGTCGTGTGGATGTCACACTTTGCTTCTCCTAGGCGTGAAATGAGCCTGCATTTCATCCACTAATTGGAAGGTTGGTGGTTTTGATCCCTTGCTTGTACAGTCTTGCAGTACCAGCAGAGGGTGATAATTTATTTAAAGCCAACAAGTTACCAAGGAGTAGTCTATTCCATAAAGGGCTATTCTAAAGTATGAAGGACTTTCAAGGGTCCTTCTGTGCCAGGTAAGATTAAGCTAGATGGCTGATATGTATTTACACATAAATGTATTAGTAATGTTTCCTTAAAGGTTTGCCCATGACTGTTTTCATGTTGGCTTTAAATAAATTGTCTTCTGTTACTACAAGGTCATGGTCGTCTAAGGAGCTTATGATTTATGTTTCTTGAAGTATTTTTCACTTTATATCTTAAAAGCTTCATCAAGTCAAAAGCCAACTGATGGAGAGACACAGATAGGAATTAAAGTTTGTTTTAGAACTGAAGAATGAGAGGTGAAATGCCTTCAAGAAATTTAAAGAAGTCCATTTGCTTTCTTTCCAAGCTCCTTAGGTAACTTAAGCATGCGTGTCCATATCACGTCTGGAGAGGCAAAGCGTGACATCCACACGATAGCCCAGCAGGTCTATTACATCCTTTTCCGTGATACTGGGTTGGGGTACAACTGCAAATACTCCTGTACTGCATCCCAGATGAAGCAGAAGGAATTGAATGTCTTTAAGGTATTGTTTTTAGCATAGTGTAGTTTGGGCTCTGCATAGACGCCTCAAAAATGTAACTGATTTCCAGTACATGCGTGCAGGTGATGCTCAGGGCAGAACAGTCCAACCTCGGACCGTGAATATACCAAATCCATCTGCAATGTTTCCGCTTTGGATATTTTCAATTAGGATTCTTTTATGAGCCACACAGTCATGTCTGATCTTTTTCTTTTTCCATATCAGGGTGGAGCTGTATCATAAACATGAGTTCTCTGTGACCTGCTGACTTGCACCATGTCAGTTCTGCTGAATAAAAATAAAGTGTTAGATAATCGATTATAGAAAGAACTTAATTTTGCAGTGAGTTAAGCAAAAGGAAATGAGAATTTTAGGATTAAAAATGTAGTTTAAAGACCATTGAAAAATCATGATCCTAAGAAAAGGTTTTTGAAGCAAAATGAACTGAATCATACGAAAAACACAAGAATTCAAGACTTTAGTCTAGTAATGTTATTCTCCTTCAAACGCAGGGATTATGTAATTGGGTCAGTTTGTTTGCATGTTTTTAAGGAATCTAGCATCCAGTTTTCAAGATCTTGTGTTCAAATTTTGTGTAATGGTAGAATAACAGCTTGAGCTGCTTTAATTTTGGTGAAAATCAGGTCAAGGTCACACCAAATGTGAAATCAGTGACCCTGATTGTTAGCATCCAAGGTCAACATATTGTAATATGTTGATGTCATCATATCATAATAAAAACAGGTTGAGGTCACCATGTTGTAATAAAACATCATAAAAACTTTTAGTACACCTGTTGCTCTTCAGGGTAAGTTACACTGTCTAAGTGCTCTTGTTTGGTATTTGTAATGTTGCGCGGGATATTTTATTGGCACATTTTGAGCAGCTTAGTCCCAGCTGTTTGAGTATTGTTGCTGAATATGTCCATCCCATTATAACCACAGTCTATCCACGGCTGCTTCCATTAGGATAACGCACCTCAAAGCTCAAATAATTGCAAACTGATTTGAACGTAACAGCAAGTCCAGTGTACATAGATGGCTTCCAGAGTACCAGATCTCAATCTAATTGAGCACCTTTGGGATGTAGTGAAATGGGAGATTTGGATCATGCATGCGTGACAAATCGGCAGGAACTGTGTGATGCATGAATCAAAATCTCTGAGGAATGTTTCCAGCACCTTGTTGAATGTATGCCAGAAATAACTGAGGCAGTAATGAAAGCAAACCTCAAACCACCACCACCAGTAGTAAGGTGTACCTAATAAAATGTAAGTATATATTAAATCGATTCCTCACATTTTGGCCATTGAACTGATTTCAGAACAAAATACAAAGACCTATAAAGATCAGTTTTAAAGAAATATGATACACATTCCAACAGCAAGTAAGAATGAGGGGTAATGGAGGCCCACAGGTTTTAGGTAAGGTGGCCATTTTATTAATGCCTGCGAACAATGTGCGATTGCTCTCTCTATATGCCATACTTTGAAAATACTTTGTATAGTGCAAAGTCCTGCTAATTTGCAGTAACCAAACTTGACAATTTACAGTATGATCTAAAAAAATTAAAAAATTTCTACAGTGGAACATAAAAAGATAAAATTGTAAATTGTTATAGAAGCTCACCCCCCAAAACCCCCCAAAACAAACAAACAAACAAATGATAAAAAAGGTGTTAAGACATAAAAAAGCAGAAAAACAACACTTTCCTTTTTTAATGTTTTAATGAAATCAAAGTGTCTTTAGATGTGGGAGTAGCACAGCATTTTTCATTTCTCATCAGAACTTAATGAAGATTGTTAGCTCGACTATCTGTCTGGGAGAAACCCAACACTTGTCTCATTTGTGTTTATTTTTGTTTAATCTGTTAATTGAAGACCTCAAAATAGATTGTTAGTTGAATAATTAAACAATGAACATATAAACTATGATTTTTTTCCCAACAAAGAAACGTCATCATTTTTAGCAATTAACGGGCCTAATATTCAAATGGCCACGCTGTTTTCTATCTCCGATGGATCCATGCAGGTGTATGGGATTTCTAAGCGCTTGTTTCTGGCTTTGATGACTAAACTCAAATCTTCAAGCTCCATCTGGAAATCCTTTAATATCTTGCGGGGAATCTCCTCAGTGAAATGCTCCTCCGGGTACTGGCCAAGAGGGACCTGATGAGAACAGTGATACATTTAGCTTTTCTTCAACAACATTCAAATTGTTATCAAATTAGTTTCATTATTATATTCATTTGTAGATTTTTTTTAATGACATAGTAATATACTTCACAAAAAATTGACTGTAAACATAATTTCTGTCATTCTTAATGAAATCTTTGCTGCTTACAAAGTCACTGGACTGCTTGCTGAGCAGCCACATGGTGGCCATGCCCTGAACTGTTACGTTGACGTCAGGGAAGGTCGCCAACATCGCGGCCTCGCTTGTCGTCCCCTTTGTGGTCGGTGGCGGGAGTTGCAGGGAGATGGGAGTGTTGGGCATCCAGCCACCATAGTCATACTGCATTTAATCAATAAGTAAAGGATAACTGATTAATAAGAGCAATAATCAATGTGTTTAATTCCTTCTTTGTTTTTCAGTATTGTTGGCACTTTCTTGCTATTGCAGTCTCTTTGCATGACCATCAGTTTGAGATTATTTTATTGTAGGAGAAATCAAACAATTTTTGAACTTGTATTATATTTAGAAAAACTAACTACTTAACCTAACTTTGGTGTTTCTTGAAATAACACCATATTTTTGTTTAAAAGTTTAAGTTTAAAATGAATATTTGCACTACAGAGCTGTTCATCGCCGGTTTACTCTACAGTTCAGTTTAGAAATAACCTAGAATTTTCTGAACATGAAACACTTGAATAACTCCATGAATTACAGGGACTCACCTGTCCATAGTTCACGGCTGCATGCTGGGCTGAGCAAGTGAAGATCACCATGGTGACAAACTTGACCAGCTCGGTCACACAAGTGAATCTCCGCGGAATTCCTGTTAATCGGAAAGAATTACTTAAAGAAGACCAAATGAAAGTTAGACTTATGCTTGCTTATAATACACCTATAACATACAGCTGCGGTAAAAACAAAGTAAACCCAGTTTAATTCTTAAATTTAATGTATTAGAAAATAATCCAAATAATCTGATTAGTCTTCAAGGCAGTTGCAAATCCTCCCAGAATTGGATGTCCCAGCAAACTCACCCTAATGCAATGCTTAGAGAAACTGCAAAAAAAACCCAAAGCCCCATCTAACACTCTGAAGGCCTCAACTAGCATGTCATGACAGTTCAATTAAAAAAACAAAAAACAAAACACTGAACAAGTTTGGCTTCTTCTTTTAAACTTGAGCTGGTTGTGCAGCCACAGGACCTGGGCACCTTACAGTCTCAGGTTGTATTTACCTGCTAAGGATCATTATAATTTTTGTGCCCTTAGAATTGAAAGAGGGTGTATGTTGTTGTTTTTTTGGTTTTTTTTTTTTTTACCATGACTGTATATAGTATATTAAGAATTGAGATATTCTTTGAAGCTTACCTGTTTCTGCCCGAGAAAGGAATCCATGTTCAAAAATATCCAAAATCCACTTCTGAAGTTCAGAGTCCTGCTCGACTTCGCTGTCAGTCTTGTAATAGTAGCTGAGAATTCCCTGCACAAACCTTTGAGAAATGGGAATAAACTGAGTAAAATATGTGTTTTATTATAGATTTTATGCACACATTAGGTAGATGAGACACTCTGTGTGTAAAGTGCTTAAAAAATAAAAGGTGAAGACAGCTGAAGACATGATTATGCCATAAATAAATCTTTTGTCTGTGTGTATTTAAATGGCACTGAACACCAACATGACCTTTTAGTGATGACACATTACGTGATGATTATGTTTATTCTTGTGTGGACTGTGGATGGACTGAGGGATAGCATTGGCCTTTCAGCTGGTTGAGCTAAAAATGACTCTTAGACAAAACACACAATAAATTTCTTTAGTTTTCTTTCTTATTTTTTGTCAAGTTTGACCAATAAAACTAGTGTGAGGAGGCTTTGGTGCACTTTTTTTCAATTACTTGTTCAATTTAAAAAAACCCTAAATTTTCACAAGTTCTTTATAAAAAAAATATAAGAGCAAAACCACACTGAAAACAGACTTAACACAACAACAAAACCTAGATAAAAAATTTTAAATTTAAAGAAACAAACAAACAAATAAAAATACATATATAAACCCTGACCCAGTCTCTTGGGTCTATGTCGGCACAGGGAACTTTTTCAAAGCTTCTTAATCTCAAGAGTTCACTTCCTGGTTGAATAAAGGTTTAAAAAACATTTAATAATAGTTTTTTTTTATCATTAACCTCATATTTTGTGTGCCGCTACAGGGTGGTAGGAGTGAGGTTTGGTTGGTTATTTTTTGAGTTAGGAGTCACAGGCTGTTGTACTTTCCTGTTACCAATGGCTGCTTTGTCAGTTATTAATTTTGGATTATTTCAATACTTTGAAATGCAACATCAATAACATCATAACAGTTAGCAACATAAAGCTGAAAAGAATTTGGAACACAATGGTACCTGTGGATGATATCCCAAATCTTTAGTCCATCATCCCTGTAGTAGAAGTTTGGCACAGCCTCCAGCCCACGTTCAGCAATGTCATCTGGCATACAGAGGGAGCTGTAGGTCATTGAGGACACTGACCTCTGCAGGATGGTAAACATGCCCTCTCCACCCGATGCTGCAAACTAGAGAACGGGCAGCTCATGGTTAGAGACAAATGTTGTACATGACACTGAAAATGAAACAGTTCTTTAGTGTGCTAGTCATCGCATAAAATATTAATATTTTTACTGCTTACCTGAGTGAAACTGCCAGTCTCAGATATGAGAAGACTTCGAGCTAAGAGGTTGACATGCAGTGAGTAGCGTGTGTGAGGTTTGAGAAGCTGAGGGAAAGAGGAAACGACATTAGCAAGACGATCATTTAATATATTGTTAGTACACTTTTTTAATATAGTGATGAAATTCATAGGTGGTATTAATATGCCACCCGTTATGGACAAATGCTTTCCACACCATTGAAATGAATGGTATAGCAAACGTCAGTTACCTTGTACAGAGGATGCACCATGGGCACGTTGCGCAGCAGTGACACTGCAAAAACCTCAGCCAGCAAGTGAGTGTGCAGAAGGTGAACATTGAGCTGATGCTCATTGAAATCTGCACTTCTTACAAAAATCTTGGCGATCAACCAGTCGTACTCAGAATCAGTAGGAAGAAAGATTGGATTGTCATCTGATGGAATCTGCTTCAGCTACAGAAGGACAGGGCGGAGTAGTCATTTGATACAGATGATCAAGTATACTGCTATAATCAATTACTGATCAAGGCTGATGAAATTTCAGTTACTGTTCTATATTTGGCAAGTTTATCTTTAAAGTTTGATACTCTGCTGTTCCCTTATGGGGAATTTCCACTGATTCCCTTCTAACAGAGAACAGTTTAACATGTTGCTTTTAATTAGTTTTTACTGATGCTATCTCTTTCTGCTCAGTAAATATGTTGCATCTGTTGCATCTGTGTGAGTGTATTGTACAGAATGAACTGTGAAGGCTGTTTGTGATTTTGGCGCCATAAAAGAAACTGACTTGATTTATCTACGTGTCAGACTCTGCAACCTGGAAATCACTATGGGATGATTATTTCCACAAGGCTAAGGCTCAGGCAGAACGGGAAAAGGGTGTATTATTAAATTAAAGCTTACTGTCTGAATTACCTGAATGGCAATCGGCATCAGCTTATCATCAGGAGCTTTGTGGAGCAGGACGAGAGGAGCCATCAAGTACTGCTTCTTCCCATTGATGGTGTTTGCTTTCACTCCATCCAGACGCTTGTAGTCACACAGGAATATGTTCCCTTTCTGTTTGAAAGTTCAGGATATTGTAGCAATGTGAATATAATGTTTGCTCATGTAAAAGTGAATTTGTTGAAAAGATCTAACTGATACAAGAAAAAATTCTTTCTCCTTTTTCACAAGAGACATTCACCTTCATTTCATCTGCCAGGCTGCACCGGACATGGGGAAAGACCATGTCATCAGTGACAGGGAAGTTACTGGGCAGGGCTGTACAAAGCTGAATCAACATGGGGTTGACACCATTTAGAAACTGGTAGCCAAAGAAAGCATCCTCTTTCCAGTGTTCCTGAACATATTCTGTGAAAAAGAAACATTTAAATTCAATTTCTGACTTAATGTCTTAAATGTCAGAAATTTAAGACATTAAGTCAACACCTTTCCGTAAATGTGTTGATACACATTCTTTACATTTTTAAACACTTATCATTAATGTAAAATAGAGCTTCACATTCTTCCAAGATTAGATTAAAACAAAACAACAAATGAACACATACTGTCATTAGTCATTATGGCAGCAGCTTATTATAGGAATAATTTTAGAGTAACAGCTAAGAACATATTATTGTTCATACAGTATAAGGACTCCATCATGCTGTGATGTTAGTTACCTGATATGTCAGTGTTTTTGCAGCAAAACACTCGATCGATGCCGTCAATATTATCCCACTTCTCCTTACAGTTATCCAGTCCCTTCAGCTTCAGCTCAGTCAGTCTGAAACAGAAGAACACATTTATTTAACTTCATTATGATACTTAATATACTTTTGATAAGTAAAGAGAGAAATATGTTTGTTTCTTGTGTATTTGTTCTATAATATTAGAACTTCACCCTGTGGAAGCAGTGTAGAAAAACTCAGTAGTTTTGGTGAAGGAGAACTGAACCTCATATGGCAGTGACGATGGGTTTTCTGCCTTCATGGAGTGAGGTATTCCCTCTGCATATGCATCCCAGCTGAGGAAACAAAGAAACAGCAGAGTGATGAGGAAGTTAATTACAGTATGACATGATATACTTTTTCTCTACAACATATGCAATAGTTTAATTTCTTTTAATTAATCCCAGCAGACAAAGAATATACTGTAATGCTTAATTTTAAGCTTAAATATATTTAAGCTTTAGGCTTAGTATTAGGATATTCAGCTATAACTGGAGAGCATTTGTATTCCAGTTTCAGGAGCTGTAAAGCTAAAACGTGTATAAGCTCTGAATTCTCACCGATAGTCTTCCTCTCGCTGCTGAATCTCCTGCTGCCGACTGTACCTGCCAAGATGATGGTTGTCTTCAAAGACTCTCAGAGCTAAATAAGAAAAAATGGTTTCAAGTTGTTCTTGTAAATATGGTATATTGGGAAATTGCTTTAGACTCGTTACAGACTTTGTGTTACATCTTCTGTGGTCTGTAACCAGTAACAAGATTTAAGATGAGCACATTTCCCAAACCTTTTCCATCCCTGAAGCGGTGCACCTTGCTATCAGCAATCCAGCGGTAGATGGGAAAGCTGTAGATGTTTCCTTCAGGGGATTTCACTTCCACCTTGGCACAAAACCAAGCGTCCTCTGGGAACAGTGGGAGAGACTGTTTGTCTAACTCTATCAGCAGAAGATTTCCAAGGGAAGTGGAGCAGGACACCTTAAACTTTGATACCTAAAGAAATGATATAGCAGTTTGGGCTGAGCTTACTTTGGTGCTTACATGCTGTTGCTGTAAGTCACAGTTAGTGTTCCCCTTACTTCCACTCCAAATAAGTAGGTAAATAAGTAAAGTTTATTTATGTAGTGCTTTTAACAGACATCACAGTCACAAAGTGCTAGACAACAATTAAGACACCATGCTAAAAAAAAACAGATAAAAAAAACAGCGAGCCTACGGGTCACAGACTGAAAAGCTCTGTCCCCCCCATAGTCTTGATACTTGTACGGGAGTCAACAGCACTGCGTGTAACAGGAAGTTGTGACAAATCGTCTGGATGATTTTGAAAAAAGAATTTCATTTGTATATAATGTCATATAGGAAACCTGAGAAACATTTAATCATGAAGATGCATATTTCAGACTTACGGCTCCTCTGACGAAGGATGAAGCCCCTTTCAAGCCCACGAGCCACGTGCGATCACTCTCCCCATCTGTGCCCACCAGCTTAATGAAGACATTGTTAAGAGTAGTGGAATTAAGGCGATCACCAGTGAATACGGTCACTTCATACTGCACCATTTTTCCTCTTGAATGTGGTCAAATCCTGGTGGGAAGACGTTATAATCATACTTAGCACTGATTTGGAAATGTAAACATGTAAACAGGACAATGGGAAAAGAAATGTAAGAGATTACGTTAAACTTCTTCTTTTTTTTTACCCATAATTTCTGACTGAAATCCAGTGAAAAGATCTCTTACCTTTATCAATAACAAGAAGAAGTTCTTCAGAACAACTGCTCTGTATCACCTCCACAACTTCTCTTTTTATTGATTTAAGCGGGGTGGTGGGGGGTGTTTCCAGTCAACTGCATCAGCCAGGCCTTGTGATGAGATGCTGGACATATATGAACAATTACTAAGCCTGAGAAACCACATTTCATCATGATGAATCAGCTCTGTTACAGTGAAATGTAGAATCATCAAAGCCAGCATAATTTGGGAGAATTTGCTACAACCACAAACACATCCACCTTAACAGTTTTGAAGTCATAAATACTTCTACCATGATAAAATGCTAAGTACATAGTACTGTGCAATAGTGTCCACCCTTCAGTTCTTTATATTTTGCTAATGAAATGGGTAATGTGCGCAGTAATTTATTTAAACAAAAACATACATGAGCATACAGCACATAAGGCAAAAGCTGCTTGCTGCCTTTTCTTCAGTTCTCTGTCACAATGATCCCATACTGCTTCAGTAACGTTGAGAGTTGGGCTCTGGGGAAGCCAATCCATGGCTGGTGCTGTTTTATTGTGTTTTTCTGTCCAGGTATGATTTTACTGCACTGACAGTGTCTTTGGGATCATTGTCACTCTAAAAAAAAAATAAGCTGCTGCCAGTCAGAAGCCTCAAAAAGTTGATTCTGTTCCTCTGGACATAGCACTAGCACCACTGAAAAACAATGGGCTGTTAGGTCAGCTTCTTGGTCATTAATATGCAAATTGTCATGACCATTGTTCAACAACCACTGATCAAAGACTATCGATCTATGATGATTAATCAATGGCCATAAGTACCATTCACAGAAGTTGGGGAATGGCTGCAATCAGAGCATTGTAATGGTAAAAGATGTATTCTTAGGCCCCCCTTCGATTCAGAGATCGGTCTTTCTCTTTTCACATGTACATCCTCATCATTGAAAGTGTGGCCACTGACTGCGGTGTCCTGGCCTGACAACTTAGCTCTTCTGTGTTGTGCTATCCGCTTAGACAGAGGTTATTTGGTTTCCCCACTGATTTTTTTTCCTGTTCCTTAAAAAGATTACTTTCAGATGTTGATCTGCTATAGACAGTTTCTTAGGGTGGCACACTGCACGCTGTGCTGAGATATGCCAAGTTTTTACCCAATAGCACATTGGGAATCCCTTTGTTGGTGCAAATTGTGTTACTTTGGCATTTTTCACAGATTCAATAAAAGAAGTACAAACAAATTGTTGTGAACAACACTGGTTCATCTCTTGCGTTAGATACCCTTTTCATTCTTGCATGATAAATGGGTCGGTTTTAAGTGGCTTGAAAAACAAAATAACATTCCTCTGAAAACAATCAGCTAGAAGGACCAGACTGAAAATAAGTGAAAAAGCAGCCAATGTCCAAAGAAAAAGGTTGAATGACCTCCAGAAAGCCTGGAGAACTATTGCTCAAGAGCACTTAAATAATTTCACAAAAATTCTTCAGAGGCGAACGATAAACAAATCACCAGTGACTCAAGACTTTTAAAAAGAACAACTAATATAATTCACTTACTAGTAACAAGTGTGGCTGTGAGATCACCAGATGAATAAGGGTCATTCTGTCGCAAATCAACCAGCCAGCCTTTTGCTTTACTGTCTCTGATTTGGATGAAAAGCTTATGGTAGAAAATTTACTGTAGATTTTTAGCTTTGTATATTTTTTATGAATATTTTTATATAAGATATTGTGTTTTGAAATGGTATGTTAAATGGGACATTCAAACAGGTTGTTTTTTGTTTTCCAATATGAATAACTCAAAGACAATTAAAGATAACATCAAAAGTTTTTACTGGTCTTTCTTGCCAAGTATTGGTTTGTTAAAATATGAAAAAGGTCCAGCATTTTTGTAAAAGTCACATATATGAGTATACACTAATAAAAAGCCAACCTTCAAGTTTCAAAAGACAACCAGAGACAATTTTTTGAATGATATATAGTTAAATTAACCAATAATGTAAAATAAAAAATGGAATATTTTTAACCTGAAGGTCTTTCACAAAAACCATTCAATTTTCATGCTGGATTAAGCAAATATAACAATGTGTACCACAAAAACAAAAATATCCTATCCAGGGACAACACAATTCAGGTGTTTCCAGATGGTACTCTAATTATAACTAAAAATAATAAGTTTGTTAAATATGTGCATATTTTTTAATTGCAATACCTACTCTACCTTCTTTTTGAGAACTACTGCAATGAGGATTCAGGTTAAAATATACATATATAAATATATAGTAAGAGGCAAAACATGCATGTATTTCTGGGGTGGCCAACTCCAGGCCTCAAGAGCTGGTGTCCTGCAGGTTTTAGATATCACCCTGGGTCAACACACCTGAATCAAATGATCAGTTCAATACCAGGCCTCTGGAGAACTTCAAGACATGTTGAGGAGGTAATTTAGCCATTTAAATCAGCTGTGATGGATCAAGGACACATCTAAAACCTGCAGGACACTGGCTCTCAAGGCCTGGAGTTGGCCACCCCTGGTGTGTAATAAAAAATATTTTCTATTATTAAGTTATAACTAGAATACATATAATTAGGCTGGGAAAAGAGTAGTTCAGTTGCTAAAATCAGTTGATTTGTGCAGGAGGACAAAAATAGTGGCACAGTCTGTATCGTGGATATAGACTTTTGTTTTTATTTATTTTAATCCTGCTAATACAAGTTCTGCTCTTTGTAACCATCCACACAGACAGCATGCTAATGCTAAGCTAGCCAAGAACCCAACGTGATGTTAAATCTGAGAGAAAGATGACCCCCAGCCCAGCAGCCAGACCCTGAACTTTAAAGGGGTAACTAACTGATTGGTAGTCAGGCTGCAGCCTCTGTTTCTATCTGTTCATGTTTCTACAGTAGAATCACTGTGACAACAGCTTTGTAGTATCTTTGTGCTGGTTTTCATCTTTGCTTTGTCCTGTTAGCTTTGCGTTCATACCAAAATACTAAGGCATATGTCCTCATTAGGATAGGGATTTATGCAAGTGTGTGGGACTGTAGCCTTTATTATGTTATATGGTTTATTATGTTTAATGGTAATTACGACACAATGCATTTCAGGTCATTTCATTTATGTCAACAAGAAAAAGGTTGTAACATTTTAGGAGTTATATAATAATTAATCAGTTGAAAAAAGAATCGAAACACAAAGTTTATATATATATATATATGTATATGAACACACATATACATAAGCATATATGCTACAACAGGAGTTGTTACTTTTGTCCTAAAACTGAGACTACATTTGACATTTGAGCTCACCAAAACTGGACAACTGGAAAAACGTTGACCAGTCTGATGAGTCTTTCTGCTGTGGGTAAATATGAAAGCATGGACCCATCCTGCTTTGAATCAACAATTTCAGCTGCTGGTTGTGTAACAGCATGGGATATATTAATGGAGAGAAATATGCCTCAAAGTCACTGCAAATGCATACGATATGATCCACAAGCATAAACCAAGATTTATAATTTTGTACAGTGATTTGTTTGTGACTTTTAAAGGAATCACAAATGCGAGGTCCAATTCACACACAAATACGACGCAATTTGGCCACAAGTAAAACTATTTTACAAATGTGTATGAATGCCAAGCGTCATGTCTGGAAAAAAACAATGACCCTAAGCACACAGCCAAGATAACAAAGGAGTGGCTTCAACACCACTCTGTTAATGTCCTTGATTGGCCCAGCCAGAGGCCAGACTTGAACCTGATTGAACATCTCTGGGGAGATCTGAAAATGAATGTGCACTGACACTCACAGCTAACCTGAGCTTGGGCGGTTCTGCAAAGAGGAATGGGAGAAACTGTCCACAAATAGGTGGACAAGCTTGGAGCATCATACTCAAAAAGAGTTGAGTCACTAAAGCAGTGTTTCCCAACCACCGTGTCTTGGCACATAGGTTTCACCTGATTGGTACTCTAAGCGACCAGCCTGAGTAATGGGCAGAACAATTATGTTCTCTTCCACTAGAGGGCAGTACAACTTCTTGCTCCAATTAAATGTGTTGCCAACTGCCAGTAAAACAGAAGAAGAAAATACATAGTCATGAGACAATGAAGCACGTAATAGCAATAGATTAATATTTGAAAACAAAAAGTAGCCAATCTCACCTGGGACCTGGAGAAAATTCTGACCCAGATTAAGGCCCTAGCATGAATAGTGGTCAGAAGAAAGCAAAAATGTTAAAAATACTGGGGACAAATACTGGGGACAAACTGAGTCAATTCCGCTATATCTGGTGCATAGGGGAAAATTGTCAATATGCTTTTTGTGACATTTTTGTTTAGTGGTGTGCCGCGTGATTTTTCTAATGTGAACATATGTGCCGTGGCTCCAAAAGGTTGGGAAACACTGCACTAAACCATAGAAAAAAAAATGTTTGCATGAATGGGTGTGAATGGGTGAATGAAATGTGTTGTTTAAAGCGCTTTGAGGGTTCAGGCAGAGCAGAAAAGCACTATATAAAAACTAGTCCATCTACCATTTAGATGGACTGTATATTATAAATTACAGCTAATTTATAGCAATTAGAATTAACAATATACAACAAAACTAGAATTTAAAAATGATTCTACAAAGAAATGTAGAAAGTGCACGTTAGCTAAAATAATGCTTTAGACAGAGTTTAGGATGTTAATAGTATACCAGACACCAAATAGCTGTTCCAAAAAATAAATAAATAAATGAACAAAAAAACCCTTTATTGTGTTAAGGCATAAAAGCGTAAAACAGTGCTCATTTTTGGTGAATTAAACAAAGTTCAAGGACTAATTCAATAATGGAATTACAATGCTTGTTGATTTGGGAGTAACGCAATATATTTCTAATGAATAAAACAAATCTGTGTGGGAGAAACACAACAAAACATTAAAATAATGAAAATATAAGCAATGAAATTTGGTAAAGTTTTAGTAAGACTCTGAGTCAGAGCAGACACTCTCATAGAGTGATGAAAACGTTACCCAGACATATTTCAACAGATAAGTAAAAATCGCAAATCAGCATACAATGATCAGAAGCAGTAAGTTCATTGCGCCATTTCATCAGTAAAACTCAGAACTTAAATTTCTTTCCCTGCTGTCGTTTGAAAAGGAAGCTAAATTTGTCTTCTTATCTTCTAATATTTAAATGGCCACACTGTTTTCTACCAGTGCTGGATCCATGTAGGTGTATGGCACTTTTAAGTGCTTGTTTCTGGCTTTGATGGCTCCACTCAAAGTTTCAAGCTCCGTCTGAAAATCCTTTATCATCTTGCGGGGAATCTCCTCAGTGAAATGGTCCTCTGGGTAATGGCCAAGAGGGACCTAATGAGAACAGTGATACATTCAGTTTTTCTTCAACAACATTCAAATTTTTCTCAATATGTCAACATTCTTGCATGCATATGTAATTTTTTTTTCACAAAAATTTACTGTAAACATAATTTCTGACATTCTTAATGAAATCTTTGCTGCTTACAAAGTCACTGGACTGCTTGCTGAGGAGCCACACGGTGGCCATGCCCTGAACTGTTACGTTGACATCAGGGAAGGTGGCCAACATCGTGGCCTCGCTTGTCGTCCCCTTTGTGGTCGGTGGTGGGAGTTGCAGGGAGATGGGAGTGTTGGGCATCCAGCCAGCATAGTCAAACTGTATTTAATGAATAAGTAAAGGATAACTGATTTACTAAGATTAATAAGCATAGTTTTTAATTCTGTCTTTGTTTTTTAATATTGTTGTTACCTTCCTGCTGTTGTACGGTATGATTTACAATTATTTACATTTTCCCTTTGCATGACAATGAGTTCATTTGATTTTGGGAGAAATGTTTCATCAGCTACAACTTGTCAGTAACATGACTGAGTATAAAAAGAGCGTCTTAGGGAGGCATGTGATGTTTTTTATGTTCTATTGTGAATAAAATTGGGGTTTTTGAGATTTGCAGATCATTACATTGATCGTGTTTTTATTGACACTGTAAACTGTGCCTCACCTGTCCACAGTTCACAGCTGCATGCTGGGCTGAGCAGGTGTAGATCACCATGGTGACAAACTTGATCAACTCAGTCACGCTGGTAAATGTCTGAGGAATTCCTGAAATAACAGCATCACTTAAATTCATTTAGGTTTAGGTCAGGCTAGGTTTAGGTTGCAATATATAGTATGGAGAAATCACCACTATCATCATAATAATTGAAGATAGTAATTGAACCCCACCTGTTTCTGCTCGAGAAAGGAACCCGTGTTCAAAAATGTCCAAAATCCACTTCTGAAGTTCAGAGTCCTGCTCGACGTCGCTGTCACTCTTGTAGTAGTAGCTGAGCATTCCCTGCACAAACCTTTGAGAAATGGGAATACACTGTGTAAAACATGTTTTTATTATTTGTACACAAACTGCTCCAGGATTATTTAAATAATAAAAAATTGTATTTGCCCTAATTCTTTTGTTTCAAAAACTACATAAAAATAAATGGCACAAAGTACTTTTCCTGATTAAAAATAGGGAGGTTACAGGTTCACGATCAACACACCAAGTGTTTATAATTTAACTTAGTGAAGGTAGGCTTCTGTAAGTATCAGACACATCTCTCAGTTTAGAGGCAGTTTAGAGTTTCAACAGAAATCTAAATGTTGTTTAATAAGATCAAGGCAGGCTGTACATGTGGCGACAGCTACTGGTATACAAAGGGACATAACTTGTTTAAACATACACTATTAAAGAACAGGCTCAGGATACTCTTGCAAAACAGAGTCTAGATCTCATAAGTTTTACTTGTTGGCCAATGAAGGTTAAAAAACAGACTAACTGAAGAAACTGATGCAAGGAAAATGTTGGCAAAGACTAGAAGAAGAGGTGTTTTGCAAGCTACACTGAGATGTGACTCCACAAAAGAAAGCTTTTGCAATAAAACAAAGAAATCTAGTTAAAAAAGGTACATAGAAAAGAACATATCTCTGTCCTTTTCTGTCCACATTGGAGATTTGAAATAATATTAATGACAATGATAACAAATCAGTTAGCCAGCACAAAGACATCTCTTAATTCAATTCCTTCACCAATGAAGACCATAAATACAAAAAATACAAAAAACAAAAAGCAAACAGACAATGAGATAAATGCTTTACACCATGTGCTTTACACGCTGTGCTTTACACGCTGTGCTTTACACACTGTGCAAAGAAATTGTCATTGTTGTCTTTTGCAAAGGGAAGTTTGTTATTACTGTGTGCTCAAATATATGACTTTACAGGAGGCTTTTATTTATTGATTTTCATATTTTAACCAGCCAATACTGTGGAGAAAGACCAGTTCAGTTTTTTATGCTGATTTAAGATAGGATGACCCATTATTTACAAACTCTGAATTGCTGCAGCTTGATGGCATCATTAGGAGAAAATCAAAATCAAAAGAAAAGAAAGTGTGGTACCTGTGGATGATATCCCAAACTTTTAGGCCATCATCCCTGTAGTAGAAGTTTGGCACAGCCTCCACGCCACGTTCAGCAATGTCATCTGGTATGCAGAGGGAGCTGTAGGTTAATGAGGACAATGACCTGTCCAGGATGGTAAACATGCCCTCTCCACCTGATGATGCAAACTAGAGAACGGGTAGCTCACAGTTAGAGACAAATGTTGTACATGACACTGAAGAAGAAACAGTTATTTTTGTGCCTCTATTCTTAGCGCACATTAAAAAAAAAAATTCAAGTGTTGTTGCATTTTGAGAAGAAAAATATTTTGAGTGAAGAGAAGTTTAATATGAGTGAACAAAATTCATTGCTGCGTGCAAGAAATGTATTTCAGTGTTTGCTATTATCCATTTACACACACAATAACAGCCATGCTCGCTCGGTTGCTGGCATTTGCTCTTGCTCAGATCTCTGCTCTGTGTGCTGACGGACATCTGTAGACCTGCTCTCAGTGCGTAGGGTGCAGAGATGTTGAGAGCACGCTCAACTCTCTGTACACTGTTATAAATGTGCCACAAAACCAACCAATCACAGACTTGGATGCAAAAATTCTGATTGGCTGTTTTGGTCTCCAATCAGCTCGCTAGCTACAGCATTCCAGAAACACTGTCCAAAGTGTAGCTAAATCCAGTGGAGTGGTTTGGTTTAAACTAGATTAAAACCAACAATGGAATTAAATTTTTTTATATTTTATAATAAAATAACATACTTATCACACATACTGCATGCAGCAGTTAATTTTGTTTGGTCAAATTAAACTTTTCTTCGCTCAAAGTAATTTTCTCCTCAAAATGCAACATTTGCACTTGCGGAAACATTTTTTACGCCATAAGTGTGCTGGTCTTACTGCATACCTGAGTGAAATTGCCAGTGTCAGAAATTAGAAGACGCCGAGCTAAGAAGTTGATCTGCAGAGTGTAGCGTGTGTGAGGTTTGAGGAGCTGAGGGAAAGAGGGAACTCTGTTAGTGACATGATTGGGGCAACACTTCATTTTATTGTCCACAACCAGCCGTTATGGACAAATGCTTTCCACACCATTGAAATAATGGCATAAAACAAACTGAGGTTTCAGCAAACGTCAGTTACCTTGTACAGAGGATGCACCATGGGCACGTTGCGCAGCAGTGACACTGCAAAAACCTCAGCCAGCAAGTGCGTGCGCAGAAGGTGAACATTGAGCTGATGCTCATTGAAATCTGCACTTCTTACAAAAATCTTGGCGATCAACCAGTCGTACTCAGAATCAGTAGGAAGAAAGATTGGATTGTCATCTGATGGAATCTGCTTCAGCTACAGAAGGACAGGGCGGAGTAGTCATTTGATACAGATGATCAAGTATACTCCTACAATCAAGTACTGATCAAGGCTGATGAAATTTCAGTTACTGTTCTATGTTTGACAAGTTTATCTTTAAAGTTTGATACTCTGCTGTTCCCTTATGGGGAATTTCCACTGAATCCCTTCTAACAGAGAACAGCTTTACATGTTGCTTTTAATTAGTTTTTACTGACGCTATCTCTCCCTGCTCAGTAAATATATTGCATATTTTGCATGTCTTTCTGTACTGAAAGAGGGATCTCTTTTGGCAAACTGTGTGAGTGTACTGTACAGAATGAACTCTGATGGCTGTTTGTGATTTTGGCGTCATAAATGAAACCGACTTGATTTATGTACGTGTCAGACTCTGCATTCAGCAACCTGGATACTGCTATGGGATGAACTTTTTTCACAAGGCTAAGGCTCAGCAAAAACACTTCACAGCTGGTGTTCAGATATGGTACTAGCTATGGTTGCAAATAGCATATCCTTTTATTTTGATTTGACAATGATGTTGTACATGAACAATTGCTTTACACATTAACAGGTGTGCTATCTCTACTGATAAGCCGATAAATACACAAACTTAAACCTTACTGTCTGAATTACCTGAATGGCAATCGGCATCAGCTTATCATCAGGAGTTTTGTGGAGCAGGATGAGAGGAGCCATCAAGTACTGCTTCTTCCCATTGATGGTGTTTGCTTTCACTCCATCCAGACGCTTGTAGTCACACAGGAATATGTTCCCTTTCTGTTTGAAAGTTCAGGATATTGCAACAGTGTGGATATAACATTTATTCAGTGACTGTACAAGTTCAATTATTTGACAAAAATCAATTTATTATAAAGAATTCAGATGATCACCTTCATTTCATCTGCCAGGCTGCACTGGCCATGGGGAAAGACCATGTCATCAGTGACGGGGAAGTTACTGGGCAGGGCTGTACAAAGCTGAATCAACATGGGGTTGACACCATTTAGAAACTGGTAGCCAAAGAAAGCATCCTCTTTCCAGTGTTCATGAACATATTCTGTGAAAAAGAAACATTTAACTTATTATTTTTGAAACTGTGAGCTACTAAATTCTGCTAAATTTCTGAATTAATGCCAGAAGTTCAGGGTCTGAGAGTCTTCATTACGTGAACTGTAAAAGAAAAGTCAGATTTCTCTGGTAAGAATATATATGGTTTACAGAACAGGCTGCCCAATATTCAGCTCATTATTGCATAGAGTGCATACTGTATAAGGACTCCATTATGCTATGATGTTAGTACAGTACCTGATATTTCAGTCTTTTTGCAGCAAAACACTCGATTGATGCTTTCAATATTATCCCACTTCTTCTTACAGTTATCCAGTCCCTTCAGCTTCAGCTCAGTCAGTCTGAAACACATTCATCTTACTTCAGTAGATACTTAATATACTTTTGACAAGTAAAGAGAAAAATATATATAACAGATGTTCACCCTGTGGAAGCAGTGTAGAGAAACTCTGTAGTTTTGGTGAAGGAGAACTGAACCTCATATGGCAGTGACGATGGGTTTTCTGCCTTCATGGAGTGAGGTATTCCCTCTGCATATGCATCCCAGCTGAGGAAACAAAGAAACAGCAAAGTGATGAGGAAGTTAATTACAGTATGAGATGATATACTTTCTCTCTGCAACATATGCAGTAGTTTAATTTCTTTTCATTAATCCCAGCAGACAAAGAATATGCTGTAATGCTTCATTTTAAGGTTAAATATCATTAGTATTAGGATATTCAGCTATAACTGGAGAGCATTTGTATTCCAGTTTCAGGAGCTGTAAAGCTAAAACGTGTATAAGCTCTGAATTCTCACCGATAGTCTTCCTCTCGCTGATGAATCTCCTGCTGCCGACTGTACCTGCCAAGATGATGGTTGTCTTCAAAGATTCTCAGAGCTATAAAAAAAACAGAAAGAAAGAAAGAAAGAAAGAAAGAAAAATGGTTTCCTGTGAATTTGGTATATTGGAAAACTGCTTTAGTCTCATTACAAAATTTTTGTCGTCCTCACTGGTTTGTAACTACAGAACAAGATTTAAGATGAGCACATTTCCCAAACCTTTTCCATCCCTGAAGCGGTGCACCTTGCTATCAGTGATCCAGCGGTAGATGGGAAAGCTGTAGATGTCTCCTTCAGGGGATTTCACTTCCACCTTGGCACAAAACCAAGCGTCCTCCGGGAACAGTGGGAGAGACTGTTTGTCTAACTCTATCAGCACAAGATTTCCAAGGGAAGTGGAGCAGGACACCTTAAACTTTGATACCTAAAGAAATGACATAGCAGTTTGTGCTGAGCTGTAACACTCCAGCAAACAATTCCTCTTATAATTTACTGTGGTCCATGAAGTGAACTGTTTGCTTTGACCATCTTGATGGTGATAGATTTCCCTTATTTCCCCCCAAAATGATTTCATTTGTGTATCATCTCATACAGGAAACCTGAGAAACATTTAATCATGAAGATGCATATTTCAGACTTACGGCTCCTCTGACGAAGGATGAAGCCCCTTTCAAGCCCATGAGCCACGTGCGATCACTCTCCCCATCTGTGCCCACCAGCTTAATGAAGACATTGTTAAGAGTAGTGGAATTAAGGATATCGCCAGTGAATACAGTCACTTTATACTGCACCATTTTTCCTCTTGAATGTGGTCAGATCTTAGTGGAGAAGTTTCTTGGAATAACTACTCTGTCAGAAGTTGCCCCCACAATCGTCTCTTTTTATTAACACATTTTAGTGGGAGTGTCCAGGTATTTGCATCTGGTAGGTATTGTGTTGAAATGTTGGACATGTGTGAGCAACTGCTGCAACCTGAGAAACCACAGGAAGCTGAGCTCATGATGAAATAACGAAGCTTTATTTTATTCAAGAGATATCGCAGCCACTGTGAAATGTAGAAGTATGCAACTATTTGCTAAATACACATACCAAAAAAGTTTTGTAGAATTTTAACAAACCTTAAAGTCAATATTTGGTATGACCCTTGATAGGCTTCCCTGTAATTTCTTTCAAGTAGCCTTCAGGGATAAATATGACAGAGCCCTCATTGTGTTTTACAGATGGCTGTAACATTCACTGCTGTACCTCTCCTGACCTCTTTGAACCATAATTTTTTCAAATTGAATTTTCAATTTGGATTCATCTCTACATGTGACCTGTTTTCACTGATGTTCTACCTCAGCCTTTTCTCCCTGTTTTGCTTCCTTAAGAATGACTTGACAGTAAAACATTCACTGAGACTGTTATGGTTCAACGTGGGGACTCAAGCGCAGGACTGCAGAATCAGCTGTACACAAGAATTCTCCACACTCACGACCGCAGTTCCACTCTCCACACTCCACACAATGATTCACACAGGGAAGGTATTCAGGAGGTCTGTAGACGAGGAAAGGAGAATTAATTACAGCGTTCACAATAGACTCTTAACTGAGCTGTAGCTTTGACTCTATCTGACGCGCGGTAGACAACGATCCAGCGAAGACCAGCAGACTCCTCCTGGCTTATATTCCGATCGCCTTGATGGGCATCATGCCCTTCCGTGGGCGTGGGCCGAGGGCGTGAAAAGGTAGAAATGGCCAATCAGCATCCTGCTGATCCCCCAGGCCGTGACAGAGACCATTTATGATGAAGTTTTGATAAGGTGGATCAGCTGAAGGGCCAGATGCATGTTTCAGGTCCGTTGTCAGGTCTTTGTTGAATTTATTTATATATGTTATACAAAGATGACTTTCAGATGTTGATCTGCTGTAGATAGTTTCTTAGGCCTGCTACGTTCTTTTGTCTTCCACTTGTTCAATTACCTCAATTTTTTGGAGGATGCACTGCATACCATATGCCAGGTTTTTGGCTTAGAGCTAAGGCATTTTCTATAAATTCAGTGAAAGATATTGGAATAAATTATGTTTTACAAGAGGCTACAAGTAATAAAATGCAAAGAAACAGTTAAAAATTAAAATACCCTCTTTGCTAAGTTGTGTGTATGTAAATGACCACGGCTGACCCGACGACATGAACATGCTTTCCAGGATCCTCATTCTTTTATTTACCGGTTGCTGTCACGTTACATACACAGCTTGCAGCTGAACACTTCTACAACAACAACAAACAGCAGGCAGAGCACAGATTTTAAGCTGGCGAGGCGTGACTGTGATGCAGCGCAGATGCGTCCGCCTTCCCTGCTGCAGCACTGCCGACCACGCGCGCCACAGTGCAGATACAACACTGGTTCATTCTTTGAGTTACGTGACTTTTTATGCTTGAATGATTTTCAGGTCACTGTTCACAGGCACCTAAATGTTCAGTGTAAACTACTACAGTATATACAATAGCACTGTTCTACAAATTTTCAAAGGCTGGTTTAGGGCACCACCAGTGTAATGTGCCTCTACATAGAATCGTGTCCTTGTTGGACTGTTTACGGAAAAATAAAAATCAGTTATTTTTGTTAATGAGCCAGAATAATAAACAAACAATGGCTCTGTAAGCATGGTCATGAAATCAAAGTGGGTAGTGGTAGATACAGTTAAGTTGTTTAGCCTCCGTTAATAATTATATTATGTAAAAAAGTCTAAATGCTGTGGTGATGTTTGTTCACTGATTTCAGGAGTTTGGTGGGCTTCAAGTTGTTGATCCATCCATGGGGGATACAAAAGTGGAAAATGTATTCATGTGCAGCAAACCGGAATGAAGGGGGGAATTTCCTTACATGAGAAAAAATATGTTTGCACAATCATCAGTCAACACTCACTTTGGTGTAATATGTGCAGCACAATAGTTTGTGTGTTAAATATCAGTAGAGTTAAAGAGAAAAAGGATTTTAAATGTGTCTGCACATGCATAATCCTCAGGTAAAAGCCAAAACTTACCTACTAATATTTATCACTCTAGTTTTCTGCTGTAACTATTGGCACATACTCTGTTAAAAGGCACTTCAGTGCAGTAACAATGCTAAATTGGTTCAACAACCACCCTGAGACAACCTAAACATTAGGCCAAGGGAGTAAAAATGCACGGATTCGGGTACCACTTCCTGCTACAGTGTAAGGTTAGAGTAAAAAGGTGTTTGTTTGATTGTGGCTTTCACTGAATTTGTGTTTTAGAAGGTGAAACTAAGTGTGAGAACAGGATTACAAAACCTCTGCCTCTGCTAGTCATGCAGAACAGGTATGAAGTGACTCGTAATCCCGGAACTGCTGTTCTCTCAATTCCAGTAAAAGGTTAGAAATTACGATCAAATCAATAGCAAGAGCAGACTCGCTTTAAAGTATGACGTATAAAGTCATTTCATGACCTGCATGATTCAACGGTCTTAGAGATTTCTGATGTGTAGAACTGGTTAGAGTTTTATGTCTCTGACATTAAATCCACAAATCTAAACAGCTCATATTAAAATCTCCTAATTAAAACTTTTCATTGATTTTGTCTCATGTTTAATTGTCAGCACATTTATATTTAATATTTGCCTTAAGATGAAAGCACACAATGATTATAATGCAAAGCATAAGAGTCACGAAGCCACCGTTTTTTCGAACTATAACAATGTGGTGATTATGTCGACCATTAAAGGGTTTAATGTATATTTGTATAGATACACTACACTCTGAATCCTTCCAACATCATAACAGAATTCTGATGCTCCCTTTAAAAAAAAGGAGGGAAAAAAAGGCAGGATTGTCTCCTTAGTTAACAAGAAATATTATATTTCAGTTTTCAACATTTGGAAGGGGGGCATCTTTTCTAATTTGGGATTTTGCCCGAAGTGCTATCCCTGCTGAGTTTATAAATGCCAGTTTGGCTAATTTATTTCAAGAAGAGCACAAAAGTGGAGTGTATAATGATCAGCGTAGTTCTCTGTTGTGCTTTGCTGAAGTGAGCAAAGTTACTTTTGTACACTAAAATATCAGATGGTCATTTATGCAAAATATAATCTTCTAATATTCTAAATGTGCCAATGAAGTGTTTATTACACTGTACAACAGAATAATAACTTGTCAAAATAGCTTCCATTAGTTGCAGAAAAAAACTAAACTAGTTTACCTAAAATAAAGTTTACCTAAAATAAAGTTTAGTTTACCTAAACTAAACTATGGATCACAACGTCAGGAATGTAGTAGGTTAACTGTAGCTCAGGAGCCAGAGCAGCCAGTATTCTTGGGTAAGATACTGAACAATAAGTTGCTTTTTAATGCATTCATCAGAGTGTGAAGGTGTGTGAATGCTAGCTAGAAACCACTTAGGGTGCCTGTAGCTCAGGAGGTAGAGCAGGATCTGGCTCCCCCAGTCTGCATGTTGGGCAAGATACTAACCCTAAGTTGCTCTCTGATGCATCCAGGAGTATGAATGAGTAGTAGTTAGTTAGTGAGAACTTAAAAGCACAGAAGAAAGTGCTTGTGTGATTGGGTGAATGCTGTGTAAAGCGCTTTGAGTGCTTTGAGTAGAAAAGCACTATATAAGAATCAGTCCATTTACCACTTACCATTTACGTAGGCACAGAAAGAAAGTGCTTGTATGAATCTGAGTGACTAGATGAATGAGGTATGCTGTAAAGTGCTATGAGTGCTCAAGTTGAGTAACAAAGTGCCATGTAAGAACCAGTCCAGTCATTTACCAATGTGTGAAGGGCAGAAAGTAACACATTTTGTCACTCGTAGGCTGGATTGCAAAAACAAATGAGAATTAAAATCCACTTAGAAGTTGAGGAGGCCTGCAAACAGTCAAGGACAAATTAAGTTCATTCAGCACTAAATGTGTGATTAGGTGAGAGATTAGTTGAGTTCAGGAGTATTATGACTACATGGTCAGCGTCAACCTCGAAAAGCAATAAAACTGGTATCATAAAAATATCTCTCTTTTTTGCAAGAGCAACACCACTACCGGTCTGTGCCCAACATAGACAGCAAAATCTATAATAGTGACAGCCATTGAAATGTTATGCTTCTGAGTTATTCAGATTCTAAATACTGTGCATGCTGAGGTGCTGAACAAACAGTACAATACACGGTAATAGTCACGTTCAAGTACACAAACCCGCTGTCCTGAGTCTGTATGTGAACAGATCCACAGACTGTTGAAACTTCAGCACAGTTACAAATTGCAAATACTCTTCTGTTAGAATGAAGACAATTTCCTTCCCCCCAAAGTGGTGCTTCAGGTTTAGATTTTGCTGCACAGAACACAAGTGAACAGAGCAATTTTTGTCTCCTAGCAAAACAGATCTTGCATATATTACACAGAACTCAGAGGGCATCTATTCATTTATGCATTGATTAATGATTACCTTTATTCATTATTAAATGAATAAATGTATTAATTACATAATAAATACAATTACATAATAAATTCAAAAACCTTATTCTGAGAAAAGATATAACAGATTTTTAAGAACAAAACAAGAAATTAAGAATTTAGTCCCAAGATTCTTATTTTTTTTAAACATTTTGTTATTATAACTGCTTTCCCCCTATATCCTTTATAAGGATAACATAACCCATGTAGGTAAACTACTGTATACACTGACCAGCCACTTTGTTGTGTGCAACTGTTCAGCTTCTCTTTAACATAAATATTTTTAAAAAAAAAACAAAAACCCAGCAACATTTGGCAACAACTCAAAAGCAACCTGCAACCTGAACTTCAAACCAAGCATCAGAAAGGGGAAGAAAGCTGATTTAAACTTTAGACTTGGCATGGTTGTTGGTGCCAGGCAGAGTATTGGAAATCAGAGGGAAAATGCCAGACTACTACAAATAATTCAAGTTAGGACTCATTACAAACAACACTTGTAATGAGTCATGTCTAATCTTGAAGCAGATGCACACCAGGTGCCATTCCTGTCAAGGTAGGAAAATGGGGCTATATTTGACATGAGCTCACTCAACTGGACAATAGGAGATTGGAAAAACACTGCCTGGTTCTGGTTTCTCTGCTCCAGTATTTAGATGGTGCAAACAACATAAAAGCATAGATCCATCCATCTTTGTGTCAGTGACTATAATGGTATGGGAGGATATTTTCTTGTCAGACGTTGGTCTGGTCCTTGGTACCAATTGAGCCTTGTTTAAAGACAGCGACCTACCTGAGTATTGTTGCAGACCATGTCAAGCCCTTAATTATCACAGTGTACCCATCTTCTGATGGCTGCTTCCAGTAGGATAATGTTTCATATCACAAAACTCAGTTCATCTCAAACAGGTTTCTTGAGATGACAATGAGCTGTACTTAAATGGTCACAGTCATCAGATCTCAACCCAGTAGATAAGCTTTGATTCACATCATGGATATGTAGCTGACAAATCTGCAGCAACTGAAGAATATTTCCAACACCTTGTTCTAGCCTTGTACTAGCAAGGTGTACCTATTAATGTGCCCAGTGAGTGTAAAGTAAATTGATATAATTGAATTGAGGTGACTGTTGTTGGGATTTGGTGCTATATAAATTGAACTGAATTAAATATATTCACATTTTTGCCATTGATATGGTATCTATAGAAAATACAGTGGCCTATGTAAACATCACTCTATTTCGCAGTGTTAAATAAATATGCTACACATTTCAACAGTATAAGTGGGCTAAAGTGGATAATGCAGACCCATCTTGTTAATGTCTGTGAGTCATGTGTGTTTAATCTGTGCCATGCATTAAATTAGGCTTTAGAGAACTGATAATTTAGAGCATGATGAGAAACTAAAATCACAAAAGATTTCTGCAAAACACAAGTGCACATTAGTGGCTGACATGAAATAGCAGCCTCAGACTAAGATGAGGGCGTTCATGTTGTCTAACTCACCAAAAAGCTGTTTGTGTTTAGCTCAAGAAAATTCAAACATTAAAATAATGAAAATATAAACAATGAAATGCAGTAAATGTTTTCTAAGAAAAAAATACATCATGATCGAGAGATCAACTGTCTCAGAAGAGACACCCAAAAAATCTAACATTTTTCTTTGACGCTTCTTTATTGATAGGATAGCAAACTATGATGAAAATCAGAAGATGATTCAAGATTGTAATCAAAAATTAAATTTACATTTTAACACAGATGAATAAAATTTACAGTTTAGTATATATAGTGATTATAAGCAGTAAGTTCTTTGTTCTATTTCATCAGTAAAAGTCAGAAATTAGAGGTCTTTCCCTGCTGTTGTTTGAAGAGGGAGCTGAATTTTGTCTCACAGCTGAGTCTTCTAATATTCAAATGGCCACACTGTTTTCTAACTCTGCCGGATCCATGTAGGTGTATGGCACTTCTAAACGCTTGTTTCTGCCTTTGATAACTAAACTTAAATCTTCAAGCTCCATCTGAAAATCCTTGAGTATTTTGCGAGGAATCTCCTCAGTGAAATGCTCCTCCGGGTACTGGCCAAGAGGGACCTGATGAGAATAATGATACACTTAGGTTTTCTTCAACAAAATTCACTTAAAAAATTCTTTGTTTTTAATCAAATAAGGCTCTTGGAATTACTGTGTACAGTTGTATTGTGTTTACAAAACTTGAATTCAGACATAATTTCTGTTATTCTTAATGAAATCTTTGCTGCTTACAAAGTCACTGGACTGCTTGCTGAGTAGCCACATGGTGGCCATGCCCTGAACTGTTACATTGACGTCAGGGAAGGTGGCCAACATCGTGGCCTCGCTTGTCGTCCCCTTTGTGGTCGGTGGCGGGAGTTGCAGGGAGATGGGAGTGTTGGGCATCCAGCCACCATAGTCATACTGCATTTGATCAAGAAGTAAAAGATAACTGATAAAAAAAAATATAATGATGATGTAATAATGGTGTTTAATGTATAATTCCTTCTTTGTTTTTTTAATATTGGTGATGCCTCCCTGTAGTTTTATGGTATTATTATTCTTGCTTGCAAAAGTATTCGGCCCCCTTGAACGTTTCCACATTTTGTCACATTACAGCCACAAACATGAATCAATTTTATTGGAATTCCACGTGAAAGACCAATACAAAGTGGTGTACACGTGAGAAGTGGAACGAGAATCATACATGATTCCAAACATTTTTTACAAATAAATAACTGCAAAGTGGGGTGTGCGTAATTATTCAGCCCCCTGAGTCAATACTTTGTAGAACCACCTTTTGCTGCAATTCCAGCTGCCAGTCTTTTAGGGTATGTCTCTACCAGCTTTGCACATCTAGAGACTGAAATCCTTGCCCATTCTTCTTTGCAAAACAGCTCCAGCTCAGTCAGATTAGATGGACAGCGTTTGTGAACAGCAGTTTTCAGATCTTGCCACAGATTCTCGATTGGATTTAGATCTGGACTTTGACTGGGCCATTCTAACACATGGATATGTTTTGTTTTAAACCATTCCATTGTTGCCCTGGCTTTATGTTTAGGGTCGTTGTCCTGCTGGAAGGTGAACCTCCGCCCCAGTCTCAAGTCTTTTGCAGACTCCAAGAGGTTTTCTTCCAAGATTGCCCTGTATTTGGCTCCATCCATCTTCCCATCAACTCTGATCAGCTTCCCTGTCCCTGCTGAAGAGAAGCACCCCCAGAGCATGATGCTGCCACCACCATATTTGACAGTGGGGATGGTGTGTTCAGAGTGATGTGCAGTGTTAGTTTTCCGCCACACATAGCGTTTTGCATTTTGGCCAAAAAGTTCCATTTTGGTCTCATCTGACCAGAGCACCTTCTTCCACATGTTTGCTGTGTCCCAAACATGGGTTGTGGCAAACTGCAAACGGGACTTCTTATGGTTTTCTGTTAACAATGGCTTTCTTCTTGCCACTCTTCCATAAAGGCCAACTTTGTGCAGTGCACCACTAATAGTTGTCCTATGGACAGATTCCCCCACCTGAGCTGTAGATCTCTGCAGCTCGTCCAGAGTCACCATGGGCCTCTTGGCTGCATTTCTGATCAGCGCTCTCCTTGTTCGGCCTGTGAGTTTAGGTGGACGGCCTTGTCTTGGTAGGTTTACAGTTGTGCCATACTCCTTCCATTTCTGAATGATCGCTTGAACAGTGCTCCGTGGGATGTTCAAGGCTTGGGAAATCTTTTTGTAGCCTAAGCCTGCTTTAAATTTCTCAATAACTTTATCCCTGACCTGTCTGGTGTGTTCTTTGGACTTCATGGTGTTGTTGCTCCCAATATTCGCTTAGACAACCTCTGAGGCCGTCACAGAGCAGCTGTATTTGTACTGACATTAGATTACACACAGGTGCACTCTATTTAGTCAGTAGCACTCATCAGGCAATGTCTATGGGCAACTGACTGCACTCAGACCAAAAGGGGCTGAATAATTACGCACACCCCACTTTGCAGTTATTTATTTGTAAAAAATGTTTGGAATCATGTATGATTGTCGTTCCACTTCTCACGTGTACACCACTTTGTATTGGTCTTTCACGTGGAATTCCAATAAAATTGATTCATGTTTGTGGCTGTAATGTGACAAAATGTGGAAAAGTTCAAGGGGACCGAATACTTTTGCAAGTCACTGTATTTCAGCAAGACAGTGTTAAACCCCATATTGCATCTATCACATCATGGCTTCATTATGGAAGAGTCTGGATGCTGAACTAGCCTTGCTGCAGACTAGACCATTCACCAGTTGAAAACATGTGGTACATCATGAAAAGACCCAGGACTGTTGAGCAGCTAGAATCCTTAATGAGATGGATCATCATTGCTCTCCCAAAGGTCTCCTAGGTTCTCAGATGTTCATGCACTGTTGTTTAAAAAAAAGGTGAAACTGTGTTTATACAAGGACTCACCTGTCCAGAGTTCACGGCTGCATGCTGGGCTGAGCAAGTGAAGATCACCATGGTGACAAACTTGACCAACTCAGTCACACAAGTAAATGTCTGAGGAATTCCTGTTGAGCAGAAAAAACCCAGCATCAATTGCATTGAGGTGAACAAAGAAAGATTGGATATATGTTTGGATTATAATTATATATACTAAGAATCAATCAACTTTATCATAATAAGAACTGAAAATTTCTTTAAAGCCAACCTGTTTCTGCTTGAGAAAAGAATCCATGTTCAAAAATGTCCATAATCCACTTCTGAAGTTCAGAGTCCTCCTGGACCTCACTGTCACTCTTGTAGTAGTAGCCGAGCATTCCCTGCACAAACCTTTGCGAAATTAGATGAAACATGCTTTCATTATTTATTTCATTAATTTTACTTAGGGATGGTAGATATCTGTAAGTATTAGAGACACCTTTCATTTTAAGAAAAGTACTGACACCTTCTGAGAAACTTTAATTAAAAAAATTGAACAATGTTTAACATTAGTGTGTACTTAAAGCTGTACTTAATATACTAATCTCTCATCTGAGTGTCTACGGGAACCACAGAACTTCCTATGGTATTTCCTTAGATCGATCATTCTCAACTATCCTAGGGGGCACCTCCTATTTTGACCTCGGGACTTCCAGGCCGACAGACGGATTGGTGCTGCGGCTGCAGTGATGCGGACGCTGCACCGGTCCGTCGTGGTGAAGAGGGAGCTGAGTGTAAAAGCGAAGCTCTCAATTTACCGGTCGATCTACGTCCCGACCCTCACCTATGGCCACGAGCTGTGGGTAGTGACCGAAAGAACGAGATCGCGGATACAAGCGGCAGAAATGAGCTTCCTCCGAAGGGTGGCTGGCCTCTCCCTTAGAGATAGGGTGAGAGGTTCGGCCATCCGGGAGGGGCTCAGAGTAGAGCCGCTGCTCCTCCACATCGAAAGGAGCCAGTTGAGGTGGTTCGGGCATCTCACAAGGATGCCCCCTGGGCGCCTCCTGGGTGAGGTGTTCTGGGCATGTCCCACCGGGAGGAGGCCCCGGGGCAGACCCAGGACGCGCTGGAGAGATTATATCTCTCGGCTGGCCTGGGAACGCCTTGGTGTTCCCCCGGATGAGCTGGAGGAGGTGGCTGGGGAGAGGGAGGTCTGGGCTTCTCTGCTTAGGCTGCTGCCCCCGCGACCCGACTTCGGATAAAGCGGATGAGGATGGATGGATGGATGGACTTCCAGGCCATACTCCGCACTGGCCACTTGATTATGGCGTTCCATGTATGCCCTGCCTGCTAGCATCTTGCAGCCTGCTCTTATGTGCTGGATTGTCTCAGGGGCATCTTTACACAGCCTGCAACTGGGGTCTTGCCTGGTGTGATAGACCCCAGCCTCTATGGAGCTTGTTCCTGTGCTGCCATGATTAGTGCCTCTGTGTCGTCTTTCACTCCTGCTTTGTCCAGTCACTGGTAGGATTTCTGGATGTCTGCCACTTCCTCTATCTGCCAGTGGTACATACCATGCAGGGGCATATCCTGCTATGGTGGTTCCTCCTCTTGCTCCTCTTTCTTGGGTTTTTGCTGCCTGAAGTATTTACTGAGCACGCAGTTGGTTGGGGCCATTTTCCTGATGTACTCCTGTATGTTCATTGTCTCATCCTGGACTGTGCTACTGACACTCACCAGTCCCTGGCTTCCTTCCTTCCGCTTAGCATACAGCCTCAGGGTCCTGGACTTGGGGTGAAACCCTCCATCCATGGTCAGGAGCTTCCTGGTCTTGATGTCAGTGGCTTCTATCTCCTCCTTTGGCCAGCTTATTATCCCAACGGGGTACCTGATCACAGGCAGGGTGTAGGTGTTAATAGCCCGGATCTTGTTTTTACTGTTCAGCTGACTCCAGATGCAAGACCCTCTGCAGGTACTTGGTGGTTGCATCTTTCCTAGTGGCCTCTTTGTGGTTTCCTGTTGGATTCCCTGGTATTTGTTGTTGTCCTCAATGTCTGCAATGTTGCCTTCTGATAGTTCGATCCCCTCAGTTCTGACTATTTTCCCTCTCTTTGTTACCATCGGACTACACTTCTCCAGTCCAAACGACATTCCAATGTCATTGGTGTACATCCTGGTTGTGTGGATCAGTGAATCGATGTCTCGTTCACTCTTGGCATACAGCTTAATGTCCTCCATGTAGAAGAGGTGGCTGACAATTGCTCTATTCCATAGTCGCTATCTGTAGTGAGTTTTGGCAATGATCTGAGAGAATTCTGGCCTATGCAGAACAGTAGTGTGGGGACAGGGCATCTCCCGCACTTGATAGTGACTTGTAGATAGAAGATAGATAGAATGCCTTTATTGTCACTATACAGTTGTATAATCAGATACAGAGCATCTCCTACTCAGTGTAAACATGCTGGGGGTGGGGGGGTACAGTTCTGCAGTGCTATGTACATATGGACAGTATTAACATAGGGGGAAAAGATATATATATATATATAAAATGTACATTAAACAAGCCGTATTTTTAAGAAAGAAAAAAAAAGTAATATGTAATAAATAGTGTTATGTATATACAGTTGAGTTATTGCACATAGAATTGGTATTGCACAGTGGTGGTCCATAGAGGAAGTGGGAAGTGGGGGGCTGTGTTATCGGTGCATGTGTGAGTTCAGGGTGGTTATGGCTTTGGGGAAGAAACTGTTTTTGAGTCTGTGGGATTTTGTGTTGATGCACCTGTAGCGTTTCCCTGAAGGAAGCAGGCTGAACATGTTGAAACCAGGGTGGGAACTGTCCTTGATAATGTTTGCTGCTCTGCTGAGGCAGCGGGAGGAATAAATGTCCATCAGGGAGGGGAGAGGGCAGCCGATGATCTTTTGTGCTGTCTTGACCACACTCTGAAGCCTCACTCTATCCGCCTTGGTGCAGCTGCCGTACCATACCGTGATGCAGTAGGTTAGCAGGCTCTCAATGGACGAGCGGTAGAAGGTCAGCAGCAGGTTGGAGTTCAGCTTGTACTTCCTGAGGACTCTCAGGAAGTGCAGCCGCTGTTGGGCCTTCTTGACGACCGCTGAGATGTTTTCTGTCCAGGAGATGTCAACAGAGATGAGGACACCAAGGAACCGGAAGGTGTGGACCCTCTCCACACACTCCCCGTTGATGTAGAGGGGGGCTAAGTCAGTGCTGTGTCTCCTGAAGTCAACAATGAGCTCTTTGGTTTTCTTAGTGTTCAGTGCCAGGTTGTTTTCTGAACACCATGCTGCCAGCTTCAGGACTTCCTCTCTGTAGTCTGCCTCGTCTCCCTTCAAGATGAGTCTGACTACCGTGGTGTCATCAGCAAACTTGATGATGAGAGTCTTGTTGTGGGTCGAACTGCAGTCGTGGGTGTAGAGAGAATACAGGAGGGGGCTCAGCACACAGCCCTGTGGGGAGTGGAGGAGAGATGAGGGCCGAGTCTTACAGTCTGGGGCCGGTTTGTGAGAAAGTCTTTTATCCAGGCACATGTGAGAGGAGGGAGGCCAAGAGTGACCAGTTTGGTGATGAGGATGTCCGGGATGATTGTATTAAAGGCTGAGCTGTAGTCCACGAAGAGCATTCGCACGTAGCTCTGCCGCTGCTCTAGGTGACTCAGCACAGCGTGGAGGGCTGTGGCGATGGCGTCTTCTGTGGATCTGTTTGCGCGGTATGCAAACTGGTGGGGGTCGAATTCTGGGGGGAGGTAATCCTTGATGTGCTGAAGGACTAGTCTCTCAAAGCATTTCATGATTACCAGTGTGAGGGCCACAGGGCGGTAATCATTCAGGCTGGAGATGGGAGACTTCTTCGGCACTGGGATGATTGTGGCTGATTTTAGACAGGATGGGATAGCTGCCTGATCCAGTGAGAGGTTGAAGAGTCTGGTGAAGATGAGGGTGAGCTGGTGTGCGCATGCTCTTAGTACCTTGCCAGGTACTCCGTCTGGACCGGCCGCCTTCCTGGGGTTCACTGCTAGGAGCCCACGTCTGACATCGTGCTCCATTACAGTGAGTGGAGCGGTGTAGGAACCAGGTGAGGATGAGGATGGGAGCAGGGCTGAGGCAGATGAGTGCTGCTGTTGTGGTGTTTCAAAGCGGGCGAAGAAGCTGTTTATTTCCTCTGCCAGCTGCACACTCGGGTTTTCTGTTTTCGCAGTGCTGCCTCTGTGGTTGATGATGTCTTGCATTCCCTGCCACACCTCCCGTGTGTTGTTGCTGGACAGGTGGGACTCGATGTTCCTTTTGTGGTCTGACTTGGCTTGTGCTATTGTCTTGAAGTTGGCCTCTAGTGTTGTTAGCCACATCCCCATTGATGAAGGCTCTTAGGGTCCTGTCGATCTTGTACAGTTCTAGGCATTCCAGGATCCAGGTGTGGGGCATTGAGTAATAGGCCTTCTTGTAACCAATCCAGGCAGTGCACAGGTTGGTCAGCCTAGTCTTGCAGTCTTGAGTGACTGCTCTGTCTACCAGTAGCTGGTGTTTTGCTCTTCTGGTATTTCCATTTTGGGTGTCTCTTATCGACTTGTGCTGTTAGACGCTCATGGAGTGCAGTCAGCCTCTTCAGCCAGTAGGCGTGAATCATGTCGGGGCCTGGTGCTGTCCAACTCTTCATACTGGAGACCCTTTCTTGGATGACCCTGTTCACGGAGGTTACTGTGGTCTGCTCTTAGATCCACTAGCCACTGAGCATTGATGTTATGGGTTGGGTCCTTCTCCCATGTGCTCTTCCACTATTGCTCTGTTTCCAGCCTTGGTGCTGCTGTTCTCATATTGTTCCCCTGCCATTAAGAGTACACCATGGCTGGTTCTGTGGAGAACAGCAGGTTTATTCTTCTGCTTTCTATCTCTCTGGTGTACCTCTTCAAGTTTGCCAAGGTTGTGAGTCTTTGCTTGGCCGTAGCACCTTCTTCATTGCACCTTTCTGCAGCTCTGATAGTTGGCTAACCTCCCTCCGTGCTACCTTTATCTTGGCCTCTAGACTCCTTCTCCATGGAGGGTACTGCTCCTTGTGGCTGTTCAACTTGTAGCCAAGTATCTCACTGATCACTGCTGCCGTGGTGTAGATAAGCTGGTTAGTCTCGGTATTGTCCATAGTGCAGCATTCACATCATCTAGTACAGGGGTGTCAAACTCCAGGCCTCGAGAGCCGGTGTCCTACAGGTTTTAGATATCACACATGTGAATCAAATGATTAGTTCATTACCAGACCTCTGGAGAACTTCAAGACATGTTGAGGAGGTAAACACATCTAAAACCAGCAGGACACCGGCCCTTGAGGCCTGGAGTTCGACACCCCTGATCTAGTAGATCATCTGAGGGTACTTCACGCAGTCTTGGTAACCAGCCACGAAGGATCCAGGTTTCAAGCTTTGCCATGATCTTATCTCACAGGTTAGTTCCTCTCGTGCTCAATGATCCTTCTTCCATCGCACTTGGGGCCCCCACCCAATCTCAGGTGGGGGTAATGATATCTCCCCCTTGACCTGTCATCCTGGCTTCCCCTTGCCGTAGCATTTGTGTTGTACCTCGTCAATCTCTAGCTGTGAGAGCAGTTCCTTCTTCTGAATGTTGGAAAACATTCCCCAAGTTGTTTCGCCATCAATCTGGATGCTGGGTATTGAAGATTCCATAGGTCCCTCATCCTAGTCAAGTAACCCTTCCACTGGGGTTACTTGACTAGTAGCATTCCAACAGCACCCTGTTTTCATCTCTTTCTTTTGTGTTCATTTTGTGTTCATTTTTTCAATGATCTTTTATTGGGGAAAAAATGGACTGAAAGTATTTTTTCAACAAAATAAATTAAAAGGAGCAATCAGAAAGCTAAATGAGTTAAACCAAATTGAAAACAGAATGCTCCCTGCGCCTGGGCCTCCTCCCAGATTCTGGGAGTTGGACACGCTGGAGAGGTTATATCTCTTGGCTGGCCTGGGAACGCCTTGGTGTTGCCCCGGACAAGCCGGAGGAGATACCAGGGAGGTCTGGGCTTCTCTGCTTAGGATGCTGCCCCCGCGACCCGGCCCCCGATAAGCGGAAGAAGATGGGTGGGTGGATGGAAAACAGAATTGTAAAATGACATAAATAAAATAAAAATTAATAAACTAACAAATAATAAAATATTATTATTATAACAGAACTGCAGTAGCTTGGTGGCATCATTAAGAGGTCAAAACTACCATACCTGTGGATGATATCCCAAACCTTTAGTCCATCATCTCTGTAGTAGAAGTTTGGCACAGCTTCTAGGCCACGTTCAGCAATGTCATCTGTTATACAGAGGGAGCTGTAGGTCATTGAGGACACTGACCTCTTCAGGATTGTAAACATGCCCTCTCCACCTGATGCTGCAAACTACACAATAAGAAACTCACAGTTAGAGACAAATGTTGTACATTACACTGAAAAAGAAACAGTTCTTTAGGTAAAGGTCTAGTGAGTGTGCTGGTCTTTGCATACCTGAGTGAAAGCACCAATCTCAGAAATTAGAAGGCGTCGAGCTAAGAAGTTGATCTGCAGAGTGTAGCGTGTGTGAGGTTTGAGGAGCTGAGGGAAAGAGGGAACTCAGTTAGTGACATGATTGGGGCAACACTTTGGTATTTATTATGCTGAGGTACGCTGTTGCAGAATCAAAAGTCCTTTTTGGACAAATTAATAATCTCAAATGCTTTCAACGTTATTTAAAATTATTTACAAACCAAAACACTGAGTTTCAGCAAACGTCAGTTACCTTGTACAGAGGATGCACCATGGGCAGGTTGCGCAGCAGTGACACTGCAAAAACCTCAGCCAGCAAATGTGTGCGCAGTAGGTGAGCATTGAGCTGATGGTGATTGAAATCTGCACTTCTCACAAAAATCTTGGCGATCAACCAGTCGTACTCAGAATCAGTAGGAAGAAAGATTGGATTGTCATCTGATGGAGTCTGCTTCAGCTATACAAGGACAGGGTCAAGTGATAAATCAAATTATGAGTTATTCTTAATCTCTGGCTTTCTTCTACAGCATGTCTTTTGTCCTTCTCCCTCTCCCCTCACTCCCAACCGCTTGCGGCAGGTGGCTTCCTGCTTCTGACAGAGGTTTCTTCCTGTTAAAAAGGGAGTTTTTCCTTTCCAGTGTTGCCAGTGTTATTTGTTGACAAAGAATTGCCTGATTGTTGGGATTTTCCTCTCATATTTACCCTAGAAATATATATATATTTTGCTATGTAAATAAAGCTCATCTGAACTGAATTACCTGAATAGCAATCGGCATTAGTTTATTGTCAGGAGATTTGTGGAGCAGGACGAGAGGAGCCATCAAGTACTGCTTCTTCCCATTGATGGTGTTTGCTTTCACCCCATCCAGAAGTTTGTAGTCACACAGGAATATGTTCCCTTTCTGTTTGAAAGTTCAGGTTATTTCAACAGTGTATATATTCAGTGAATGTGTAAGTGCATTTATTGCAATGACCAAGTAGCTGATTTAAGAAAAATTTCTTTCTCCTTTTTTTGTGTCTTTCTACATTCACCTTCATTTCATCTGCAAGGCTGCAACGACTGCGGGGAAAGACCATGTCATCAGTGACAGGGAAGTTACTGGGCAGGGTTGTACAACACTGGATCAAAATGGGGTTGACACCATTTAGAAACTGGTAGCCAAAGAAAGCATCCTCTTTCCAGTGTTCCTGAGCATATTCTGCAAAAACAAAAAAGAAAAAGAGAAAAAGCATTTAACAACATGTTCCTTTTTTTAAACTAGCCTACAAATTTTGCTCCATTTCTGACTTTGTGTCAGAAGTTCAGTGTCTGAGAGTCTTGATTATGTGAAATGTATAAAAAGTCATAAGCTCTCTCTGGTGCAGGCCACCCCCCCAACCAGACTGGCCACCCCAGGTGCCAGCCCGAAGCTAAAACAATAAAATTCAATCAAATATCAAATGTACGATTATGTTTTCACAGTGAAGTTCAGATATCCGAGTGTAAGTGAATGCAGCATCGGCTTCTGCACTATGAGCATCACGTTAGCAAAGGAAGGAGAGCCAAGCACGAAAGACGGCACCGCAGAAAACAATTTTTCGGCGAAAGAAAATGAGGAGAGAATAAATGTCCCAGTAAGTAATATGAAGTTTGTTGACTTTAGTAAACTTCGGTGAAATTAGAATACCAAGGAAAAAATAACACTTAAAGAATTATTGCAACCGTCAAATATTTCAGACAGTAGGCTACTGGGGGGAGCTAGCATAAGAGTTATGAGTTATAAGATATAATCCAAGTCGTAACATTGCTGTATGGAGCTGCAGATTTGGTTGCAGGTTAATACTGGCAGTGTCACCATGCCAGCTGACTGTATTTCATCATCAGCCAGTGTTGTTCTTTATACATCAATATTACCAAAGTTTACCATAAGGCAGCACTTACACTACACTGTGCGGTCTAGCTAATTTCTCTCATTACTTATCCTTTCTGCCAGCTCCATGTTATGAATAGAGTGTAAATCACCCCATGAAATGGCTGTGCCATGTTCAATGCAGGGATGTGCAGTTCTGGTTCTCAAAGCTCCTGTCCTGAGAACATCTCTTGTACTTTAGCAATGCAGTATCTAGAAACTTTGCACTGTAGTGATTAAAATCTCATTCTAATAAGAGTTAAAAGCGCATTCGGTTATTAGGTTTATAGGGTTATTGAATTATGGTTAACGGTTGGTAGAATTTTTTTTAACATTATCTGCCAATTACATCTGCCACCCTTCTCCAAATCTGTGCCCCTACCTGGCCCCCCCAACAAAAATTTTCTAGACACGCCACTGCTCTGGTGAGCTTTATTAGATATTGAAACCATTTTCTACTTGTTAGATCACCTGTCATAAGACAAAATGAGACTTTATATTCTCAGTTTTAAACATCAATCAATAGCTATAAACTTATATAATATATATGTTTTTAAAGAACAGGCTTCTTATTATTCAGGAGAATCGACTATGTATACTGGTATAGTAATACTTCAAAGGTAACAGTTAAGTACATATTATTATAGATATTATTATGCACACTGTATAAGTACTCCATACTCCAACTATGATGTTAGTTACCTGATATGTCAGTCTTTTTGCAGCAAAACACTCGATCGATGCCGTCAATATTATCCCACTTCTCCTTACAGTTATCCAGTCCCTTCAGCTTCAGCTCAGTCAGTCTGAAACAGAAGAGCACATTCATCTTATTTCTTTACTGTATTTAACATAGTTATAGTTTTGATAGGTAAAGAGAAAAAAAGAACGTCACCCTGTGGAAGCAGTGTAGAGAAACTCTGTAGTTTTGGTGAAGGAGAACTGAACCTCAGATGGCAGAAAAATTGGGTTTTGTGCCTTCAAGGAGTGAGGTATTCCCTCTGCATATGTATCCCAGCTGAGAAAAAGAAATTGCAGTTTCAATTCACAAAACATAATATATGAATAATATAGTTTGCAATGCATTTTTAAATTAATCTCAGCAGACAAACAATATATTGTAATGCTTAATTTTAAGCTTAAATATCATTAGTATTAGGATATTGAGCTATAACTGGAGAGCATTTGTATTCCAGTTTCAGGAGCTGTAAAGCTAAAACGTGTATAAGCTCTGAATTCTCACCGATAGTCTTCCTCTCGCTGCTGAATCTCCTGCTGCCGACTGTACCTGCCAAGATGATGGTTGTCTTCAAAGACTTTCAGAGCTAAATAAGAAAAAAATGGTTTCAAGTTGTTCTTGTAAATATGGTATATACTGTATTAGGAAATTGCTTCAGCCTCATTACAAACTTTGTTTTACATCTTCAATGGTTTGAACAAGATTTAAGATGAGCACATTTCCCAAACCTTTTCCATCTTTAAAGCGGTGCACCTTGCTATCAGCAATCCAGCGGTAGATGGGAAAATTGTAGATGTCTCCTTCAGGGGATTTCACTTCCACCTTGGCACAAAACCAATCATCCTCTGGGAACAGTGGGAGAGACTGTTTGTCTAACTCTATTAGTAGAAGATTTCCAAGGGAAGTGGAGCAGGACACCTTAAACTTTGATACCTAAAGAAATGACATAGCAGTTTGTGTTGAGCTTCAACACTCGAGCATACAAATCCTCTTTTAATTTACTGTGGTCCATGAAGTGAACTGTTTGCTTTGACCATCTTCATGGTGATAGATTTCAACTTTACATAATTCACAGTTAATAATTCCCTTATTTCCCCTAAAAGTTTGCATGTACTGTATAATGTCATATAGGGAGCCTGAAAAAATCATGGAGATGGCCATCCCAGACTTACGGCTCCTCTGACGAAGGATGAAGCCCCTTTCAAGCCCATGAGCCACGTGCGATCACTCTCCCCATCTGTGCCCACCAGCTTAATGTAGACATTGTTAAGAGTAGTGGAATTAAGGCGATCACCAGTGAATACGGTCACTTTATACTGCACCATTTTTCCTCTTGAAATCCTGGTAGGGGGAGAATTATAATCATTCTCAGCACTGATTTGGAAATGTAAACATTCAAAATTCTTGCATTGCAATTAAAAGAATTTGAAGAGATTATCTAAATGCCTTTTTTGACCCACAATTTCTGATTGAAATCCTGTGAAAACATCTCTTACCTTTGTAAACGAGACGAGGACGTTTCTTAGAATAACAGAACTTGCCCCTACAATTTCTCTTTTTATTTACTCAGTTTAGTGGGAGTGTCCAGTCAGTTGCATCAATCAGGTATTGTGATGAAATGCCAGATAAGGTTATCCAAATAATAAATCTGAAGGAAGTGTTATTTTATTCATGATAAATTAGCTCTGCCACTGTGAAATGTTGTCTATAAACTGCACCACTCTTTTTATTGACCCGTCAAAGCCCTTGACACTGCTGACTTGTCATTTTATGCCAGAAGTTATTGGAACTAGGCCTTTCAGAGGAAGGCTGGTTTACTAATTACCTTTCCGACTGTAAGCAGTGCGCGCAGTTTAACGGTCTCTCTTTGAGTTTTTAACATATCACTAATGGAGTGATCTGTCTTACATTATTTGATATTAATGTTAAGGGTGTGGGACAAAAGATAAATGTATTTTACCATTTATATGCAGATCACACAATTATGTTTGTGCTCATACCACCAACATGGTTTTCCAACAATTACAATTAGCTTTTGATAGCTTTTGATGAGCTCGGGCTCGGGTGTTTCAAGTACAAATAGTATGGGCAGTATTTCCCTCTACTGTACCTTTTCAAGGTTTTTCTGTTGAAACTCATAAAAATACTCTTTACTCCTCCTTGACAATGGTGATATTGTTTGCATGAATAACCCTGCTCCTTCTCTCTATCTCTTGGACTATCTTTATCATGGGGCATTTAGGATCTAGAAGTGGCTGTAAACCTTTAAGACACAGCTGTACTTTACAATCTCTAGCTGATTTGTCTTCATTGGAATCACAAAGGATGTTCCCTCACTCTTTATGACTATTCACTGGGATTGTATCTATAAATATATGGTGGACATTTTATCTTTAAATCTATTTCTGACTCATACAGCTCTTGCCAGATTACATATTCAGTTATAGTCTGTGGTCTCAAGATTTTTTTTACACTCACAACTCCATCAGTTCATACAGAAGGATTTGCAGCTATTTCAATTGATTTTGTTTGCAGAGTTTAAAAGATGTGTAAGTGGTTTTGTGAATTCCTAAATGGGAATTTGTTCTTGATTTTAATATAATTTTGTAAACGGACAGTTTTCGATATTTGATTCTGTTGTTCTGATTCTGATGTTTCTTTTTTATTGCTTCTACTTTATTGCTTGAATTTTATTATTCTTATCTGAAAAAGGTTTCTCTTGTAAACAAAACAATGAGTGTTAATAGGATTACCTGTTTAAATACAGGTTAAAAAAATATTTAGGTCAGTGGTGGTTTCTTGGACATGACGATGAGTATGAAAATTATCATAGCTATCAGATTCAGCTATGCGAGGTAAAGACTGAGGACCCAAGTGCAGGACGGGGTAATTGAAGGTTGAACTTAAAATCCTGCAAATATTCCATGGAAAAAAAAAACAGCACAACTAGTGGGATGAGTTAACCAAGGGTAATACACAAGGTAATGAGTCAAGAGGATTCATGCTGGAAACCCACTGGAGACTAGTCTGTGTAAGTTCTCAGTCATCTGGGTCATGATAATCTAAGGAGCTCGGAAAGAAAGCAACTTTAAGTTTCTTGAATGAAGGATGAAGGTCTCAGCTACCTCCTCCAGTGCAAGAATTTCTCTGTCTGACCTAATACAAGAAAAGAAGGCCGTCAAATCCCTGAGCAAAGACCAAAACATCACCATATTACCAACAGACAAGGCAAGGTGCACTTTTGTTCTTATTATACCAAGATTACTACACTCCTCAGTGTCAATAATACCCATGAAGCCTTAAGGAGAGATCCCACAAGCAACTACAAAAAGAAAGTCGTCAGTTGGGTGCGACAACTTGAAAAGGAAACGACATTGTCCACTCTACATATCACTGTCTGTACCCTGGGGATACTATACCCTGTATATATTGACTTCCATCATATCAAAAACTTTACTGTGTTCACCAAAAAGGTCCCAAAACGTACACTGGATTCAAATAAAATCATAGCGTTCTTTGATGTGGCTTCCATTTTCACTTGTATCCCTAAAACTGAGGTATTGTCAGAAAAGCAACACAGCTCCTTAGAAAACAGAAACAGCTTTACCCCTGATCAGATTTGCACACTGTTAGACTTCTGCCTTACCACCATCTATTTTTAATTAAACAAGTGTTTCCAAAGACAAAAATATGGAAGTGCAGTGGGCTACACAATGTCACCCTTTACATCGAAGAAGTGGAAAGTAAAGCTCTTGGCTCTTTCAAACGGACAGCACCTTGCCACTGGGTCAGATACTTGGATGACACCTTATCTTTGGCCTTTGAACTTCTGCAGGGAGCCACCATATTATCGACACTAGCTCTCCGCAATGTCAAATACCTTGTTTTTGCACACATTTTTGAAAGTTATATCCAACTTTACATAAAAATACCTCAGCCAATGCCTCAGGTGTTGTTGGGGTTTTTTTTGTACAACTATTTAAAACTATTTACAGAATAATCAGCTATCATGTATTCAATACAATTCAATTCTACTTATATAGAACAACATCACAACAGCAGTTGCATCGAGGCACTTTATATTGTAAGGAAAAGACCTCAAAATAATACAGATAATACATTTGCCTTATCATTATCTCTTCTCTGCAGAGGAATCCTGTGTGCTCTGAATGAGTTACAAACTGTTTTCCCCTGGAGCTCAGGATCCGTAGCTCACAATTCCCATTGTTGGCATTATTGAATTTTGCTTCAGTCTATATAAATGCAGTGTCAGTGCACCAGTTCTGCATATTGAGTCTAACAAAAAAAACTATGACAGACTGATTGTCGTGATGAGTTCCGGTGTATTTGGTTTCACTTAATTCATTTAGCTTACTCATCAGTTGAAAGAAATAAGTACAGCATGGAAAAGTCTTCGAAACATTCAGTGTCATTATTCACAACTCTGTGTTGAGGTCTTTTAGTAAAGCTAAAGTAAAAAGTAGACATGAAATATTTGAATGTCTTGAAGTAAAATGACACTTAGATAAAACTTATAATAAATGCACTTAGGTTTGGCCTTTTTGTTCAAGTTTGATCTATAAATTAGTTTGAAGCGTTGGTACATTTGTCTGATGCTGGGATGTCTACATGACTGATTCAACAGCTTTCACAATTTTATAAACTGAACTAAAACTAGTTTTTCAATTAAAAAAAAACTTAAACAAGAAATCTGGAAACTAACTGAATCCAATCCAATTTCCAAATTTATTTGTAAAGCACTTTAAAATACCCAGCACATGACCAAAGTGCTGTACAGAAAATAAGTTAAAAACAATAGAATAACAGAAAAGAGCAAAAATAAATAAATAAAACATATAATACATAAAAATTAAAACAGTCCTATATTAAAAAAGAAAACAAGATAAAACAGCATAGAATCAACTAAAAACAACTAAAACAAAACTAAAAAATAAAAACCAACATCTCACGTGGTGTCAAAGGCCAGGGTAAAGTGGAGGGCGGGATTTCAGGAGTGACTTAAAAACAGGTAAGCACGCTCTCTTCTAAGTTTACGCCCAGTCCTGGGTACATTCAGGAGCAGCTGATCAGCTGACCTGAGAGAGTGGGTGGGTGTATAAGGCTGTAGCAGCTCAGAGAGATAAGATGGGGCTAGGCCATGGAGAGCTTTAAAAGCAAATAAAAGAATTTTAAAATGAATCCTAAAAGAAATGAGCAGCCAGTGAAGTGAAGCTAAAATAGGGGAATTGAGCTCAAACTTTAGAGTGCCAGTTAAAAGACGAGCTGTGGCATTTTGCGCCCTCTGTAGATGGGGAATATATGATGCGCTGAGCCCTATATAAAGTGCATTACAGTAATCCAGCCGAGTGGTTAGGTTTAACTGAAGTTAAACCAAAGTGAAAAAAACATTTTTTTAAATAAAAATTAATAAACTGAACTACTAATAAACTTATGACCCAGTATTGTAGGCCTCTTTTTGTTAAAAGGGAGATTTTCCTTCCAATCATCACCACATGCTTACTCACAGGGGATCTTTTCAATATTGTAGGCTCTTTACAACAGAAAATAAAGTACATTGAAATGTGTGTTGCTGTGAATTGGTGCTATATAAATAAAGCTCAGATGAACTGAATTACCTGAACAGCAATCGGCATTAGTTTATCATCAGGTCTGTGGTGTAGTATTTGTGGAACAAGTACTGCTTCTTGTAATTGGTGGTGTGCTTTAGTCACACAGGAATGTGCTCCCTTTCTGTCTGGAAGTTCAGAATATTGCAACAGTGTAGATACAACATTGGCTCAGTGAATGTGTACGTTATTGCTAAGATCAAGTACTTGATACAAGAAAATGTTCTTTCTACTTTTTTAAAAGTGTGAGACAATCGCTTTCATTTAATCTGCCAGGCTGCAGAATTCAAACATTGCAGAGTATTTTATGTATATATAATGTCTTTAATTATAATTAATTAACCCTAACCCAGCCAACAATTATTCTAATGTTTCATTTTAACCTTAAGTATACATAATATTAGCAGATTCAGCTGTAGCTGGAGGGCATTTGCATGTCAGTTTCAGGGGCCATAAAGCTAAAATGTGTGCATGCTCTGAGCTCTCTTCCTGTTGCTGCTTAAGCTCCTGCTGTACCTGACTGAACCTGCCTAGATGAGTGATGTCTTCAAAGAGTCTCAGAGCAAAAAAGAAAAAAAGGTTCTTGTAAATATGGTATACTTGGAACTTGCATTAACCTCCTTTTTACAATGCTCCAGGAGGGGTAAAAAGGAGGCCACATGATTGAATTGCATGTATGACCCAGCTCATTCTCTCTATCAGTTGGACTTATCACAGAGCTTTGAAATTTATAACTCACAGTAAACCTTTAAAACACTGCTGTACTTTTTATTCTCTAGCTAGAACTACACAGGATGGTTCACTGGTATTTTATCTATAATATGGTTTACTCACCTCTTATCAGATTACATGTTTAGTCATAGTCTGTGGTCCCAAGACTTCATGACATTCATTGTCAACAGTTCATGCAGAGTTTAGAAAGAGGCCTTTCCCTGTACCCTGCAGAAGGATTTACAGCTCTCTTAACTGATTTTTGTAAACATTATGCAGTTTTCATTATTTTACTCTTTCCATTTTATCGCTGTAATTATGCTAAAACATCTCTCCTGTAAATGAAACACCGAGTCTTAAGTGTCACGGCTGCGGCAGTTGTGCGGGGTTGAAGGGAAAAGGGTCCAAAAGCAGGTACTGATGTAGATGCGATGAGTGAGCTTTATTTATATGAGGTGATAATACAGACAGAGGTGGCGAGAATAGAAACTAAGATAAGTCTAAACTAGGAAAACTAAACAAACTTAAAACCATGACTCGCAGAATGATATGCAGGATAACACACAGGATGACACGTGGAGGTAAAACAGAGTGGAACATGGGAAGATGCACGGAGGTAACACAACACTGGGTCACTCCCAGGACCTTGACAGAAACCCGGGTGGGCGGCCAAGGACTTGAAACAAAATCAGAGCTCACAAAAACAGTTCAAACACTGTTCAGTGGGTCGGCCTGGGGGCTGATGGCTCAATAGCTCATAACAGAGCAGGTCTGGAGGCCAGCCGTGCAGAAGGCAGCGGTGGTGAAGGCCATTACCTGTATACTTTTTTTTTTTTTTTTAAATTCAGCAATTTAGACTGGTGGTGGTGTAACATTTTGGGCCCAACTTAGTACCAACTGAGCTTTGTAGCCACAAGTTACTTGAATATTGTTTCTGGCTTGTCGTTTCCTTTACAACTGCAGTGCACCCATTTTTTGATGGCTGCCTTCAGCAGATACAACAAAGAGGTTTTTTTTTAATATGACTGTTACGTCCTCCCCGAAAGGGTCTAGGCATGCGAGTGAGGGGACCAGTAACAAATGGGTCCGGAAACAGAACAAAAAGGAAAACAGACAGAGTTGTTCTATAATAATATAGTTTTATTACAAATGACGTTAACTTAAAGAGCCGGCAACGCCGTTTTACCAATAATGCCAAAGAAACAAAGGAAACACTCGCAGCAACAAAAGAAAAAGCTATCAAACAAATAAGGGAGGCACTTCCCACTTTATATCTTACTTCTCACCACGGGGAGACACTTCCAGGGCCCACAAGCCCATCTACTCTCAAGGAGGCTGTCTGTCCAAAACCTAGCAGAAAAATGCGTCGAGCCACAGAGGGGAAAAACCACCTTTGCTCATCCCCAGCTTATATAACCTCAGATGTGATTGCTGACTGGATTCAGGTGGCAAACGAGGCTAATCAAGAGCAGCTGTGTCCTGGGGAGAGAGGAGAGTGAGAGAGACATAGGGGGTAGGAGTGGCAAGAGAGGAGGAGGCGGAGAGAGCGGGCAAACACCCCACCCACAGCCTCACAGGATGTAACATTACCCCCCCCCTTACATTCAAGCTCTACCAAAACAACAACAACACCTTATTGTGAGCTGCGTGACAGTGCATCAGCTACTATATTGTCAGTACCTTTTTTGTGTTTGATCACCAGATTATAATCCTGGGCCAGCAGTGCCTAGTGCATCAGTCACTGGTTGTGGCTGTACATCCGGTTCAGAAAAACGAGGGGATTGTGATCTGTGAACACGGTCACCGGGGAAGAGCTGGAGCCCACATACACTGCGAAATGCTGCAGAGCCAGAAGCAGAGCTAAGGCTTCCTTCTCTATGGTAGAGTAGTTCAGATGATGGCGTTTGAACTTCGCAGAGAAATAACAGACCGAATGGCACACACCCTCCTCATCATCCTGCAGTAGAACAGCCCCGGCTCCGGTGGCACTGGCATCGACCTCTAGCTTAAAGGGTCGACAGAAGTTAGGAGCTGCCAAGACAGGGGTGCTGCACAGGAGGGATTTTGCCGAGTCAAAGGCATGCTGGCACTCAGCTGACCATTCAAAAGGCACCTTTGGGCTACACAGTTTGGTTAGCGGAGTCATGACCACAGAAAAGTTCTTACAGAAACACCGGTAATATCCGGTCATACCTAGGAACCGCCTTAGTTCCCGTCTGGTGGTTGGAATCGGGTAGTCCAGGATTGCAGCAATCTTCGCCTCCACCGGGTGGACTTGTCCAAACCCCACCTGCTTACCTAGGTAAGTGACTGTTGCCTTAACAAACTCACATTTAGCGAGATTGAGGGTCAACAAGGCCTCGGCTAGCCGCTGAAACACTGTCCTCAGGAGGGACATATGATCTGCCCACGTGTCTGTGTATAGCACTACATCATCTAGATACACATTGCACTCGGGCACATCTCCCAACACCAACTGCATCAAACATTGAAAGGTAACTGGGGCATTTTTCATGCCAAAGGCCATTACTGTGTATTGCATGAAGTGGTCAGGGGTGACAAATGCAGAAATATCTGAAGCTCTGGAAGTGAGAGGCACTTGCCAGTAGCCTTTAAGGAGATCGAGTTTGGTAATGAATTTGGCAGGGCCTATGCTGTCGATGCAGTCTTCCATACGAGGAAGCGGAAACGAGTCAGAGACCGTTACAGCATTTACCTTCCGATAATCTGTGCAGAAACGGGGTGTGCCATCAGACTTAGGTGTCAGTAGACATGGGGAGCTCCAGGGGCTACAACTAGGTTGTGCCAAGCCGTTTTCTACTAAGTACTCAACTTCCTTTTTCATCATTTCACCTTTGGCGACGGGGCAGCGGTATGCATGCTGCTTGATTGGGGCTGCGCCACCAACATCAATGTCATGCTCACAAACATTGGTACGGGAGGGTACGTCACTAAAGAGAGACGGGTAGGAGTGCAACAAGTCAAGTACATCTTTACACTGGGACGGAGGAAGATGAGACAGGTGGGCCTCGGCCTTAGCTAAAAAAACAGAATTTGACAACCGCCCACATTGCTGTCCCTCAGAAAGGGTACCCAGATCATCATCACCCTTAACTTCTACACTTAGCAGGGTAACAGGGACTGAACCGGGGACAGCCGTCCCAGCGGTGTCTGATGGTTCTGTCATGCTGGTGTCTCTGGTATGGTATGGTTTCAGCATGTTAACATGGCATAGGCGAGTCTTCCTTCTGCGTTCTGGGGCGTTGAGAATATAGTTGGTGTCAGACACTTTTTTCACTATCACTGAGAAACGAGCCATGAGGGCAGAATTAGGCACGGGCAGCAACACAAGAACTTTGTCCCCAGGCTGAAAATGTCTTTCCACTGCTTTTTGATCAAATCGTCTCTTCATGTTTGCCTGGAATACACAGAGAGCCTCTTTTGCTAACAAAGTAGCCCGTTGCCACCTGTCCTTACATGTTTTCACAAACTCCACCACATTAGTTTTAGGCAGACAACCACTGAGAAAACTCTCCTTCAGCACTTTTAGTGGACCCCGCACATCATGTCCAAACACCAGGGTAGCTGGGCTGAACCCCAAAGACTCCTGCTTCGCATCACGTATAGTGAACAATACAAAAGGGACCCCTTCATCCCAGCTTTTTCCCGTGTCATGGCAATACTTATTCAACATTGCCTTGAGAGTTTGATGCCACCGCTCAAGTGCACCTTGTGACCCTGGGTGATAAGCACTAGACACAGAATGAGAAACTCCAAAGGACTGTAAAGTCAGTTTAAAATCCCTGGACAAGAAATTGGTACCCTGATCCGTCTCCACAGTTTTCGGGAGGCCAAAGGTGGTAAAGAATTTGACTAATGCTTTGGTAATGCTTGCTGTGGTGATTCTCCGCAGTGGAATTGCTTCGGGGAATCGAGTGGACACACACATTATAGTTAATAAGAACTGATTCCCTGCCCGCGTCTTTGGTAAGGGGCCAACACAGTCTACCATATGCTCAAATGGTTCACCGACAGCAGGGATAGGACGTAGAGGGGCGGGGGGCACTATCTGGTTCGGTTTACCCACAAGCTGGCAAGTGTGACAGGTGTTACAAAACTGCACTACATCTGCTTTCATTGCCGGCCAAAAGAAATGCTGCAGTATACGGTCATACGTTTTGGTGACACCCAAATGACCTGACCATGAATGATCATGTGCTAACTGTAGCACATGCCGCCACAGACTTGTACCACTATCTGCCACACTGTACTCCAGTCTTCTCCAGGCCTTGGGGTCCACTTGCGCATCAATAAACCTTCCCAAATGAAAAATGTCTGCTTCTTGCTCCCCTCACCACCATTATCCTGAGCTGCAGCGGTAAAACACTTAACTAATGAAGGGTCCTCTTTCTGAGCCTTCACAAGTGCTTCCTGGGTGAGCAGAAAAGGAGCTTCAGACTCAGGAGCTGGCTCAACCACACTTTGAGGCGACTCTAAGGCTCCATTATCTCCCTCATCAGTACAGGGCATCACATCCTTCTCTAGAATAGAGCCAATCACTGATCCAGACAAATCAACCCCCCCACCTTGCTGCTGGGCACGTGACCGAGTCAGAACGCTCACCGGGAACACATCCGGGTGCTGCTGACTGAGGGCATCGAACACAGGTTCTATAACAGGATTGTTGGTCACCAAAGGGGTAGGATAAACTTTCCCACCCGCACACACTCCCACAGCCTCACAGGATGTAACAATGACAATGACTTCACAGTATGAAAATGGTCACAGTTATCAGATTTAGCTGTGATGAATGGTGAAAGATTGAGAACCCAAATGTAGGACAGGGTAGATGAAGGTTGAACTTAAAGTTAATCATTTTTTCCAGGAAAAGAGCCGACGGTCCAGACACTGGTTGCCAAAATAAAACAGGAAGGAGAAAATCAGTGGTGGGGACTTGACCCATAAATGTAGGAAAAAAATATAATATACAAGACTAAGGACTGAGAACAGAACTAACGCACTAAGTTAGCACTAAGGGAACATGAATATAAAGCCAAGAAAAACCAAGAATCAGAAATTTACTCGATATTTACTAAGAAAAGTCCAAAAAACTCAACATCGCTGAATAACATACCAAGAACCATAACAATTGTCACCAGTGAATGTGGGAGTGAATGTGAGAGTGAATGTGAGTGCGAATGGTTGTCTGTCTCTGTGTGTTAGCCCTGCGACAGACTGGCAACCCGTGCAGGGTGTACCCTGCCTCTCGCCCTTTGACAGCTGGGATAGGCTCCAGCGCCAAAAAAGGATATGCGGAAGCAAATGGATGGATGGTGTTAAATGATGCTCTGTATATGCAAAGTCATATTATAGTAATGAGAGCTGACAAGATACCATACAACCCCCCCCCCCAAAAAAATAGAAAATGATTTCTACAAAGGAAACCAGAAGTGTAGGATGGCCAACAGCCACTGTAGAGTAGGAAAAGGTTAACACAGATTTATTTACAGGATGTGAGAAATGAGTAAGAAAAAACTGTGTCTGTAATGCTATGAATTCAATCTGTGGGCATACACACACACACACACACACACACACTGTCACATAAACTCGAAGGAAATCCAAATACAGTGAGAGGTCTTCACAGAAACAGAGCTTAGCTCCCAAAAATAAACTAAGGGCCAGAGGGCAGAGCACAATCGAATGATGGCTGAGTATTTACTTTAGCCTTAAGAAGCAGCTTGATAACCAGATGAGGAACAGGTGAGGTTAATGAGTTGAGCTTTGGCAGGTGAGCATTTTACAGGGAGACAGACAAACACAGATTGATCAACTCTGAGGTAAACAGACCATGCCCTCAAACATACACATGCATTCAAGACAGAAGAGAGACATATTTCTTAAATTAAATAAGTGTCTATATGCGAGAAATGCAGCGGGGGGTTTTTAGCTAAAAAAATTAAAATAAAAACAAAATTTGGTAAATGTTTTCAAACTCTGGCTCAGAGGTTGACACTTCTTTAAGACAGACTTTAACAAAAATCAATCACTAAAAAGGGTCATGATTTGTTCACAATAATATCAGTTTTCTTTGACGTGTTTTTGAAAGGATGGGACACTTTGGGACATTGATTTTCAAAGGTTTTAAGATTCTACTCTACAACAGATCACAGCAGATGGATAAAATTCACAAATCAGCATACAATAATTAGAAGCATTAAGTTCTATTTCAGCTATTTCATCAGTAGAAGTCCGAACTTTCTTTGGCTGCTTTTATTTGAGGAGGGAGCTGAATTTTATCTCACAGCTGAGTCTTCTAATATTCAAATGGCCACGCTGTTTTCTACCTGTGCTGGATCCATGTAGGTGTATGGCACTTCTAAACGCTTGTTTCTGGCTCTGATGACTAAACTCAAATCTTCAAGCTCCATCTGAAAATCCTTTAATATCTTGCGGGGAATCTCCTCAGTAAAATGGTCCTCTGGGTACTGGCCAAGGGGAACCTGATGAGAACAATGATACATTCACAAAACTTGAATTTAAACATAATTCCTGTCATTCTTAATGAAACCTTTGCTGCTTACAAAGTCACTGGACTGCTTGCTGAGCAGCCACATGGTGGCCATGCCCTGAACTGTTACATTGACGTCAGGGAAGGTGGCCAACATCGTGGCCTCGCTTGTCGTCCCCTTTGTGGTCGGTGGCGGGAGTTGCAGCGAGATGGGAGTGTTGGGCATCCAGCCACCATAGTCATACTGCATTTAATCAATAAGTAAACGATAACTGATTAAAAAGTGCAATAATCGTGGTGTTTCATCTATCAGAAGATCATGGCTTCATAATGCAGACCTTTCAACCGTTGAAAACACATTTGATGCATCATGAAATGAAAAACTAACACAGTAGAGCCAGGACTGTTTAGCAGCTAGACTCGTATATCAGACAAGAATGGGACACTCCTCTCTAAGATCTCCTCAGTTCCCAGATGTTTATGGACTGTTGGTAAAAGAAGAGGGGATGCTACAATGTGTCAGAATTGTACACAAAGCCCTGTCCTAGCTTTTTTAATATATTTTTCTGCCATCAGATACAAAATAAGACATTATTTTTCAGAGTACATTTTCTCAGTTTAAACATTTAATATGTTTACTATGTTCTATTATAAATACATCTACAAATTAATGAATGATTCTGTTTTTATTTACATTTTAAATATTTCAATCAGAATTAGGTTTATATACCTGTCCACTGTTCACAGCTGCATGCTGGGCTGAGCAGGCGAAGATCACCATGGTGACAAACTTCACCAACTCAGTCAGACGGGTAAATCTCTGAGGAATTCCTGTTAAACACAGAAAAATAACTGCGTTACTTAAATATATTTAGGCGAACAAACAAAAGTTAGACTTTTTTTTTGCAGTATAATCATAAATGGATAAATCACCATTATCATTATCATCATCATCGTAAATATTGAAATATTGTTTAAAGTCCACCTGTTTCTGCTTGAGAAAGGAACCCGTGTTCAAAAATGTCCAAAATCCACTTCTGAAGTTCAGAGTCCTCCTGGACCTCACTGTCACTCTTATAGTAGTAGCTGAGCATTCCCTGAACAAACCTTTGAGAAATGGGAATACACTGAGTAAAATATATTTTCAATATAGATCTGTATAAAAACTGTATGCTCCAGTTTTTTTTTAATTTTGCTTTTTTTCTTTGGCCTAGCCTCTTTGCTTTCATAGCAACACACCAAGTGTATATACTTCAACTTAGTGGTGGTAGGTACGTATTTGACACACAAAAATAAAAACTGAAGTTTGTACTTAATATACTAATCTCTCATCTGAGTGTCTATGGTAACCAGTGAGGAAAGGACTTTGAAACCTGTGATAACAGTGATTGGCACACAAAGCGAGATATTGTAAGTTTAAACATAAACCATTAAAAGAAAGGAGCTTGTCAATCTTTTCCCCCAATTGGCTCGTGATACTCTTGCAAAAGAGATTCCAGCTGTGATTTGTTTGACTTCTTGGCAAATAAAGTTTAAAAAACATTAAGTTGGACTAACTAAAGAAACTGATGCAAGGAAAATGTTGGCAAAAGATCAGAAGAAGGGGTGCAATGCAAGTGAAGATCTTACATTTAAAAATTAATAACAGCTTTTACAATATAAGAAAAAGGTCTAATTAAAAGATTTAACTCTTATTTTCCTGTAAACTGTATTTTTCATAATGGAATATTGGATTGAACTAAACTGAATTGAGGTGCATCAATCATATCACTGATATTTATGGCCTTTTTCTGTTGAGTACAGAACATAACATTCCAGTGATTTTATTGGAAGTGACACATTTGAAGTGATTTTAATGAGTATGAAACCGATCAACTAGTCATCATAATGATATATGAAATAAATTACTTCACCAAAGAAGAACAAAAAGCTGACAGATGTAGAAATCTGATATAAATGTGTATATATGTATACACCAATATAAGTCTATTGACATAAATATTTATATATATATATTTTATATATATAACTAAAACTAAACCAAAATAGGTATGCAAAACATTTTGGTGAACTCACATAGAATAAAAATGAAAGAAAAAAATCTATTTAGGCTTAGTATTTGTCTGTTGTTGATCTGATTTGATGAATACAATAGTTTGAGAAGGCACTGGTGCATTTTGGTGCATTGATGCTGGGATGCTTACATTACTGTGATTCAGCTGCTTTCAATACTGAAATAAAAATCTAAAACTAGTACTTCAACAAAATAAACTGAAAGGAGCAATTTGGAAACAAAAAGAAGTTACACCAAACTGAAAAGAAATTTTTAAATTAAAGTAACTAAAATAAAAATAATATGTAAAATTTTGACCCAGTATCATAGGTAAAGTAACAGATGCATTTGCATTATTTACAAACTTTGAATTGCAGCAGCTTGATGGAAAAAGAAAAATATATTAATGGTACCTGTGGATGATATCCCAAACCTTTAGGCCATCATCCCTGTAGAAGAAGTTTGGCACAGCCTCTAGGCCACGTTCAGCAATGTCATCTGGCATACAGAGGGAGCTGTAGGTTAATGAGGACACTGACCTCTGCAGGATTGTAAACATGCCCTCGCCACCTGACCCTGCAAACTACACAATAAGCAGCTCCTGGTTAGAGACAAATGTTAAACATGAAATAAAAAAAACAAACCATTCTTTAAGGAAAGGTCTAGTGAGTGTGCTGTTCTTTGCATACCTGAGTGAAAGCGCCAGTGTCAGAAATTAGAAGGCGTCGAGCTAAGAAGTTGATCTGCAGAGTGTAGCGTGTGTGAGGTTTGAGGAGCTGAGGGAAAACGGGAGCTCTGTTAGTGACATGATTGGGGCAACACTTTAGTATTTATTGTTGCACAATCAATGGTCCTTTGTGGACACATTGATAAGAGAGTCATATGCTTTCAACATTATTTAAATTCAAATTTAAATTCAAATTTTATTCATCACACACATAATCATACACATTATGACATGTAGTGAAATACTTATTGGTGTGCAATGCCCAACCATTAAACTACAATAAAGAAATTTACCAAATTTACATTTAGAAATTTACAGTTAAATAAAGAATGTTTAAATAACAATTTAAGAAAGAAATTATAAGAAGAGTTCAAGTAAACAGTGCGTGCGGTGACATGATTTATGAGAGAGATGAGTTTCAGCAAACGTCAGTTACCTTGTACAGAGGATGCACCATGGGCACGTTGCGCAGCAGTGACACTGCAAAAACCTCAGCCAGCACATGTGTGCGCAGCAGGTGAGCGTTGAGCTGATGGTGATTGAAATCTGCACTTCTCACAAAAGTCTTGGCGATCAACCAGTCGTATTCAGAATCAGTAGGAAGAAAGATTGGATTGTCATCTGACGGATTCTGCTTCAGCTACAGAAGGACAGGGCGAAGTAGGCCATATTAGCGTGTTTTGAGTTGTATTATCTCTGTCTGCTACATAAATATGACACCTACTGCTTGGCTGTTGTGACTTTTGGGGCTTATAAATGAAACCTAGTTGATATATTCATATGTCAGACTCTGGTCTCAACAATGTGGGTTAAACTTTTCCACAAGGTTATGGCTCAGGAAGGGGAAAAAATTAGGTTGCACAGTCGTGTTAGTGTAATCGTATGAGTGTTTTTAGTAATGCAGCAATGTTACACGTTAATGTTATAATTATGTAATTATTTGAATTACAAAAGTTATTAAGGCAGAAAGAACAAAAACATCAAATGAACGTGTGTTTTTAATTCCCCCTGCACTCATGCTACAATTTCACTCCCTGTGTGGGAGGAGGAAAATGGTGGAGCGGTACAGCGACACAGCTTTTGAGGAGTGGAGATATGGACATTAGGTATTTTTTTGCACAAAAGTGAAGAGCGCAATGGTAAAGTGGAGACTATATCCGGGACAGAAACAACCGTGTTATACTACTAACACAACTTCAGTTTTTTGCAAGCATATGCACAAACATCATGCTAACGTTAAGCTAGCCAGAAGCACAGAGTGATATTAAAGATGAGTGCATGCAGAACCCAGCCAAGCAGACAGAGCCTGATCATCAACAGGTAACAACACCAGTGATGAGCAGTCAGTCTGGCCTGTGTTTTCTACATATTTATGTTTCTAAAGTAGAATCCCTGTGGTGATAGCTTCAAAGTGTCTTTGTGCTGGTTTTCATCTTTGCATTGTGCTGTTGGCTTTGTGTTCATACATAAATACTAAGAGAAACATTGTAAGATTGGTATTTGTGTTGGTGTGTGGGACTGCAGCCTATAGATTTTTGTACAGTAGTGAGAATCAAGTAATGTACTGCATTACTTTTCTTAAAAGTTCTTACTTTTTTTGAGTAGCCACCCCAACACTGGTCCAGATATGGTACTAGGTCTGGTACATTAGCTGCTACCAATTTCTTGACACATTAAAAAGGTGGATTATCTCTGTTGTTGAGTTATAGCCACCTTAAATCAATACTTTTACTTAAAGCTTGTCTGAATTACCTGAATGGCAATCGGCATTAGCTTATCATCAGGAGCTTTGTGGAGCAGGACAAGAGGAGCCATCAAGTACTGCTTCTTCCCATTGATGGTGTTTGTTTTCACCCCATCCAGACGCTTGTAGTCACACAGGAATATGTTCCCTTTCTGTTTAAAAGTTTAGGATATTGCATCAGTGTGGATATAACATTTAGTCAGTGACTGTACAAGTACAGTTATTTGACAAAACATCAAGTCTGTCATGGTCCTGAGTCCGTGGACTCAGTGATTTTGTGTTTGGTGTATTTATGCTTACTATTATTATTATTTTCATTATTATTTGTGGACTGTTTTGGGATGGTTTGTGTTTTGGGGTTTTTGGATACTGGGTTTCTGGGTTGGTGCTCCCTCTGTTGGTTCCTGGTGTTAGTGTTCCCCTGTCTCGTCAGGTTAATCAGGTCCAGCTGTGTCTCCCACCTGTGTGTGATTTCCCAGTGTCCCTCTGTGTATTTATAGTGTGTGTCTGCCTGTGTTCCTCATCGCGTCGTCTGTGTTCATTCCCATTTCTCTGCATTACTCTGTGATCTCCGTGAATCCACTGCGTGCTCTCCCTGCTGTCCTCCCTTCATGTTCAGGTTTGCCGTACTATAGTTTAGTTTCTCCCAGTTTAGTTTATCCTAAGTTCTGTTTTGCCATCTCCTCTTTGTGTTCTGCCATTCATAATAAACCACCCTCGCATCTCAGTAAGTGCTGCATTCGAGTCCTCCTTCCTACACATCACACGGCTGCTGCCCCAGCTGTGACAGTGTCAATCTAAGTCAAGTGGCTTTATTGTCATTTCAGCCACGTGCAGTGGTACAGTACACAGTAAAACGAGATAACGTTCTTTCAAGACCATGGTGCTACATAAAACATATAACAGACAATCAACACAGGACTACATAAAGTATAAGTTAGCAAAAATTGCCAAAAACCCCCAAAACACAACAAAAAAAGAGCAGACACAAGACAGTGCAGTAGACAAGTGCAACAATGACAGTGGGTTGGGGAAAAACGTGCATTTATTATAAAGAATTCAGATGATCACCTTCATTTCATCTGCCAGGCTGCACTGGCCATGGGGAAAGACCATGTCATTAGTGACAGGGAAGTTACTGGGCAGGGTTGTACAACACTGGATCAAAATGGGGTTGACACCATTTAGAAACTGGTAGCCAAAGAATGCATCCTCTTTCCAGTGTTCCTGAACATATTCTGTGAAAAACCCCCAAAAACATTTACCTTCATGATTTACAGTTCATCATTCAGTAAAATCTACCTGGTATACTGGTATAGGGACAATTTTAGGGTAACAGTTAAGTACACATTATTATGATACGATGTTAGTACAGTACCTGATATTTCAGTCTTTTTGCAGCAAAACACTCGATTGATGCTGTCAATATTATCCCACTTCTTCTTACAGTTATCCAGTCCCTTCAGCTTCAGCTCAGTCAGTCTGTAACACATTCATCTTACTTCAGTAGATACTTAATATACTTTTGACAAGTAAAGAGAAAAATATATATAACAGATGTTCACCCTGTGGAAGCAGTGTAGAGAAACTCTGTAGTTTTGGTGAAGGAGAACTGAACCTCATATGGCAGTGACGATGGGTTTTCTGCCTTCATGGAGTGAGGTATTCCCTCTGCATATGCATCCCAGCTGAGGAAACAAAGAAACAGCAGAGTGATGAGGAAGTTAATTACAGTATGAGATGATATACTTTCTCTCTGCAACATATGCAATAGTTTAATTTCTTTTCATTAATCCCAGCAGACAAAGAATATGCTGTAATGCTTCATTTTAAGGTTAAATATCATTAGTATTAGGATATTCAGCTATAACTGGAGAGCATTTGTATTCCAGTTTCAGGAGCTGTAAAGCTAAAACGTGTATAAGCTCTGAATTCTCACCGATAGTCTTCCTCTCGCTGCTGAATCTCCTGCTGCCGACTGTACCTGCCAAAATGATGGTTGTCTTCAAAGATTCTCAGAGCTAAATAAGAAAAAAAAATTTCAAGTTGTTCTTGTAAATATGGTATATACTGTATTAGGAAATTGCTTCAGCCTCATTACAAACTTTGTTTTACATCTTCAGTGGTTTGAACAAGATTTAAGATGAGCACATTTCCCAAACCTTTTCCATCCCTGAAGCGGTGCACCTTGCTATCGGTGATCCAGCGGTAGATGGGAAAGCTGTAGATGTCTCCTTCAGGGGATTTCACTTCCACCTTGGCACAAAACCAAGCGTCCTCCAGGAACAGTGGGAGAGACTTTTTGTCTAACTCTATCAGCACAAGATTTCCAAGGGAAGTGGGGCAGAACACCTTAAACTTTGATACCTAAAGAAATGACATAGCAGTTTGTGCTGAGCTGTAACACTCCAGCAAACAATTCCTCTTATAATTTACTGTGGTCCATGAAGTGAACTGTTTACTTCGACCATCTTCATGGTGATAGATGAACTTATAGCTGTTGTTGTAAGTGATCCCCTTATTGTAAGATAAACGATTTCGTTTGTGTATCATCTCATACAGGAAACCTGAGAAACGTTTAATCATGGAGGTGCATATTTCAGACTTACGGCTCCTCTGACAAAGGATGAAGCCCCTTTCAAGCCCACGAGCCACTTGCGATCACTCTCCCCATCTGTGCCCACCAGCTTAATGAAGACATTGTTAAGAGTAGTGGAATTAAGGCAATCACCAGTGAATACAGTCACTTTATACCGCACCATTTTTCCTCTTGAATGTGGTCAAATCCTGGTGGGGGGAGAATTAAAATTATTCTTAGCACTGATTTGGAAATGTAAACATTCAAAATTATTGCATCAAAGTGAAAAGGACAATGTAAAAAATGATTTTAACTCATTATGCTAAATGACCCATAATTTCTGACTGAAATCCTGTGAAAAGATCTCTTACCTTGAGATGAAGAAGTTAGGTTAGAGAAACTACTCTGTCAGAAGTTGCCCCCACAATTTTTCTTTTTATTCACACAAATTAGTGGGAGTGTCCAGTCAGTTGCATCAATGCTAGATAAATTTGTGCAAATAATGACGCCTATCTCATTCAGGATAAATCAGATACTGAAAACTGTTGTGTTTTTTTAGGCCAGTCACTTCTGTTTTTGTCCTCCAGTTTCCTGAAGGGTTTTTGAGAAACTAAAGAAATTTGTTTTGTAAGTTGTCTGTTAAATGGAGACAACACTGGTTCATCTGTTGAGTTAGGTGCCTTTTTCAGTTTTAAGTGGCTTAACAAACAAAAAAAATTCTTCTGAAATTTATCAGGTACAAGGATTGCACTGAAAATGAGTGGAAAACCAGCCAATAGCGAAAGAAAACCTTTAAAATGACCTTAAGAATGCATAGAGAACTATTGCTCATCACTTAAAAACATTAGAAGTCTTGCTGTTTGGTTGCAAAATATAAATAAATAAGGGGTGGCTCAAGGCTTTTGCACAGCACTGGTCAAATGAACATAGAAAAATATTAAGAAAATTCATTGATAAGTAACTGCAAAACTGCTGTGGGAGTTTTTTTTATTGTTTCACACACAAACACAGTGATCACAGTCAGCTGAATTATTAGTGTAATCTACTACACTACGTACAGTAGCAGCTGCTCTAAAACAGCAAGTTTTGATAAAGGCTGGTTTAGGGCGCCGCACATTTTTCAGTCTGTGTAATGCACTTTTACATGGGATCATTACCTTGTTAATCAGTTATTCTTGTTTGATAAGCCAGAACAATAACCAAATAATGGCTCTGTGAGCATGATCATGAAACCAAAATGAGTAAAAAAAAGAAAAAAAAAGATTATTTCAATACAGTTAGTCATTTTGCAACAGTTAACAATTAGATTATGTAAAAAAGTCTAAATGCAATGGTGATGTTTGTTCACAGATTTCCTTTTTTACTTCAGTGTCAGCTCAAAGTACTATTTACAATCTTTTCATTTTCCCTTTATTTTAAAGTCAAGCTAAGGCAGAGGCTCAGATCTGTGGGGAAGGGACAGTCAGGAGCCCGGTGGGCTTCAGCTTGTTGATCCCTCCGTCCAGGATACAAACACGTGGAAAACTCATCTTCACTAGATGTGCAGCAAACTGCAGAAAAAAAAGAGAAAGTTCCCATCAAAAACTGTGAATACTAAACACTTCAGATTTATTGGTTTTGTCCAACCTTTTCTGTCTGCTGTATTACTAATATTTAGGACTTTAGTAGTTCTAGTTTCTCTGTAGTTATAAAAGGCACATCCACCACTGTAAGATACTCCAATGTAAAATTGGTTTACCAACATCTCTGAGACAAGCTCAGCATAAACTTACACATCAGACTGCGGGATTACGCCTTAACATAAAAATGCACTAATTCAGTACATTTTTAAGTTAGGCAGTTAGAATTAAACATTTTGTTTTCTCTGTGACTTCTCATTGAACCCCTGTTGTGCAAGTTAGATGGTGACACCAAGGAGGGGAAAATGATTGCAAAACCTCTTCCTCTGCTACTCATGCAATTATAAAAAAAACCCCCTGATACCCGCTGAACTGGGGTTGACCTTATTCTAACCAAATTATTAACCACAGTAAAATGGTAAAGAAATTAAATTTTGATCATTTTATTTCATGACCTAGGTGATTCAAAGGCCTTATGGATTTCTTATGTCTAGGATTGACTGGAGTAGTGTGTCTCTGACATTAAATCCACAAATTCTTCAAAAACAGCTCTTATTAAAACCTCCTAATTAAAATTGTCAGTTGATCCTGTCACATGAATAACTGTCACATCATATATATGATGATAATGACAAAAAAATCATTATGTTTGATACTTGGCTTGAAATGAAAGAACATGATCATCACCACGCAAAACACGACAGGCATAAAGCCACAGTCACATGACTGTATACTGATTATGTGGACCATTAAAAGGTTAAATGCAGCAGCCTCTGTCTGGATGAATTCTTTCCTCTTTGTAACAAAGTTCTGACGCTTCCCTTTAATAAAGAAAATGCAGGATTGTCTTCTCAGTTAACAAGAACTATTTCTTTTTCACTTTCTAACATATGGAAGGGGGACATCTTTTCTAAATTGGGATTTTGCCTGAAGCACTATCCCTGCTGAGTTTATAAATGCCAGCTTGGCTAATTTATTCCAAGAAGAGCACGAAAGGAGAATGTACAATGATCAGTGTAGTTCTCTCTTGTGTTATGCTGAAGTGAGCAAATTTATTTTTGTTCACTGAAATATCAGATGGTGATTTATGTAAAATATAATCTGCTAATGTTCAGAATGTTCCAGTGAACTATTTATTACACTGTACACCAGACCAATAAACTCAGTGTGGCTTTATATAACAGATGGCTGAATTTTACAAGACAGATGCCTGAATTTAAAGATTATTGCCTTCACAAAATATTTAATATCGACAAGACTAAGTATAAATTTTTAGTAGTCAAGAAACAGAAGATTGATTGTTTTATCTTATTAAATATATGCTCAATTAAATGCTTCTATGAATAAAAACAAGTGGTCAAAATGCTTGCATCAGTTCCAGAAAGCAGTTTTTAAAAAACTAAACTGGACCATAATGTTAGCGATGTAGTAGCTCATCTCACTCACAATCCATCACAATTCATAGGTTATTGTAATGTGTGAAGGACAGAAAGAAATTGATAAATGTTGTAAATGGTTACCTTTATTGCACAAACTAATGAGAATTTAGATCCACTTAGAAGTCAAGGAGGGTCGCAAACAGTTAATTTCATCCACCACTAAATCAAAGTTTAAGTTCGGGACTTTTTCTGACTCCTGGTGATAGCCATTTTCAAGGCCATTGAAACCATAAATATAGTTAGTTACTTTTTTTGTTTGTTTTTGTTGCAAGGACAAGACCGTTACTAGTCTATCCCCATTATAACCTAACAGTTATACATAAGGATCTATACACTTTAACCTCAAAATGTCTTAAAAGAATAGTTATAAAACCGCTAACTGATCATCTACAGAGGAATGATTTATTTGAAGGGTTTCAGTCGGGATCCAGAGCTCATCACAGTATAGAAACAGCTTTAGTGAAAGTTACAAATGATCATCTTATAGTCTCTGACAGTGGACTCATCTCTGTGGTTTTTCTACTAGACCTCAGTGCAGCATTCAATACTGTTGACTGTAATATTTTATTACAGCAATTAGAGCATCCTGTAGATATCAAAGGTACTGTGCTGCAGGGGTTTGAATCCATCTATCCATCCATTCTCTTTTGTTTATCTTTATCAGGGTCACGGAGGGCTGGAGCCTATCCCAGCTAGGTTAGGATGAGAGGTGGCGTGCACCTTGGACAGGTTCCGAGTCTGTCACAAGGGCTAATACAGAGGGACAGACCAACCATTTGCAGTCACAACAGTGGTTTGCATATTTGTCACACTTACATGTTTTAGATCATCAAACAAATTGAAATATTAGCCAAAGATAAACAGAGTAAATACAAAATGCAGGTTTTAAATAATGATTGCATTGATTAAGGGAGAAAAGTTATCAAATCCTGGTAAATCGTGAATTACTGTGCTAAGTTCAGTTTCATGAAACACACTCAGGTCTGATTCCTGGCAGACCTATTGATCTAAAGAAACAGCTCAAAAATAAAGTCACTGACATCTGTCAGTCAGGAAATAGTTACAAAGCCATTTCTAAGGCTTTGGGACTCAACTGAACCACAATGAGAGCCATTACACACAAATGGAGAAAATTTGGAAAGGTGAAGCTTCCCAGGAGTGACCGGCTGACTAAAATTACCCCAAGAGCACATCAACAACTCATCCAGGAGGTCACAAAAAACAAAACAAAACAAAACAGAAAAGCGTTAAAGAACCGCAGGCTTCATATGTCTCAGTTAAGGTCAGAGTTCATGATTCAATAATGGCATCCATGGGAGAGTTCAAGGAGAAAAGCACTGCTGACCAAAAAGAACACAAATGCTTTTCTCACATTTGCCAAAAAACATGTTGATGATCCCCAAGACTTTTGGGAAAATACTTTCTGGACTGACGAGACAAAAGCTGAACTTTTTGGATGGTTTGAGTCCTATTACATCTGGTATAAAACTAAAAGAGCATTTCAGAAAAGGAATATCATGCTAACAGTAAAATATGGTGGTGGTAGTGTGACGGTCTGGGGCTGTTTTGCTGGTTCAGGACCTGGAAGACTTGCTGTGGTAAATGGAACCATGAATTCTGCCGTCTACCAAAACATCCTGAAGGAGAATTTCTGGCCAGCTGAAGTGCAGGAGCAGGACAATGATCCAAAAGACAAGAGTAAGTCCACCTTTGAATGGCTTAAGAAAAACTAAATGAAGACTTTGGATTGGCCTAGTCAAAGTTCTGACCTGAATCTGATTGAGATGCTGTGGCATGACCTTAAAAAAGCGGTTCATCCTCAAAAACCCTCCAATGTGCCTGAATTACAACAATTCTGCACTCATCAAGATGAGTGGGCCAAAATTCATCCACAGTGCTTTGAAAGACTCGTTGCCAGTTATCACAAACACTTGATTGTAGTTGTTGCTGCTAAGGGTGGCCCAACCAATTATTAGGTTTCGGGGGCGATCACTTTTTCACACAAGGCCATGTAAGTTTGGATTTGTTTTCCAAACCTTATAATAAACAACTGCATTTTGTGTTTACTTGTCCTATCTTTAAAAAATCTAAAAATCACAAAGGGGGCAAACATTTTTTTTTACACCACTGTAGAGGCTGACCCCACTAATTTCATGTCTACGTAGCATGGGAGGAAACCGGAGTACCCGGAGTGAAGTCACACAAATACAGGGAGGACATGCAACAGTGTTGTAAGGCAATAGTCCTAACCACTGTGCCACTGTACTGCCCCTGTTTGAATCATATCTATCTAAAAGATTCAAATTTGTTCATGTTAATGAAGAATCTTCTTTATACACTAAGGCTAATCATGGAGTTCCACAGGGTTCTGTGCTGGGACCAGTTCTGTTTACATTTTACCTGCTTCCCCTAGGCGGTAGCATTAGAAGGCATAGCATACATTTTCACTGCTATGTAGATCATATCCAACGTTATCTTTCCATAAAGCCAGAGATACACACACAGACATAAAGACCTGGATGACCTCTAATTTCCTGCTTCTAAATTGAGATAAAATAGACATGATTGTACTCCGCCCCCAAAATCTTAGATATATGGTGTTTAACCAGATACTTACTCTGGATGATATTACCTTTGCCTCCAGTAACACTGTGAGGAATCCTGGAGATGTTTTTGACCAAGATCAGACCCCATCTTGTCTTAAAGAACTCATAATAACATATCATACCAATAGAGCTCTTCGTAGTATTGGAGGCAGAGCCTACAGCTTTCAGGCCCATCTTCTGTGGAACCAGCTCCCAACTTGGATTCAGGAGGCAGATGTCCTCTCTGCTTTTAACATGAGGCTTAAGACTTTTCTTTTTGACAAAGCATATAGTTAGGGCTGCATCAGATGACCCTCCTTAGTTACACTGCAATAGACTAAGGAGGGTGCTGGGGCTTCCCATGATGCACTCTGTCTCTTGTCCCTTTGCACTTGCCATGTGTTATTCACCACTCTGCATTTAATTATGAGTTATTATTTATCTCTGGCTCTCTTCCACAGCATGTCTTCTGTCTTGTCTCCCTCCCCTCACCTCAAACCAGTCACGGTAGATGGCCGCCCCTCCATGAGCCTGGTTCTGCTGGAGGTTTCTTTCTGTTAAAAGGGAGTTTTTCCTTCCCACTGTCACCAAGGTGGTTGCTCACAGGGGTCATCTGATTATTGGGGTTTCTCTATATTATTGTAGGCTCTTTACCTTACAATATTAAGTGCCTTGAGGTGACTGTTGTTGTGATTTGGCACTGTACAAATAAAACTGAATTGAATAACCAGAAAAGTCAATAGTGATTTCAGCCCTTGAAACATTATGATTCTGTGTTAATTCATATTTTCTTCATGTAAAAATACTTCAAATACTGAGGTGCTGCACACATATACGTGGATGACTGCTTTCTCACCATAGCTGCACTCTTCATGTTGTGGCTGATGACCACAATGACACGCCCTCTATAGCTCTGGAGGCCTCCTGCGGCAGGACACTGCACCACCTCATTTTCCGGACCAAAAGTCGTGTTGAAGGGAATGTTGATGCTTCCAGAAATGTGGCCTCTGTTGAAGCTGGAGGCAGAGGAGTTAAGGAATAATGCCGAAGAAGCAAGGCCAAAAATGTGTTTGTGTGTAGTGTGTGTGCTTGTGTGTTATTTCATGGGAGTCGCTGTATTACTGAAAAACAGCAGTTACACCAGTACATAACAATATCGCGTAAGTTCAGTGAGTGCTTGTTATAATTCTGATCAGGCTGACTTTTAGCACAATCATATGTAAGACAAACTTTAATGCAGAGGTGTGGAAAATCGAAGAGGATGTGAAGAACAGAGAGGGAGAAAAATGAGAGAAATAAAAAAGGAACGCAATAATAAGGATATAAAAAAAAAAATAAACAGAGGAAAGGTCCCTCAGTGAGAGTCTTTGGCAAAGTGATACTGAACAACCCCAGACTGATATACTGAATAACTTCTTGAAAACCAGAGAACGACCTATTTCTGAGTGCATTAGCTTTGTTGGAATACATTACTATGTTTACCAAATCAAACCATACCAGGACTGTCTAATGCTTAACACACTTCTTTTTGCAACTACAAAAACACACAAAAAGGCTTTGCCAAAGACCATAACAGAGGTGAAAAAGGTTTGCCAAATCCTGTAAAGTGGCCAAATCCCTTTCGACCATATGAGCTGGGCTGTGGAGCCTATCAGTATGCTCCAGAGAAGAAATTTTGTCAGAGAAACTGCCATTTCAAAATCTCTAATCTTCCCACTAATCCTTATTGATTAATGGCTCTTTAACCCTTTAGCCAATCAGCCATTCCACTGATGAGCTGAACCTTTGAGCCTCACTCTTTCTGGTGCTTTGAATTTTCTGTGTCTATTGTACTGTATCCTGTAACAGCAAAATGAATGCCTTCATGCAATTCTGTAATTATATTCAGAGCAAAAAAAACCAAAACAAAACAAAAAAATAGAAAAGAGGGTATTGATTGTGACAAGCTTCATTTTTAATCTACCGGGGATGTTTTATATAGACGACTGCGTGCATTTATGCACATCAAGGCCGTGGATACGGCTGCTGTTCTCCAAAACATCAACTTTTCATGAAAGAAACAACCCAGTTTTCAGCTTTCTTTTTCATTTAGCCCAGTGGGTCTGTAAAATGATTATAGCTTAAGAAGGAAGCGAATTTTCACATAAAATGTGACATACAACATTAACCAGAGTAAACAATCTATTGTGCAAAATACCTAAAATATCTTCTGCTGCTCCCCTTAGGGTACGACACAGCAGATCATCTGCCTCCACGTTACCCTATCCCTTCTAAATTCTTTTGTCAGACTTTTGTCAGACTGTGGTCTTCCTCTTTCCGTGTTGCCTGGCAGCTCAATATTCAACATCCTTTGTCCACTGTATTCACTACCCTCCTCCGTGCAAACCATTCTTCACCCTCTTCATACTTAGCCTCACTTCCTCCTTACTAATCCTCTGCACTTCCTGTGCTTCATCTGTCCTCCTCTCTCTGTAATGTTCTTCATTCATGAGCTCCTTAAAGTAATGTTATCAACACACCTACTTTACTTGTTAACAAATTTCCATCTCTATCCTTAATCATTCTAGCTGCTGCACATCCTTTCAAGAAAAAAAAAAATCAAATCTACTTAAGTAAGAACTTCAGGGAACATCTGAATGTCAGTAGCTCATCCAGCTCACAGTCCATCATAGTTCAGAGGTTATTGCTCCTCAAGGCTGCTAACAAGGCTTTGACTACAATTTAGGTGAAGACTTAATGGATGATCACTGCATGTGAGTTTAACTCAATTATGATCAACAGTATAGCATGAGTAGTGATTGCTGTGAAATGCGGAGTGATGGAGAGATGCCTTGCCATGGCATAAACTCATCAGTCCTTAGGCCAGATGAGCTAATAAAGCGGATATTATCGTGTAGCCAAAAGGCCAGATGAATGCATTTTACTTAAACTAAACTCTGCTGCTTTAATCCCTCGTCACTTCTGGATATGGTGGGAATTTCAGTGGCCCAGCTGAATGTTGCAGAGCCTGGATGAACTGATGGCAACCAAGCTGTTTTAATCTTTTTGTCTGTGGTAGCAAAGCACTGGCACCACATAAAGAGGTAACCAAAATGTCCAAGGCACTGAACAGAGAAAGACCTCATGCATGCACTGAACTGTGGACAAAATGTTTCTTTATGTCACAAATTTAAAGTCTTTTGCATATCATTCATGTAGGAACTGAATCTTACATTTATCAGCATGGCACAGAAAGCAGGTCACTGCTCGAGGTACAGGTATTAAATAATTTGAAATTACACCCTGTGTAAATTCAAAGATGCTGTCACACTGGGCTCTGCCAAACCCTCCGACTCCCCCTCAACATCACATTCTGGGTCAGGCTGAACTCTCATGACTCCTGGATTTGCACTTTCTTTCTTTTCTTCCCCTGTGTATTGTGCTGAGTGTCTTCATCATTGTAGAGAAGCACAGACAGGTGTGATGAAAACCGCCCTTACCAGCTGCACCTTATGTCATCATGCCTTTGAAAATACCTGGCATCTCTGGAACTCTACCAGATTGCAGACCCTGCTAACTCTCAGTGTTTTTACACTTCCAAGACAACCCCATCTCCAGTCGCCCTAGCTTCCTGCACACCCTCACCCATGGCTCTTCAGCTGCCAGTGGGAAGTATTCTCCAATCACCTTGCCACTCTCAGTTGCCAATAAACCAACTTTTGCTTTTAATTTGCATCAACTTATTTGTGGTTATTTTTGAGTTTATTTATTCAGTGTGTGGTGTTAAACAGATGCATGAATCAGAGCTTTTGCAGGAGTCAGCCATGAACTAAAGAACTTGAAATCTGCCTTTACTAGAACCAGTGTGGTATACGTTTGACACTGAATAACAACAGCGGAATATTTACATGTTGAAACTGTTGAAAAACAGCAGTGACTGATTTCCCAGCTGCACAAATATGGTAAGGATACTCTTCTGCAGTGCGGATATCGACTGCAACAATTTTGGGCTTGCCAGTTTTGTTCCTTTTGGAGGACCCGGACAATGACAGCTCACAAAGGTCAATTAAGTCCTCCGCTGAGATCCTGGGAGATACTTCTGCTTTCAGGTCACCCAGTGACAGAGGCTCCCGAGACTATAAGAGGAGATGAGATAAATGTGAGAAAATAGCAGTATATGCGGTCAGAGAATTTATGGAATAATGATTTTGCAAAAGTTATTATAATGAAATAACACAAGAGAAAGAAAAACAATTGTGTCAAGTTGGATATTTATTTAAATTTCACCGAAAAGCTTTCATTAAATAAATCCCCTCTCGATTAGTGCTTAATGTCTTCCTATAAAATGAGCCCAAACTACCATTATGAATTTCCATATAAACTATATTACAGCGCCACAGATGAGCAGCAGTAGTGGCCAGAACCTGGTCCTTTGCCAGTTTCTACCTGAACTGCCAAATAGGTTCATTAAAGCACCCAGCCTGAGGCATGGCTGCAGGAGGGTGAACTCTGCTCTGCAACAGTGACCAAATGTTATACAATTCCCAGAATCCCTGAAATACATTTTAAGTATAAAGTGGGGAAAACTGAGGGTGCCAAGAGTTTTGACCAACTCCTTTAAAAAGACTAACAAACAAAAATATTGTCTTGATGATGAGAGTTCATTTGTAGTCTGCTACTTCTGTTCATTGATATGCAAATTAAACTGAGGAGAAATACTAACCACATTATCTAGGAATTTCAGCACACTGTGCAGGATAAAAAGAGCCAACTGCATGACCAGTAGGTTAAATGCCAAAGTGCTGCCAACCATGAAATAAAATGCTTGAAAGCAGCTCACTAAAACTGGTCATATGAACAATCTATGGCCCACCCCAGAGTAATAACTCAGGGCTGCAGACCATGGGCGTTCTGTTAGCTCAGAAGCGATTTAAAAGATTTTTTATTCTCCTCTTTTTTTTCTTTGTAAAAAGACTTAATGCAAAAAATTTTGCAGTTTACCTACTGTTGTTAAATTACAGCATTATTATTTAAACAGTGAATATTAACTAAGTGCTTCTGCTTAACATCCTAAGAACCTGCGATTTTCAAGTATGTGTACTACAGTTTAATAATTTCTATTTTATGCTCATTTACATGGTAATTATTACACTTTTACTTCACAGAGACAAAGAAATGGTCCACCACAGATTGTAGAATTAAAGATGAGGACAAACTTATTAGCCCGCCCAAGGAAATTTTCTGTCAAACATTTCCCCAAGTGCTTTTTTAACAAGGAAGGAATTTTTAACATAGCAATTATAAACATACAGGTTTTCTTTATAAATAAAACTTGTATAGAAAATGATTTCTATTTGCACACAATAACAGATTTATTTCAGAAAAAAAAATTCCCTGGGTCAATTTTAGCCCCCTGAAAAAATGACGACTGACCAAAGCATAAACCATTGTTGATCAATAATGTGCTAATTTTGAAATGGTCAAAACTTAACTGAGGGTTACCTTCGAATTTGCACACAGTATAAAAACTTCAACAGAAGAAATCAGTTTAGATTTGAGAAGAAGAATTGTTGATGCTCACAAAGCAGGAGATGGATATACATAGTTATCACAGCGCTTTCAAGTGTCAAGAACTGGAGTCAGAGCTGTCATCAAGAAATTCAAAGAAAGCCACACAGTACAGAACAAGCCTGGCAGAGGTAGGAAGTGAAAGATTTCAAAGACTTTGGAAAAAAGAAACTAGTGAGAGATGTGTCTAAAGACCCCAGAACAACTGCCAAGACAGCAGTGAGTGACTCAGCCAAGTTGTATTGTAGTCTCAAAGAAGACAATCACTAGAATACAGCACAGGATTGGACTGAGAGGTTGCAGACCAAAAAAAACCCCCATCCATGTCTGCAAAAGAGAACCGCTTCAGGTCAGAATGGTCAAGTAAGCTAAAGACAGCCTGAAGAAAGATACTGGAAGTGCGCCCTTTGTTGCTTATATTTGGAGAAAGAAGGCAGAGGCATACAACCCAAAGAACACCGTCCCCACAGTGAAACATGGTGGTGGGAGTATTATGCCGTGGGAATGTGTCAATACGTGTGGAACTGGGAATCTCATCAAGGTGGAAAGGATCATGGATATATGAGGTTATGTGAAGATTTGAAAGAAAATGTTAAGGAGTCAGCAGCAAAACCGGGTCTGGGTTTCCCCTTTGCCTTCTAAAATGACGACGACCCAAAACACCCTCCTGGTATAGAACTACCTCCAGAAGACCAGAGTGACTAACATGTCTGTACAAAGTCTGACTTGAATCCCCCTGAAAATATGTGGTCAAAGCCGGAAAACCATCAAATTTTGTTTATTTCTCTACTTTCCTAGGCTATTTTGGATTTAAGCTAATTTTGCTTTGATTTTAGCTTCTAACTTTTGATGGAACAACATCAGTTTATTAATGTAGTATTTCTGCTTCTATCTCAGCAAATGATCTGGATTCAGGAAAAGGCAAAACAAACAAAAAAATGTATCTGTTCTAGCTATCTGTTAGTTGATATGTATGTATGTATATCAGTCAGTCAGACAGGAATATGGACGACTGCCTGACAACTACTGGTTGCTAGGGAAAAACAAATTGAATCAACCTTCTGTGAGTGGTCGTTCGAGGGTACTGGGAGTCACTGTGAAATCAATCGTTAGGCCACAGCAACCAACTGGTTTCTAGACCTATGTGACTGAGGCTTTGAGACAAAACAGTGAGCTGGCACAAAGTAAATAATTTATCATACAAAGCAAACTAGTAATCAGTAAAACATCCTCATAAATTCTGCCCAGTGAATTATAACAAGGTGTAAACATTTTGGCTCTACAGTCTCATTGTGGGCAGTAACAGGAGACATTCAAAGCTTTTCTACTTCAACTTTTTAATATTTCTGATGCAAGTGGACTGTTTTTGTTCTTAATAAATATTCATAGTTTGATTATTTCAATAAGGTACCCGATTTCAAATATAATAAAGGCTGGTGTAACAATACCTATTTGTTTGGAGTTTTCAAAAGGTGCATACTCACTGTGTTGTATCAACACATGATGAGGACTGGGAAAGTGGGAGAGATTTGGGGAGATGTGCATTGTTTTCAATAAATAACTTTGTTCTGCTCTTT